>NC_132886.1:38409031-38727781 GCF_030463535.1 Salminus brasiliensis | reverse complement strand
GATTAAAAGGAATCGTAAATCTCAGATTTCATCATGGGTACCGCTGATGAGCCAGCAGACCACATAAACTCCAGCTTCAATGCAAGTATTAGACCATCTAGCTGGTGTAAAGGTCAAGCTAAAACAGGTCAAAAAATCAGGACAGGTGCTGTTCTCTACCTTCGACGCTCTGAGGAGTGACAGTGGACGGAGTGAACAGTTGGCTGAGCAGTAAAGCAGTTTTCCTCTAGACGTCCAGATGAGGGAAGTTCCAGTCTCAGAGTGAACTGTCGAGGTACGGCTTCAGTGTTGAGGGGTGTCGCAATCCCAGATCACTGCAAGATTCAGAGGTGTTTTTCCAAACAGAGGACAGTCGGCTTCTCGAGTTCCACCGTCTATTTCGGGAGGTCAGTACAGACAAACAGACGGACAGAAAGAGAGGGAGAGGGAGAGAGAGGAACAGGACCTCCCCTTTAATAAGGGGGTCAAACCACATACATATTTATGAATGATTTTCACTAATCAAGGAAGCTGTGATCGGCACGCTCACGTCAATGAGGTCAATAAACATGAATGCAAATCTGAGCAACTTAAATGAAAACACCAACGTCAGTAATCCTCGTTGTTTGGACACAGTGAAAAGGTCTCAAACTCTTAAACCAAATCCTCTGAAAACCACTTTCATTGGTAGCGTCCATTAGAAATTCATCCTACACCGTAACCTTACACTTGACATGGTCACGGAGGTCTCTTTAGGAATAGCAACACAAACAGGAAGACTTGCTCAGGTTTTTAATAGCTTGATCATGAACCAGCTTTCCCAGTACAATTTTCCCAAGCACTGATCTACACCACACTTATTAAAGTCGGGACTGTAAGTAAATCACCTGAACCATCTGGCAGAGTAAGCAGACCAAGCGGAAAAGCAGAGTCTTGGAACAAGAAGCATTGCGAAATCAAGGCCGTCGGCCCTCGGGTGAGACGACAAGACAGCGGAAGGAATTTTACAGGTTTTAATAACACAGCTTCAAAAGATAAGCCTTTTTACTGGAAGTTCTTCACGTACAGAAAAACCACATTCCTGCCCATTGTACACTGCTACATAGGCTATGCATTATTCAGAAGGAGCACATGATGGTGGATGGAGGACGGCGTCCGTCCAGACTTACAAAGAAGGCAAGAGATGTTGGTAGATGTGTCTCACAAATAAAAAAATAAAAAAATCATAAATAAAAGGACAAAAGGAGTGAAAACATTAGAGAAACTGTAAATCATATGCATTGAGGCCTGGTTTGTATATTAAGGCAATGAACAGTCATATTACGACACTACGTTTGGCACCGAGTTTGTGTTTATTCAGCCTGTCAGGGCGGCATTGCGACCATATCGGTGACGTTCTGACCATCAGAATTTAATAGGCAGTAATGTATTCAGCCACACAGCACCCAAGAATTAGCACTGTACTTCGCACAATAAAGCAAAGAACTAAAATTAGTACGGGATACTTAAAAAGTCTCCGAGAATTATTGGATTGGACACCACTGCATCTACCTCTCAACCACATAAATGGATAGCGTGACATTATCCAACTAACTCACTTTGCAAGCAAGCCTGACGTTTGCAGCATGAAGCGACTGCGTGATTTGCAGCCTCAGGGAAGACTGACCAAACCAGAAGCTATTTGGGATCCGTCCAGCGCTAGACGTCGGGGGATGGGCATAACAGACTCAGCAAATACAACTCACTCCTAGCTAGCTAAAAGCAGAGGCGATGGAGCCTGTAGGCCCATGTAGACGAGGCTTGTGATATAAAAGCACAACATAAGGGCAGAACCATACATAGGCCAGAGGGAGGAGGAGTCCCATTAAAACTCGGGTGGGTTTCTACCAGGCAAAAAGAATTATGAAGCACTATGAAGTCCAGGGCTAAAAGCTGCATGAAGCAAGGATTTGCAAGGGGTTTTTACAAAGAACCTCTGGTTTCTCTCTGGCTGCTGTGATGTAAACTTGAACACATTCTACAATGCTATAATGAAAAGACATAAAAGAAGTATCAGTGGAACCAGTTTTGAAGGTTAGAAATTGCAAGAACCAGGCTCTCTGAGTCTGAACCTGCCTTTCAGGACTAAACATTCCTCCAAAACAGGCCTACTGTCATCTAACTGAAATCCAGAAGTGTTGTAGCACTCTCCATCTCCAGTAGGCTCTGCTGGGAAAAGCCACTGACCAGAGCCACTGTCCACAGAGCAGCATGTTCGGTCACCAGCTTTCGAGTCCATAGATATGGTCATCAGAAGTGCTTGGCTGGCTGGTCCAAGTCATCATTGCCTCCTTTTGTTTGGCAATTTGCTACAACATACTGCCGACACTTCGGTTTGACAAGCACACACGGTTCAGTTCGTTTCCACAATCCACTGTTCCGAAGCCAAGTCTAGTACTCCAAAGAACGGGTCATTTCATCCAACCAACCACGGTGTCCCGATTCCACTTTGCAAAGTCTGTAAGGTTGGTAAACCAAATGTGAACTGTAACTGTAAAACAATAACTGTATTTAAAACCACTTATTATGAATAGTCCCTACATGCAAAGTACTGAACCCTGGAGAACCCTGTCGCATACTGCTACAGTGCCTTGATTCCTTGGCTAACAAAATGTCAAGCTTCTGATGTTTAGCATAAACATGGCTATGCTTATTAGCAAAACCTGAATATGCTGTTTCTAGCAATATTTATGCAATTGAATTAGTGAAGGCAATTTCATGAGTGCTAGCATCCTCTGGAAAATTAAAAATCACGGAGCATTGGGAGTAAGAAGTAGTAGTGTTCTTGCGTGAGTGACGCTACAGGGCAGCCGAAACCCCAAATAGAATACAATATGACAAGCAAGGTTCGATTCCAGATGGCCACAATGCACAATATTCAAAAGCTGTCATTTCCCTAGACAAAAAAAAAACAAAACTTTAGACCCGAAAGCTTAATTTGATAAAGAAATCCAGATATTTCTGACTTTACTGATATGAATGTAGGCAAATGACATGTAATCATTCTTTACAAATGGCAGACTAATAGAAGGCCTAACTGCTATGAGGGGAAAATTGGGTATTGGGCAAGCCAACTGATTGTGACGGCATATAAAAGCTACATCGTAAGGGCTGTATTTGTGCATGTCTTTGAAAACATCACAAGAGGAAGACAAGAGTTGCAAAAAGGTTGATCATCAAGTTGTGGCAAAACAATGCTGGCAACGTCGGTGGTACAGAAGGTTTTCTTCATGTTCTTCTACCAATTAATACCAATCTGCCATTCTGATGACACTGTAACCCAAAACAGCCAATGCAACCAGGGAAAGAGGGCCTAATTGCTCAGTGTCCCTACAAAACAAGGGCTGATGTGAACAAAAAAAAATACATCTGACCACAAAGGCAATGAATGACACGTGTTCAATCACAAAAAAAACCCCAAAGGCTATTCAGCAAAACCAGTCTGACAACAGGAACACAAATCATGATCCATCTTCCAGAAGATGTCTATTTTAAAAAAAAAAGAAAAAAAAAAGACATGAGCAAATCTCACAGAGGTCCAGTTCAGAAGAAGGCTGAAAGGGTTTGGAACATCAGAAAACGTTGCGGGTGTTGTTGTATGAGGTGGACAAGAGTGGAGCGCTGGGAGCGCTGTAAGGTGGGGGAGGTGTTGGGGAGGTGAGCTCAGGAAAGGGCTGGAGGCCCATCTGCTTGTTCTCCTGGAGTTTCCGCACCACTATGCGGCAGAACTCCTCACTGTGGCGCTCGCACGTGTCCAGCAGCTTGCGCACTTTTGCGGTGCGCGTGGGCTGGTTCGACACCAGCTCGTAGTCCTCGCGCATCAGCAGCTCACGGGCCAGCAGCGCGTCCAAGCTCTGGTTCAAACAAGCCTCCGTCATCTGCCGCACCACCTCCTCCCGACGCATGGCAATCCAGCGTCCTGCTGGTCCCGGGCTGTCTGAGGGCAAAGTGAAGTCTGCAACATAGAAAATACTTTATTAAATAATAGTAATGATAATACATTCAACAGCAGCTGCTCTGGGCTACCTGACACTCAGAACTGTAGCTGAGCTGGTTAAGCAAAAGCTAGCTTAGCTAGAGGGCCACAAATCCAAAAAAACACAACAACAAATTCAATTCAGCTTCTGTCCTTTCAACAGCATTTCCACACGTGCCCAACAAGTGGGTCTTCAGTCAGTCAGACTAGAATTTGTTCTGTTGTAAGCAGACGGTTATCCCGCCAACTGAGCTAAAGCTAACCAGCTTTTCTCTCCTGATTCAGAGCAGTTAAATATTTGCAGTTGTTGTCAGACCGACAGTTTAATATTTATTGATAATTAAAATTTTAATTTGTGCACATAGTTTCTCATTGTGTAAGCAAACTGAACTTTGTATTTCATCGTTTTTGCATTAATGCAGGATGAAACTGAATGGAAGCCACATAAACGTAGAAAAATGCTGCAACTTACACTACCTGACCACTTTCACTTTCATAGATGTGTAGTTCATAGTTGTGTCCTCACTCACTCCACTTGGGCCTCCATACTTGCATGCCTGAACTGCTGTATTTGTATTATTATTATTATATAGATTTTTAAACATACATTTCACTGATGTAAAAACAATATACTCTTGTTACCATGGCCCAATATTATTTAGATAAGTATTTATGTATTTATTTATTTTTAGGAATTAAGCAAAGACATCAAATAATCAATATCAAAAGAAAACAACAAAAAAATCGTCACAGAGCAACATTAAGATTAAGGGAGGTATCAAAGATAAGGTGTCTCGCCAATAGAGAAGTGAATCCCAAAATATCTGACCGAGGTAAACGTTGCCAAACAAATGTCTGATGTACATATGGTGATGTACCTATGTCAGTCTATAGTATTGTGCAGCTGTGTATTGTTTAACATCACATGCAGCAGAACTGTCTATTAGGAGTGTAACATCACACTGTATCATTAAATGCAAGATGCATCAAATGAATTCAACAGACTGGGTTAAATAAACATATTGTAATAGTGATTGAACAGTAAGCCAGCAAGCTACTATATATAGTAGCCAGGAGAGCTTGTAACCATATTACTACAAACATTAATTATATAATACCCCAAAAAAGTGAAAGTGAATAGACTGTCATTAGTGTGTGTAGAAAGTAAAAATCAATAATCCTTTAAATCTTTCAGATGGTTTTCAGATCTACTTCTTGTTGGTCTTCTTTTGTTTAGATGTCGGACACAGTTCCCTGTTTAATTACATAGTTACACACATTACCTTTACATTCTGCATGGATTCTATTTCCTTTCATTTAAACAATACAGACTTCCCATCAGCTTCTACTGTTTAGGACACAGTTGCACAGTCACGTGACCAACCTTGCGGATGAGCTTGCAGGGTAAGCGGGTGGATATTGAGGGGTAGGTCGCTCTCACTCTGAGGAGGGTGTGGTTTAAGGGGGATGTTGAAGTCAGAGATGGCATGGGCGGTCTGGTATGCAGGGTTCAAGTTGTTTTGAGAGCTCTGATCCATCAGAGGCTTTGGTGCATCCAAAGGCAAAGATATAACTGACGACAAAGGTCCGTGTGCACCTAAGAGAGGAAAGGCCCAGCGTACAGATGAGCACAAGCAGGATTCTTTTTATCCACTAAAGAGCATTTTGGATTCTTTCTTCAAATTCGAATAAGCAGCAGTGAAGCAGCCTGCAGAGTAAAAAAATGACAGAATTACCATGAGAGGGATTTGAGATAGTGAGGAAGCCTGGTTGGGACATGTCAGTCTCCTGGGAGGAGCAGGACCCTGACCCAGATGTGGAACTGTTTTCCTGTCACATGAACATAAAAATCGTTATACGCAAAATGACAAGCTACAATCTAAAACAGTCATCAAAAGTTTGTACGCAAGAAATGCGTGACGACACGAACCGGCCAGGGAGTACTCTGCAACTTGAAACACTTTTCTTCCACCTGTTTCCCATTCGCTGGAATCGAAGGGCCGCTGCTTGGTGGCCGCATAAACTACAGGAAAGATGGAGGGAGGAGTGAGATTAGGCATTTGTGAGCTAACTGTGGAACTGTGGTTCCCATTCATCCGTGTCTTGGACTTGAGCCGATTGTGATTCAGTTTCCATTACTTATTTAAGGTGTAATTTGTCACTTCCTCCTGGTGCAGTGGCTCAGCTAAGACATGTTCTGACATGCCCTTCTTTCATTTAGAACGGGTGATGCTTGGCTAACAATCCTAACAAACACTAGACTCATATCCATAGATATACCTATTTAATTATTTACTTTATTTATTGTAACTTATTATATTTTGTGTAGAAACACAAAAATAAACATGGCCACATGGCTCAATTATGGGGCAGCCAATAGGAGTCATGGCTAAAATTCAGTTTAATCACTGACCAAGATGCGACTGGGGACAGTCCAAAGTGTGTTTGTGTTTGTGAAATGTTGATAACAAATGTCTTTAAAATCTGAGACACAAGCCTTAGGGGGATTGGACATCCTACTGAAAGCAACCCAAGAAGGTCTTAGAGACACTTTTTCTATTTATTTATTAAATCCACTCACTTTGGATCTTTTGACCTCCAGTACTGCCTCCAGGACGTCAATCTCATCAAACCTCCGCAACATGGGCTCCAGTTCGATGAGACAATCTAGCGGGCAAAGTCAGAACGTACATGAACATTCACAAAGCAAACACTCAGAACTATGAATTACTGCTTTACTCACTGGACTGTAGGAAGTACATAAAAAGAGGAAAAGAATGTGGCTGGAGAAACACACCCCATCCCCCTCAAAAAAAAAAAAAAAAAAAAAAGAGGAACCAAAGTACAGAGTGGCATGTAGACGGATAGTAAAATGGGCCACTGTCAAAAGAAAAGGTTCTTTGGATTAGGAAGCCCTCAACAGGGGAGGGTAAAAATAGGCCTGCTGCTCTGAGGCTGTTACAAAACACCCTAGAGTTCACAGTTCTGGGAACAGCTCTGCTTTCAAAATACAGCAAAGTTTAGTATGAGGTCATATAGGGGCCAATCGACTTAGAGGTCACTGTGAGTGGCAGCACGAATTCAATAAAAAAAAAAAAGAAAGGAAAAAAGCAGTTTTGAAGTTTAAGCAATATATAAACCGAGGAGAGTCGTCCATGAAACGTTCATGGTCTGGTCCGTTAAGTGACACACTTACCCAACATTCTCTAACAAACACTGTAATGCTGGCAGTGGGGGTTACAGATCAAATCGGATGTTTATAACCATATAGGTTGGAAGTATTTGTTGGTAGACAACTTGAATCCAGAAGCAGCTCACTTTAAGTAGCAGTAAACACTACCAAAGCAGACGGTAACAGTAAACCTTGATTGAGTAAATTAGGTGTATTTTTTCCCCTCAAAGGCAGTAGTACATATTTTAAGAAGCCATATGAACCTAGCATAGTGTAAATGGGAAAGCATGCTCTGGAGTCGACCAACACACGCATGGCACACCAACCAAGCATTGGGTTTGCTGCTATCCGCTGGAAGATGCTGGGTCGGTGTGGCTTTAATGGTGAAAAAGAGACACTCACTGATGAAAGAAGGCCGCTCGTCTGGGTTGGAGGTCCAACCACTGGTCATTAGACTGATGAGGGTATCCCTGCTGGGGATGTCCACCGGCAGGCTGTCCGGTCCTGTATCGGGCCTTAATCCCCGCAGGACACTAAACATGATCTGCATAGGGTTGGTGGCGTCTGACCAACATGAAGAAACAATTACTCAGCATATGTTTTAGCAAAGAAGACACAGACTATTTCTATAAGAACATCTATAAGCAACAGCTTATCTACAAATATTCTATGTTCTATTAAAAAAAAACATAAAAATAAGATAGGGCAAACCATAGTCACATCTGTTGGCCAGCAAGTTTCAATAAGTCAAGACATTGCAAAGAAGAGCAGAAAACAGAAATTCACACAAAACTTCCACTTGCACTACCTTCGTACGGTATCCGTCGTGACAGTACTTCCCACATGATGATGGCATAACTGAAAGAGGAAGCAGAGAACAGGCCAGTGAATGGGGGGAAGAGCTGCCACGCTTGCCCATTCGGGACTCCCCTTAGAGGAAGAAAAACTTTCACATCAGTCCAACAATTTCAACAGGCCTCTGTGACTAATCAGGGACAAAACGGGGAGTAACGCAAGACGAGTTCAGTCATGTGCTAGAGGAAGTAACAGAGTCGCCGCTAAGTGAAACTACTCCACCAAAAAAAGGCCCTTCAGAAAGGGAGAAGCCTTTGCAGGTGTGACCATACACTGCTTTGTGGTCGGCGGGGTTGAATGCAGAGTGTTGCTTTGCTCGTCAGATCTGCTTATTATTTTGGGAATGCATCTGAAAATACCTGAATCCAAACACCCTGCATGTCCCACGCCTGCTGCCTGGCCACCTCTGCAAACCACTACTGGCACTAGATATGAGGTGGCAGAGAAACTGTTGAAGTTGATCAAATGTTTGCGAGAGAAGGAAGAATCATCATGAAACAGAGGTTTCAGTCTAAAAGCAGTTCTACTCTCTTGACTCCAGTCCATTTACTGTAACTACTGGTGGCTGGTAACTCGTGTTTCAGATTTAGGTGGTTTCACTGTATTTTAATGTATTCATATATTATTTATTTATTTACTTAACTACTAATCTAATACAGACATTTAACAACAAAAGGGTATATAAAATATTTTAAATGTGCAAAAAAATAAAGATCTTTTGAAAGTTTATGAACTAAATTTTATAAAGAAAATAAAAACGTGGTTAACGTTCAAGTAGAAGTGGAAGTGTACGTGTGTGTGTCTGTATAAATATAAATACATACACATAGTTATAAAAATTTGCTGGTGGGTGACCTCTCCCAAAGACCTTATAGGATTTCACCAGTTTACCGGAACAAGCAAACAGGTTTACTTTGAATCAGGTGGATGTGAAAACATTTTGGGGGTCTTTGAGGAGTATGCGCTAGCTTACTGTCACTAGCAGCATCATGCTCTAGAGCTGTTTGTGAGGAGTCTAAATTACACATTGTTAAATTTCCTTCACTACGTTTTTGTTGCGTGGCGATACTGTGATATGTAAGAAGCGTGGACCGTAGAACTAATTTTAAACGGTATACTGAATGAACCATCATACCGCCCTGCACTACCTGAACTGTTTTTTAACAACAATCATAAAAGTCAACCACTTAGCCAATTTAGCCATTTCTTATTTTTTCTTCCGTTATCAGAGAGAGCTGAAAACCAGCCAATTCAAACATATGTTAACACTGACTTTCTAAAACAGCTAATCAGAAACCCATCAGATAAGGCATTTGCTTTGCCTCAATGTTACAAACTGAAGCATGAATCATTCCTGAGTCACAGAGTACACAAAGTTTGGTTGGCTGCTGGCATTTATAACCGTATCTGCAATTGTTAAGGATTTTTTACAGCTTAGAACAAACAAACTTCCAAAGAAAAAAAATCATTATTTCACTACTAAATTCTATTTATTTTGTTCTTTAAACTTACAATGATCACATGTTACAGCTGAATTATGGGGCCACCACTGCCCAACTCTATACTGCACATAGCGTTAAACATAGGCAGACCTGTACATGTCCTGTTTGACATCAGCTCGCCGGCTCTTATTGGGTTCGTATTCTTCGGGTGGCATATAGATGACGGTGCCACCCATCTCAGCGGGCTTTGAACCAGACCCTTTGCTGATTGAGAGCTGCCGCCATTTAGACAAGCCAAAGTCAGCTATCTGTTAAAGGACGAGACACAAGCAACACAAGGCAGATGAAGAGCTCCGTAAGGTTATGAGATCAAGACTCACTAAGACTTATTTAAAGAAAGCCTAAGTGATGACTCAAGAATTGTCTGGCCTCCCGCAATCAAGTGAAGCATGTTAAAGTGGTCTGCAGTGCAATAGCCCACTTCTAAATATATCCTTATTAATATAAGAGGTTTATAGAAGGCTTTCAGGAATAATCAAGGTCATGCTCGTATGTAAATGACCCTCTGGTTTTCATATGGAGATGTACCAGGTATAAAAGGGCTTACAGAGAAACGTGACAAAAAACTACTTCTGCAGTAACAGCAGTGAAGTCTGCCAATGAACACTGAGGTTTTTGGAAACGGTTACTCATGGATATCAATTGTACAAGTCATGGCCTTCCTGGAGGAAGCGCTCCCACACAGGTCTGCATTCCACATAACTACAGTAAGAGCGAGTCAATAAACATTCAAAGGCCAAAAACAACCAAAAAAACTCCCTGAACTCTAAGTGGTGAGCTTAGAGCTGAGGCAGAATTACAAAATCGAGAAAGCTATGGGGGTTAGAAGGCAGGAATAATGACACAGTTCAATCTCTAAGGTGGGCAAAACTCACCAACCTTTACATGATACTCTCCGTCCAGCAGAATATTTTGCGTTTTCAGATCGTGATGGAGCAGTGGAGGGGTCATGTTATGGAGGAAGTTGACTCCCAGTGCAATTTCATACAGAATTCGAAGTCGCAGTGGCCAGGCCACCACTGGATACATGTTTTTCTGCCACACAGAACAGGAGAACAGGATGAACAAGATGAATATAAAACTGGAAAGACAAAAAAAAAAGTTAGGAAACTTTACCTCATGCAGAAGTTCATCCAGAGATCCATTGGTCATGTACTCGGTGACTATGCAAAAGAACTCCGGCTCGTTGCACACGCCAAAGATCTGGATGATGTGGTTGAACCGAGCCTTGTGTAGCACCTCGGCTTCTTTCAGTAAACAATTCCTTTCTCTGCAAGGAAGCAGGTTTGAAATTATGCAAAGGGTGTTCGGGATTCCCCTTTCTCAGAAACAGCTGAGGAGAGCTTACACCAGCCCAGCCGCTAGAGTTAAACTCTTACTCAAGCTCGACAGCATGTGATTTCCGGTGATATTCGAGCTGTCGGACATGGAGGTTTGGAACATTGGAGAAAAATCACTGTAAAATCACTTGTCAATCAGTAGGTCATATTTATGACCTACTAACACACAGATATATAAACACACTTTGAGTTTTGAAGTAGGTGGAAGCTGAAAACTAAACCTTCTGTATGTTAAAGTAAAAAAAACAACAACAGGACATTATAAGCAGATCTTCTTCCAGTAGTAAATACGTTGTCCTCTAAGCTGCTTTTGGTAAACACTAATACTTTTACTTCTACTCTAATTTGCGAGACAACTAACCCACTTCCTCCGTGCCATTCTAGTCCTTCACACCTAGTTCCTACTTTTCTTTTTGGGGTTTAAGTTGTCTTCTGGTCTGCTGGTTCTCTGGTTGAACGACAACCAGACTAAAACAAGGATACTGATGTTTTGTAGGTTTTAAGTTGTGATGTTAGGTAAAAAAACCCATCCAATCCAAAAAATCCAGTGTGTTGCAAACGACACGTCAATGTCATGTTGATGTAAAAGACCAAGATTTGGTTGTGAAGTATCGCAACTAAAACGTCACCATACCCCAGCGTCTGCTAAAATTAACGTCCACAAAACATGAAAACCTAACATTGTTAGACGTTGATATGCTGTTGCTTTTAAAGTCAGGGTGTTCAGTAACCAAAATCTGTGCAATGTTGGAGCTTAATGTCAATCCAATGTTGGCTTTTGACAGATAAGTGATCATTTCTAACTAAAATTCAACATCTGTCCAACGTTGGAGCTTAAGGTCAACCCAATGTTGGGTTTTTGACAGATAAGTGATCATTTGACAGATCGTTTCTAACTAAAATTCAACATCTGTCCAACGTTGGAGCTTGATGCCAATCCAATGTTGGGTTTTGAGAGATAAGTGATCATTTGACAGATCATTTCTAACTAAAATTCAACATCTGTGCAATGTTGGAGCTTGATGTCAACCCAATGTTGGGTTTTGAGAGATGAGCGATCATTTGACAGATCGTTTCTAACTAAAATTCAACATCTGTCCAACGTTGGACCTTGATGTCAATCCAATGTTGGGTTTTGAGAGATAAGTGATCATTTGATAGATCGTTTCTAACTAAAATTCAACATCTGTCCAACGTTGGAGCTTGATGTCAATCCAATGTTGGGTTTTGAGAGATAAGCGATCATTTGACAGATCGTTTCTAACTAAAATTCAACATCCGTCCAACGTTGGAGCTTGAGGTCAACCCAATGTTGTGTTTTTGAGAGATAAGTAATCATTTGACAGATCGTTTCTAACTAAAATTCAACATCTGTCCAACGTTGGAGCTTGAGGTCAATCCAATGTTGGGTTTTGAGAGATAAGTGATCATTTGATAGATCGTTTCTAACTAAAATTCAACATCTGTCCAACGTTGGAGCTTGAGGTCAACCCAATGTTGGGTTTTTGACAGATAAGTGATCATTTGACAGATCATTTCTAACTAAAATTCAACATCTGTCCAACGTTGGAGCTTGATGCCAATCCAATGTTGGGTTTTGAGAGATAAGTGATCATTTGACAGATCAGTTCTAACTAAAATTCAACATCTGTGCAATGTTGGAGCTTGATGTCAACCCAATGTTGGGTTTTGAGAGATGAGCGATCATTTGACAGATCATTTCTAACTAAAATTCAACATCTGTCCAACGTTGGACCTTAATGTCAATCCAATGTTGGGTTTTGAGAGATAAGTGATCATTTGATAGATCGTTTCTAACTAAAATTCAACATCTGTCCAACGTTGGAGCTTGATGTCAATCCAATGTTGGGTTTTGAGAGATAAGCGATCATTTGACAGATCGTTTCTAACTAAAATTCAACATCCGTCCAACGTTGGAGCTTGAGGTCAACCCAATGTTGTGTTTTTGAGAGATAAGTGATCATTTGACAGATCATTTCTAACTAAAATTCAACATCTGTCCAACGTTGGAGCTTGAGGTCAATCCAATGTTGGGTTTTGAGAGATAAGTGATCATTTGATAGATCGTTTCTAACTAAAATTCAACATCTGTCCAACGTTGGAGCTTGAGGTCAACCCAATGTTGGGTTTTTGACAGATAAGTGATCATTTGACAGATCATTTCTAACTAAAATTCAACATCTGTCCAACGTTGGACCTTAATGTCAATCCAATGTTGGGTTTTGAGAGATAAGTGATCATTTGACAGATCATTTCTAACTAAAATTCAACATCTGTCCAACGTTGGAGCTTTTGGGTCAATCCAATGTTGGGTTTTGAGAGATAAGTGATCATTTGATAGATCGTTTCTAACTAAAATTCAACATCTGTCCAACGTTGGACCTTAACGTCAATCCAATGTTGGGTTTTGAGAGATAAGTGATCATTTGATAGATCGTTTCTAACTAAAATTCAACATCTGTCCAACGTTGGACCTTAATGTCAATCCAATGTTGGGTTTTGAGAGATAAGTGATCATTTGACAGATCGTTTCTAACTAAAATTCAACATCCGTCCAACGTTGGAGCTTGAGGTCAATTCAATGTTGGGTTTTAAGAGATAAGTGATCATTTGATAGATCGTTTCTAACTAAAATTCAACATCTGTCCAACGTTGGAGCTTGAGGTCAACCCAATGTTGGGTTTTTGACAGATAAGTGATCATTTGACAGATCATTTCTAACTAAAATTCAACATCTGTCCAACGTTGGACCTTAATGTCAATCCAATGTTGGGTTTTGAGAGATAAGTGATCATTTGACAGATCATTTCTAACTAAAATTCAACATCCGTCCAACGTTGGAGCTTGAGGTCAATCCAATGTTGTGTTTTTGAGAGATAAGTGATCATTTGACAGATCATTTCTAACTAAAATTCAACATCTGTCCAACGTTGGACCTTAATGTCAATCCAATGTTGGGTTTTTGACAGATAAGTGATCATTTGACAGATCATTTCTAACTAAAATTCAACATCTGTCCAACGTTGGAGCTTGAGGCCAATCCAATGTTGGGTTTTGAGAGATAAGTGATTATTTGACAGATGATTTCTAACTAAAATTCAACATCTGTCCAAAGCCTCTAATTTCTACCCAAGATTGAACATCTGTGTAATGTCGAGGTCTGACATCAACCTGGTTTTCATTTTCGACTAAAACTCGAGAAGTTACGTCCAGCATCCAGCTCATGATCTGCTGCTATACTGCTCGGATCTTTCCCTCTGGAGCTTCGCCATTATTATTTTAGTCCAAAAGGATCCTAAACAGGGAATCCCAGGCTCCAGTTGGTAAGCTGACAGATGTTGGATGATGGTGAAGCTCCAGTACAGCTGAACTGGAGGCTATTTTAGAAGTTTCAGGAGCGCATACAGCTACTTTTCTGGTGCCTGGACTTTGGCTGAACTAGTACTAGTACAATTCCTCGAACATGACTTACAGGCTAAAGCTGCTCTACCCAGCCACCAGAAGTCTGGTACCGAGCCTCAGTCCTGATCAACACAGTTTAACAGTCACCAGAAGAGGTCCAAGTCACCAGCACTAAATTCAAAGCCTCCACAGGCCTTTCAGCTGCCGCAAGAAGGCCGAACCGAAGCCCCGAGTCCTTGAGCTCACCTCTCCCCGACGGGCGAGTCCAGCTTCAGGCACTTGATGGCGACGGTGGTTCTCCAGTCGCTGTGCTGCGCACGGAACACGGTGCCGAAGCCGCCCTTGCTGATGTAGTGCAGGTCGGTCAGCTTGCGGTAGGGGATCACGGGCAGCGCGCTGGTCAGGCTGCCGATGTTCACACAGCCCGCGGGCTCCATGGCGACCGAAAAACGGAACCGAGGCGGAGACGGTTAGCGAGAATTCCCGCGTAGCGCCGCGAGCGCCGCGGCCGAGCCGGAGCGTCTGGACGACGGCATATCTGAGGGGAAAGGGGCGGTAAGGACTGGCGCTCCCGGCGGCGTTACCTCAGACACGACGCGAGATAGGGGTCGGTTTACGGAACTTTAACGGGGGGGAAACAACAACGGTCTAAATTAACGGAATTCGTTAAAGTTTCGGTTAACCGAGAGAACTGCGCGCGACCAACGGTCGGTTATTTAGCCAACTTTGAAGGAAGAAACTGTCAACGGGGAATCTGCGTATGGTCTCTAGCTCCGCCTCACACACTCGACCCAAAATAAAACGAGGGACGAAGCGTTCCCGTAACACTCACACACTCACACACACACACACACACTCACACCGCCACGCCGTTAACCGTTAGCGGCCGTTAGCTACCTCAGGCTCGCGCTCGCGGCTCGGTTTTAACTGACCGTTTCAGACGCTGTGTTTTGTGTCGCAGGCGCGTGCGGGTAAAAGAGGCGGAGACTCCAGCGCGCGTGTGTTTGATTTCGCACCCGTTTTTGTGCTAAGCCACACCCCCCGGTTAGAAGGACGCGCGGTGATTGGTCAGTGCGGGTCATACGGTTACAGTAAAAAATACATTTCTGAAATTATTATTTTTTTTCACAAAGTTTTTAAACCATCGCAGAAAAATATTCTACGAAGCTACGAAGACCTACAGAGTCAAGGCAGAAAATATAATATTTTTTATATTATTTCTTATATTATTATAAACATTATATATAGCTGTTCCTACGATTATTAAATTATTATTATTACATTTTCCCACCAGTTTATATGGAACAGTTTATTAAATTGAGCGAATTATTATTACATTACAATTTATTAAAATGAGGAAATATGTTAGGTCACCATAAAATCGTACAAAAAAATAATATATATATATGTATGTGTATTTGTGTAAGATATAAAATAATAATAAATAAATGAATAAATAAAAATGATATCGTTTTTGTGTTGAATGTGATATTTGATATTCAACATATTTTGCAGATTAGTTCATATATATATATATATATATATATATATATATATATATATATATATATATATATATATATATACACACACACACACACATATATATAGACATACAGTTGTGTTTTTTCTGTGTGTCTTCCACCATTGAGAGCTTTAAGAAAGATATTCCTGGAATCAGACGACTCCATCAGATAAAAATAACAACAGCTTATCGACTTCAGCTGTTCTGACCTGCGATTGATGACCGGTCACTAACAATGTTTCATCACATTATCCAGACCCAATCAGAGCTCCTGATTAAGGCTGCTCCTGATTATCTGCCTAAGCACTTCACATCATGTTGTAACAGTAATGCTCCTGAGCAAGCCTAAATCTAGACCTGCCATTACTGTGAGCCTAAGAGCTTTGGGAATCCCCATGATGTAACAGGTTTCAGGGAACCTCAGCCCATTTCCAGGAATCTCTGGCACTCTCAAAAATAAATAAATAAATAAATAAGTAGATAAATAAATATATATGATCTACTATATAATTTATAATTGTACATAAAGTCTATATACATTTTATGCAAATAAATAACATTTAAAAATCACAGAAATAACATAAATAAATGTTATTATGGTAAAGGACAATCACTATATAAAAATACTCTATATAAAATATGCCTCATTTTGGCTTAAGCGCCCTTTATTACATTGTACTTAAAGATGATTTAGTCTTGTTGATTGTCTAAAATGACTTTTACTGTATTTTACTGTATCTACTGTATTTCATTTGCCCCTAGTTAGCTTATTTGATGCGCATTTAAACACCTGCAGTAAATGTATAACACTTTATAATATTATTTTAAATATTAATATTTAATCTGTTAAAAATTGTAAAAATTGGGCTACGTTCCCATCTCCCCAGATTTGTTTGGCTCTGCTCGCCGTCAATCATAGCCGTGGCCTCCATGTCCCGCCTCTAGATGAAAACACTCCAGTGATTGTGCGAGTGTGGCGTTTATTATTTTTGTTATACCACCCGTTTTCAGGCATGACCCGCCTCACCCGAGCTCTGATTGGCTAGAATTGCCACGCCAGCTGCGCTAGGATTGGCCGGATCGACGGAGGGCTTGCGAGTGTGAACTATGAACCAATCCTAGCGCAGTAGACGGAACGTGACTAGCCAATCCTAGCGCGCGGGGGCGGGGCTTGGCCGAATACGCGTGTGCTAAAGGGCTGAAGCTGTCAGCTGATGTTGGGTCAACGATCTCTTCTAAAACTCGCTCCTGGACCTCAAAACACTGCGATTAGCCTGGATAGCTAATCTGCTGTTGGTAAGTAACCTGGTAGACCTATCTGTTATCTACTCAAATGCACTGCCGTTGGACAGAAACTAGTCATACAAATTACATATTTAAAATGTATTTAATTACTTAAGTAATTAGAGTATTTTTTTAACGGTAATACTTCACCACTTTACTGTGAGGAGTGGTTTCGGCTGAACTTAATAACCTTTCATTTCTGTCCTTACAGCTGCAGTTATGGCCGGCCCGTTTGTCCCCGTCCCTTACCCCATGGAAAGGTGTCCATCAGTCCGGCAGCTCAGACACGGATTCAGGAGATCCTCCAGCCTGAGCAATCTCTCGGTCAACTCTGACACATCGCTTGCACACAATGCGTGGGTGAAGCGAGGGCTGAGGAAGATGAACAGCATGGAGAGCAGAGCCAGTAGAGAGAGTCTGTACGACAGACCACCCATAGCCACCTTAGTGGGCTACGAGGTCATGGAGGAAAGGGCCAAATTCACGGTAAGCTTCTGTCTCTTGGTGGTTGCAGTCAGAGTTGCTTCTATTAAAACTGATTAACACTGATTAGGTACTACTTGAGCGTTAAAATGTCATATTTACGTCAGATTTTGACATATGTATACTTCATATTTAAAATTTGATGTAATTCAGAATGGTTTGGGGAGTAGCTGAGCCACAGTTGGGCACAGTGGTGGTGCAGCGAACCAGACGTCTGAAATGTTTGGCCTCTAAAAGCTCCTTCCCAGAAAGTTATTGCATGAAACGGTTATGAATACTCTGTCTGATGTCTGAGCTGTTGTTTTACCATAATTTCGTGATACATTTTTTAACTAAAACATATATTATTTAGGTGTTTCCAAAAAAAAATGCATAAAACTGTTCTCAACATTACATGAAAATCGCTGTAGACACCTGGTGGAGGTAGGTTTACTGGCTTTGGATAGTAAATATGACGGCAATTTTATATATATATATATATATATATACCAATCAGCCATAACATTAAAACCCATAAACAACGTAAACAACTTCGATTATCTGGTTCCCAATGGCACAACTAGCCAGCAAGTAAACAGCCAGTTCTTGAGGATAATTTGCTGCATAAGGCATAAGAAGCCAAGCCACCCTGACAAAGGGCCACACTGTGATGGCTAGACGACCGGGTCAGAGCTTCTCCAAATCATCAGGCAGTTCTTCGGGGTCAGCACATATCAAAAGTGGTCCAAAAAAGGACAACCAGCAATTGGCACCCAAGGCTCATTGACGCAACTATTGCAGGTCTCACTTCACAACCTGACAGCACAGGACACCTTCAGAGGTCAGATCTGTTTTCGCCGCAAGAGGGGAGGGAGGGGGGGCTTTACCGATACCGGAAATCTGAAATCTGTTGCTATCCATGTTAAGCGTACTCTTACAGGTCTCACAATGCAGGCTTAGTAAGCCTTGCTGTGCTCGAACTTCTCTGAAAATAAATGGAAGTGGGTGACTATCTAGCAGTCACACACGCATGACGTTAATGTGGACGCTATTTTTGAAAAAGGACAGCTGACTGAGATCACCATCGTGCTCCACTCCAGCATCATCACATCTCCTTCTGCCTGCTTCAGGTCTATAAGGTACTGGTGAGGAGGGCGCCAGATGAGAGCTGGGTGATTTTCAGAAGATACGCCGACTTCTCCAGACTCAATGACAAGGTCAGGAGGAAGTGGTCCAGACCAGCAGGTCTGGTGACAGCAAAGTCATGGTAAAGACGTTGCCTCATGCTGTTCTTTACTTATTTATGCATGTGTATGTTTGTCTATGTGTGTGTGTGTGTGTGTTGGGGGGGGGTTGTTAGCTCAAGGAGATGTTCCCCAAATTCAGACTTGCCCTGCCACCCAAGCGCTGGTTCAAAGACAACTATGACATGAACTTTCTGGAGGAGAGGCAGCTGGGCCTTCAAGCTTTCCTCCAGAACCTGGTCGCCCACAAAGACATCACTAACAGGTGACCAAGAATCGCTACAGCATAATACTGTACTGTGGAACAGTCTTGCTTGTTGGTCAGGAAAGCTATTGACATGTTGGTTAGAAGAACACAGGGTTTGGGTGCTGAACTTCTCTTCTTATATGGATTTGTTCCGTCCCCCAGCAGCTCACTTGATTTAGGACTCAGGAGATAAACCAGGTGTTGGATGTAGAATAAATGGAAATGTAGATGTAGATGTACCAGACATTTGGTTCACCCAGTGGACTTGAAGACCTCAAGAGATCGTCTTCTGGTACCACAATGGGTTTGACTACCAAAGGCATTATAAGACTTCTAAGTATTAGACGTACACAAAGTCCTAGTCATATTTTAAAGCAATGCTATATTAATACATGTCCAAAAGCCAAATGTCCACTAAAACCAATAGAACAGGTCACTCTAGAGCTTCTGCACATGTGGCTAAGGTCACCATGCCCATTAGGCTGTAGACCAGTGGAACAATGGAAATGTCCTCTATGGAGTGATGGAGCTCCATCCAAAACCTTTGGTGGCTAAATGCAAACAAATCCTCACAGTGGTGTTCAAAGCACGACATCTAGTGCAAAGTCTTCCCAAAGGCGTCCACAAGGTGTTCCTTCAGTTTCCCTGAAAACACCTCAGCACAAAGGCGATTCTTAAATGGTCGAGCGAGCATCATACGAAGCACTCGTTCTTCTGGTGCCTTAAACCTACATGAATAGACTGCTTTTATCATGTACATCAATGCAGGCATGGCAGTGTTTTGTCTGGTACTGCACCGAATGATCGTCTCGTCTTGTCGGTCTTCTTTTCTCCAGCGATGCAGTGCGGGGGTTCTTGTGCTTGGATGACCCACCAGGTCCTTTCGACAGTCTGGAAGAGAGCAGGGTGAGAGCATTCTTCTGTCTTGTTAATTAACATAAATAGCGATGCTGTGCAGAAAATAATGGAAATGTACATTATATGGACAAAAGTATTGGGACACCTGCTAATCCTAAATCAAGGGCATTAAATAAAGAGTTTGTCCTGAGGCTTTCTACTAAAAAGATTCTGGAATGTTGCTGTGAGGATGTTTGATTGCATTCAGAGACTAGAGCGTTAGTGAGGTTGGGATATTGAATGACCACCCAACCTCATCCCAACTTATCCCAAATGTATTTGATGGAGCACCATCCATCATTCCAGAGAACAGTGCAGTTCCACTGCTCCACAGCTCAAGGCTGGGGGGCTTTATACCCCTCTAGCCCACACCTGGCATTAGGCAGCATGGTGCCAATAGGTTCATGTTTATCTGCTCCAGTAACTACAGGTGAATCAGACAGTTTGCACCTCTCATCTGTTTCAGGCCTACTGTGAAACCCTAGAGGAGACCAACCATCGCCTGCAGAGGGAGCTGCTGGACAAACAGAGAGAAATCGAGTCTTTGAGAACAATCCTGGAGGACCGACAGCTCCAAATCAGCAGACTGGAGAAAACAAAGAAGTAATGTAACCACATGACCTGTTTTGTTGGTTGCTGAGGAAGCAGAGGCTGGAGGGCGAGCATTGTCCTCTGGCTAGAGTCTGGGGAACAAATGACTCCATTCAAATGTTTATTGTCCTCAAGGCAATGAAGCGTAATGTTAATCCCCTATGTGAATTATGTGGACATACTGTTGCTGGCATTCCCTGCAGGAGAATGCAGGAGCATGTTTTATACAAGCCAGTTGATTCATTGGAAGGGAAGCATATAAGCATTCGGATGTGGCCAGATTTTGAGGTAAATCAGGTACTGCCTTATTACAGGTTACGGTGTTGAATGTGGCTGCACAATACAGACTAAATATTAGTGCTGCTAGGGATTGTGTATTCAAAATGCAGTGGTGAATTAATAATGTGACCTGGTTAAAACCTGCCCTACATTATTTTGAGCAAAAGAATGTACTTTCTTTGGATTACACCAAGCTTCCAAGATTCAGGATTCCAGTCTACGTGGGCCAGGATCCAGAAAAGCTTAGTGATTTCCTTGTTCGGACACTGTCCAGGCACTAGGTCAAGTAAACAGTTAATTAGCAGAATTAGTCGGTGTATTCAAGCAGGGACATCACAGAGTTGTGCTGGATGCAGAACTAAACCTGTAGCTCGGGTGCAACCAAGTCAACCAAGCCTTTTTGTGTAGTGCAGCTTTCTGCAATGTCAGCATCACAAGGTTCACATACTGTGTTTTTCACAGTGGCGTCCGGAGCACCCAAAAAGAACGAAGGGAACTCCAGGCAGTGAAGGCTGACAGCAGCACTGATGCAGGTGTGAATGCAGACACGGACACACAACCGGCATCTACAGGAGCAGAGACGGACTACATGAAGAACCCAGACCGAAGGTGACAAGTATAAACACAGCCTAAGAAGCATTAAGGCCTTCAGACATCTGTCTCTATTTACCATCACTGACTGTAATCTTCATTATTTAAATAAAACGTCTCAAAATCTCAACTCCAACCTGCTGCCAAAGGAAAACCTCTCACTAAACTGAAATTTCTCCTATTTCTGTTTATCTGCTCTTCACCAGTTTAGAGATCCAGTTGCCAAAGAGAAGCTATGGAGCTTGCTGGAGTGGACCAGCTACTGAGAACCAAGAGAGTGTCTTTTTCCAGACTTCTGCAGTTCTAGAAGACCAGGTTTAGATGTGATGGCCATACTGACCGCAGAGTTAACCTTCAGAAGCCTGGAATTCGTACTGGTGTTTAACTGTAGATTTGATTGACATATTTATTTAAACAGAAGTACACAATTAAACACACTGTAACGTTAATGTTCAATTTTCAGTCAATTTACATTTGATTTTAAAACAAACAAATGACAAATCATGCCAAATATGTAAAGACTGTAGACATAATTGTAATTTATCTTAGGCTATTTATGAACACAGTGAACAAAGAGTAAGACTGAATTAATTCATACATTTAAAAGAATTAATATATGGTTGCAATTTGCTCTCTGTATCTTGTGATGCACCAGCTTGGAAGCTTGTTTTGAAAAGACTTTAGCACTTAAATGTTCTTTAAGTTTACAGACGTTCGTATGTTTTGCTGGACCGACATTTTCGGCATAGAATTAAGTTGAAATGGTTCTGTATAAAGAACCCGGTTTAAAGTTGAAATTACTCATGTTCTAGACACAGCTGAAAAAATTGTCAGTTTAAAATCTGGTGTGTATTTACACAAAGAGAGAACACCATTAACCATCCAGATTAGCTATCTGCTCTAACTTTGCCTATTGTGCAGTTTTTCACTTTTTGACAGTGTAAATCGGTCAGTTGTTCTTTGCATTGTGTCAAAAGCTCATGATGAATGGACCAATAGAAATGCTCCAAAATGATCTGAAATAATATATTTCTATGCTGACTTCCATTGAAGAAAAAAAATTTTGAATTTTGAAGATATGAGGTTTTTGCATGACTGTGTAGACTGCACTAAGTACTGATACACTACCCAGCTGGCAATGTTTTAACTGTTTTTGAAGGGTCCATGAAGGGGGCTCCAAGTGGACTACATTTGACTTTGAGGAGAACTTAATAAATAAATAATAATAAATAAATGTGTATGTTGTGCGTTTGTGTGTGTGTGTGTGTGTGTGTGTGTGTTAATCTACTGCTTTATATACACCAATCAGCCATAACATTAAAGCCTTATACTGCCCAACATTGTTTAGACCCCTCTATTGCCGCCTAAAACAGCTCTGAACTGTCAAGCTATGGACTCCAAAAGACCTCCGCAAGACCTGGCACCAAGACGTTAGAAGCTTGTGAGGAGGGGCCTCTGTGAGCACCACTAAGACGAAGATCATCAGTGTCATCTACTTTACCTGTCTGTATCCTCTACATGTACATTATCAACCTGATCCTTTCAACAGTCTTTACCTCATATCTCCTCATCAGAACCATGAAAAAAACACTGTAGTATCTTCTCTGATGAGTTCCCCACTAGAGGCCACCTAGTGATGAACTGATCTCCTGGATTCAAGAAGCTAAATGCTTCTTCTCACAGTGTATCACGGTCATCATAGTACACCAATACTGATAAGTGTGATAGAACTGGCTATCAGCTCACCTTATCACATTTCAGCCACAGTGTTTGCGCATAGGGTTGATAAGCTGCTATGCAGCTCAATTTCGGTGTTGAATGCACTCTTGGCACTCTAGACATAAGATTAACCCCTTAAACAGCCTACGTCCTGTCGACGGGCCGAAAGTGCTATTACTAACTTCTACCACCAAAGAATAGCCCCACCAGTTTGTACAGAAGCCCCTGTAGTTACTGAGTGCTACCTTCGTGTGTAATAAGCCTTGGTGTGTTAAGGGGTTAAATCAAACACAGTAGCCATAATTCCTGTTCTTTCATGGCAGTCAGCTTGGTCATAGATAATAGGCAATGTTTAACACTTATCGGATAGGAGATAGGGGTCAGTGAGTTCAGAGGAAAAGTCACGTCGCCCTATTTTAGGTTTATTTTATACAAGTCGCAATATTTTATATTATCAGACAGATATTATAACCCGATAAACAAATCATTTGCAAAGTTATTCCAACATCTCCAAGACTGTTACACAACAGTCCTGACTTGTTATATTCAAACCGCCAAAATGTACATAAACTCCGCCCACTAATGAAAGTCTTTCCAGGCGAAACTACTCTGGAGGCAGAAAAGGCTCAAATCTAACAGTATGCTGTCTGAAGCGAAGGGTCGTGCTGGAGTCTTAGGCGCAGTTAAGAACCAATGCTAGACCAACTGGGTAAAATCACCTCAGCTAGGCTGACCGGACGCTGAGAGAACCCAGAGAGGACAGCAACACAATAATTATAACAATGAAAATGTATAGGCTATTTTGGACTAGGATAGGTTTAGCTAGGCTAGGCTATGTGTCTGTGAGTCATCTCTGTGGCATAAACCAGCCAATAAAAGCTTGTAAAACCACATCTGAGCATTAATACATGAATGTATAACCTAAAATACTGAATAGATGAGTCCTTTGGCACCTTCAGGACCCATGCATGCGACCCTGTATGTCTGGATGCTTTTGAAAGAACTAAAAAAACAAGTTATAATGTTACCGGTTTCCATGAAAAGCCCAACGCACGATCTCAACCTGCGCTTCAACATTATGCAAAACTATAACCCTCATATAAACAAGGCATACTTCACAATCCACCACCTGAGGTTTTCATCAACATCAGATGGTCAAAAGCCTTAAAGCACAAGTCATGTTCTGGTCTGATTGACTGTTAGAAATCTGTCCCTGAGGGCAACACCGATACCTCCCTGAACATGCCGAACGTGTGCTAGTTTCGGAAAGCTTTTCACATTGCATCAAACATTTGGCCACACATCATCACATTTTCCTTCAAGTTACGTGAAGAGACTGAGTGCTGTGCTCCAGCAGGCCAGAAACGCCGTCCAGTCTGGCATCACTGAACAAGTTTCATCCCTCCAGTTTATCTAGCTCAATTCCACCCTGTAATAAAAAGCATATCATCTGTAGTATTACCATCTTGAGCAACTCCACGGCTTCGACAGGAACATCTCCATTCAGGCAGCCATGAGTTATTGGGTTTTGGCATTTTTTTGAGTCATGTAGAAATAAACATGTCAGAGCTGTCTGATCGTTAACCCCAATGGCCAGAGCGCACCAACGAATTGACAAACATGGACAAACGCGGATGTTGGGTTGGCGTGCGTTGTTTGTTCGCGATTGTCCGGAAATGTTTGGTCCAATTCAACATGCTAAATTTGTGTTTGATGACGTTCGGGCAGTCGGCCATAACTTCTAACAGACTGTTCCACAGGCAGCTGTGCACCCACTGAAACTCAGCTCACGCTTTACTGATTACCATAGTGACCAGCTCACTGATTTCACTGTGTAGCTCTGTTTTTTGCTAAGCTAAGACATCGATAATGGCATTGCTTTGGGTGGTGGAAGAGAGGACTTACTAATTGCCAAAACCCCCTCAAAGTACACTGTGAGACATTCCCCTGGGGAGATGCAGTCCTATTACTGGGGTTTGGTCCTCTTATATAAGGTGAAGCTAACCTGGTGCTGATCTGGTGCAAAACCAAGGTCTGTCTCTTTATTTTCCTGTTTTTCTTCAGCAAGTTTCCGACGCAAGGCGACATCTACCTGGAAAAATACAGAGATGTGAATCCGGACGGGTATAAAATGACCAGATGATCACTTTAGTGACAGACTTAGTGATAAACAGTAGCTAGGCAATTCAGACTGCAATTTTCTTAGAGGACGGCGGAGAAAAACACACACATGGTTGATCCGGATGAGAATAAACACAAGAAGAAATACTGTAAAACATGACACATAACATGACGCACGGCGGCCATCTTTGCGACACTGTCTTTATGAATGGAGACTGCACTGCGCTGACGACTGCACTTGCATAGATTTCCATATCGAGTGGGGATCCTCTGCTCATGGTGTAACCAGTAAGCTGATTGGCTCATTTGGTTGAAAGACTGGACTTTATCTGTAAACCGACGCCATGCTGAGCGCTCTGAGAACTCCCAGTTTTTTTCCAACCAGTGTCTGCTCTCATTTGTAACGCCCTCTGAAAATACTGGAGTAACTGTACATTGTTATATATACATAACGTAATAACTCTTCTCTGCTGATAATCAGGCAGAGTTTTCAATTATTTTTATTTAAAAAAACACAATCAAAGGGTTTCCAAAGTTCTCCATCTTTTGGAGATCGCAACTTCAATACTTCATTGTTCCACAACCATTCGTGACCAAGTAGAGCATAACTGGCCTGGCTCTCCCCGTGTGGGTAGGATGGCCTTCTTCCTCACATTTTGCTCATTTCTGAGAACACTTTGAAGCGAGGCACACAAAACTAATGAATGGCTGGTGTTTATGACCTCGTGCTGCCTTCAAGCAACAGTTTTTTAACAGCTGAAAGTTTCCCAATTTTGTTTTTTTGTTTTTTCCTGGAAATTTACAAGCCCAAGATTTGCTACAAAACTGGCAATATTGCTTTAGAACACATTCCTGCCCTCATATCAGCTCATTGTTTTGCTGCTGGTCTCCTAAATGGGATTGCTAAAGACTAAAGGTGGTGTGGGACATCAGATATTTCACCACGTTTCAATGCAAGATGATGAAAACCATAATGTGTCAATAACTCGGGTCACAAAACTCAGTAATGTAATAACACAGAGAAGCTATGCAAAGCAGAATTGATATGAGGTACTGATGGCCTATGTTCTCTGAATCCCTGGCTGGCGTTTGTTTCGGGTTTCTCCTTATCCTCAGGCGCTTGCGTTAAAATCAAAACTGATCCCGAGAAATGAGGAGGAGCGTTCAAACACTCCAATGTGGGGAATCTGAACTCTTGGGAAAATGCACAGTACAACACAGCGAACCGCGAAAGAGTACAGAGATGAACACAAGTTCACGCTTCAAAAAAAAGGCACCTTAAAGGGTTGTTTGGTTCCATAAGCTTCATAAGCTCTGTTTCTTGTAATAGAGATGTACAGTACCAGTCAAAGGTTGGACAAACCAAGCTTTGGGCTTGTGCTGATCATCATCATCTTAAAAACACTGGATCCATTTCAGTTTTTAAAAAAGAGGACACTGGAGACACATGGCTATCCATCGTAGTTAGGATGTCGGCAGGGGGTTTCAAGTAGGCCCAAGTTGTAGGACTGTGGCAGTGCGCAGTGCGAGGGTGGAGGAAATCTCTCTCAAACGATGCAGCTACAGTATGTTAATACCATCCATTAATATGTAAACATTTACTCATTTAGCAAGACCAATAAATAGCTTTGACCCAATCAGCTCCTTTCAGTTCTACCTACAACTTAGGCCTACTTGAACCCTCCCTCCAGCCACGGCATCCTAACTACATGGTGGACACCGGCGCGCCCTCAGTATCCTCTTTTTTAAAAAACATTGATATGGTGACCATAGGCAAACATTTAAATCAGGTGTTGAACTTCTGACTGATACAGGAAGTGTAAAGAACCTTACAAAGGAACCATAAGTGGTTCTTCTATGGGTTTGCTCAAAGAACCTTTGATGCATCTTTATTTTAAGAGGGGAAAGCAGAAGAATTTGTGTTTGTGAAGTCTCAATGGGGCTGAATGGGTGAGAGGCCCTCAAGCCCTCAACTAAAAGAAGAATCACCATTTTTAAAGGCCACATTGACGACAGTCCATACACATGTTCTTCATGGGGACAGATGCATGGTCGCATGTACGCTGCACATATACTTCATGTTCGGTATATTAGGACATATGTTGTAGATTAAGGCCTCAGAGCGTATTTGCAGAGGCACCACGAGGGAGGTGAGGACGAAAGTAAATTTAAAAAAAGGCATTTTGAAATGAAGTGAGGACATGTCGAAAAGGACCTTGCCAGCAAAACCTCTCTCAAGAGATATAACATGATAACACCCACTACACGCTAAAGTCGAAAACATTTAGGTCAGGCGGTTTCCACTGGGTCCCTACGTTCAACTTCGGCTGGAATTAGGCTCGCTCCTCGGGGCCGAGGCTCAAGAAACACGATGTACTCTTCCTGGCCATACGTTCTTTTTGCTGCCCTGCTGCGACCGGAGCCGGCTGCTTGATAGACTGCAGATGGCAGGGTATAGGCATGGCTTTTCCTTTTTTAGGCTGCTTGTGCAGCTAAATTCGGTCACATTGAAAGTAGAGTAAAATAATGGATATTCTTGGTCGGATTCATTGCTATTGATGAACAAAACAAAGCTTGTTTGGGTGCTACCTGCCTGGTGACCCTGCCTGGTGAAGGACTCAAGCCTTGCCCTCAGATCCTTAAGAAGTAGACCACACATTTACTAGATATGTGAAGGGCCAAGGGCCTCATGAGCATGGCTCATAGCGAGGCTGGCCGAGGCAGGGGACACAGTACAGATGTTAACGACACGCTAGCGATGCTAACGGTACAGTGGTATCGGCCAGTGGCCAGTGGCCAACAAATAAGAATGCCAACACCACAATAGTGATGCTAACTCCATGACAGTACTGCTAACGATGGTGCGATAGTGGGTGAGACCGGCCACCTTCATAAACAAAATTTGATAAGTAAACAATTTCAATTATTAGCATGCTAGCAACGCCAGTGACGCATCACATTATCAACTGAGGAAATTAGATTACACTGCAGAAATGGGGGGCCACTCCTGGACCGGCTGAAAGGGGTTAAAAAAAGCGCCCATCTTGCTCAGTTGTTCAGATGCCTGTAGATAATCTCAGCCTCTAGCGGAGAACAAAATTCCCATCCAATTAGGATGTAGACTAAGATATGATTTAGCATCTGGTGATGATGATGATTATGATCACCAGGGGATGTAGAGTAAGGAGAGTGTTTGGTTCGCTGTAGGAGCTTTTTTCTCAGGAATATATCCTTCATCCCAACTGAGGCTCATCATAGGGTCAGTGGGGAAGGTTGACAGCAGGATGTGCTTGATCAATGGTTCTTTCTACCATAGAGCTTCGATTACAAACCGTTGATTGCAGCTCGGTAAAGCATGCCATGGTAGGAAAAATCTCATTTTTCAGCTTTTATTTATTTATTTATTTCTTTTTTACCCATTGCTGTTTTGAAACAGAGCTTGGGAGGTTCAAGCAAAGGGCTCCTAATATAAAAATTATACGGATTACTGATTAGATCGCACTGTTTCAACAGCCTTGCCCCTGGAAGACATAAATCACAACATACAGTATAATATACACAGATCAGCCATTGAGCACTGATAAAGAACTAGAGAATGACCAACACAACCATTTATACAGCAACTGATGAGCTTCGGTCTGTAACTTTACACCTACAAGGTGGACCAATTAGGTAGGAGCATCTAATAGAGTGGAAAGTGAGGTTGCCCAAGGCTCCGCCTCCGCTTCCATGTAAAAATTAGGGGATTCCAAAGATGCTTTGTGCCCAAGGATCTTGTACCACCACCACAATCCATACCTGGTTGTAGTATCAGCACAGACATCACTGTGCAGCAATGATGCAGTTTTCTGCAACTCTGCAGGCAAAGCATGATATTTGTTCTGGTCACATGGCGCACTGAGTCTCAAGAGACCAGGCTGTGGTCTCCAACGGCAACCACTGTGTGAAACTGTTGGTTGCAAAACGCAGAAAGCTTGGATTCTCGCTTGGCTTTGCATGTTTTATTGACACAAGGAGGCCTCAAACACCTGATGGATTAAAAAAAAGAGGCACGGGATCGTTTCCTTCCAGAGATGAAAGCCGTCAAGGGAAAGTTAAGAGTCTTGTTTATGCCATGTTTCCATGGCTGAGGACGGCAATTTCAACGCCATTTCACTAGCTTTGTTGTAGGCATCCACAGCGGAAAGGTAATCCAGCCTGAAGTGCAGTGTGTTCTCACAAACTGTCCGGTGTCGATCTTAGCGACTTTCTGGCTGTCGACGCTGGACCAGAGCCATGAGATATCAACACCGGTTATGATTACAGTGGAACAACCCAGATATGGTCTGAATAAACAGTGTAATGTCTCAGAAATTGTCTGAACCAATTGTACTCAACCGGCCACTTGCATTTCCACCGACATACGACTAAAGATAGGAAACCTAACCACATAAGCCCCTTCCCTCAGTAAGCCTGGCCGATAACGTAGACAATTGATTATTTTCTGCAGAATGTCCTCATGATCAAAACAGAGTTAGCATCGCATGTGAGCTTTACAGAGCATTACCCTACAACTACAGCATTTTCAAATAAGAGAATAACATCGGTTAGGCAGCAAGAGAACAGTCGGTTTTTGATGTGTCGAAGTGCTGGAAGCAGGACAAATGGGCAAGCATTGGGATCTGAGAGACTTTGACAAGAGCCAAACTGCGTTGGCTAGACGACTGGGTCAGACCATCTCCAAACAAGAAAAAACTAAAAGCCTAATTTTCGCCATTGGCTCCATAGAATGGTCAACGGTATTTGAACAGTGGGGACTTTGGGGCCATAATATCTGCTCTGTATATTTAAAAAGGTTTTGTGGCATAAAATTACCTCTATTGTGTTTCCTGGTAAAGGACTCAAGCCGTGCCTGCAGATCCCATATTTACAAGTTTTTAGATGTGAAGGGCCCAGGACCTCATGAACATGGCTTGTGACTAACACTGTGGAAGCGTAGCTGGGCGAGGCTAGCAGGGGGCACAGTAGGGAACCTAACGCCACGGTAGCGAAGCTATTGCTATGATAGTGATGAACACTGCGTTAGTAATGCTGGGCAAGGACGGAGGAGAGCCTAAAACCATGGTAGCGATGTTGCTGCTAATGACGCGACAGCAATGTTGTGCAGCACTTTTACTTGTTAGCGTTGTGGCCAAATGTGGTCCTCAGACCGTCAGAACCAGAAAATGTCTTTTGTAGGCAAACAAGAGGCAGTTCTTGCATACGAAAGAATCATACGCATTTTAACAAGGTCTATTAGTCAGTCAATCAGTCAGTCACTCACTTGCTCATTCAGAAAGCAAAATTGCCTCTTCAGGCAGATTTTGTAGGGTGTTCCCGGTATGCAATCATCAGTGCCTACCAAAAGTGCTCTAAGGAAAGACAACAAACCATGGGTGTGCAAGACTCACTGATCTATAGCAAATGTCTTGGTTCCAGATAACACAGGACACCAAGGAGTCCATGTCTCAACAAAACTACTATTATAATTTAAATAATAAAGCTGCAGAATAATAATTAAAGTCTTAAGACCTGAGAACTGACTAAAAGGCTGCAGTTTAAGGGGTTAACCCGACTGGTCCACCAGGCAGCCATCTGCCCTACAGGTTATCCAGCACAATCTAAACCACTCCGAGTTGATCCGAATTAATTCAGTCTGACAAACAAATTGCCACATAGTCCTCAAAGCAGCTAACAGTGTTATAAATAGTGCACAGACATGTTCTAAAGCAGATCTATAAATAGTCGTCTGATCTGCTGGGAAATGCTGAAAATCATCATTGATTTAAATAACCATGTGCTCATAATTAAATGCAATAACGCTGTCAAGCACAAGTAAAGGACTTAAGAATTTTTGGAAACACAAAACTCTACTTGTTTCTAGTTCTCAGTGTCGCAAAGAAACTCTAATGCATGTGTTAGGTTGCATCTTGGAAGATATTTCTATAGTGTATAACATTCTACTGTAGCGCAGAACCGAGCAATATGACGATATATATATATATATATATATATATATATATATATATATATAGAGGAGCTTTCTTGTACTGGAAAGTAGACGTATTAATAGTATGTGCACATCATGTCCACATTAATATAATACATCTTTCAGCAAATCAATGCTGTAAGAATTAATTCAACACTGTAAGAGTTCATTTAATTCTGTAAGATTAATTCAACACTGAGTTCATTCAGCTCCATTCAACGAGTTACTTCACGGCTGTAAAAGTTAATTCAGCACTGTGAGAATTCATACACTGCTATAAAAAGTCATTCAACACTGAGTTAATTCAACACTGTAAGAGTTAATTCAACACTAAGAGTTAATTCAACACTGTAAGAGTTAATTCAACACTGTAAGAGTTAATTTAACACTGACTTAATTCAACACTGTAAGAGTTAATTTAACACTAAGAGTTAATTCAACACTGTAAGAGTTAATTTAATGCTTAACACTGACTTAATTCAACACTGTAAGAGTTAATTCAACACTGTAAGAGTTAATTCAACACTGACTTAATTCAACACTGTAAGTTAATTTAACACTGTAAGAGTTAATTCAACACTGTAAGAGTTAATTCAACACTGTAAGTTAATTTAACACTGTAAGAGTTAATTTAACACTGTAAGAGTTAATTCAACACTGTAAGAGTTAATTTAACACTGACTTAATTCAACACTGTAAGAGTTAATTTAACACTGTAAGAGTTAATTCAACACTGTAAGAGTTAATTCAACACTGACTTAATTCAACACTGTAAGAGTTAATTTAACACTGTAAGAGTTAATTTAACACTGACTTAATTCAACACTGTAAGAGTTAATTTAACACTGTAAGAGTTAATTCAACACTGTAAGAGTTAATTTAACACTGTAAGAGTTAATTTAACACTGACTTAATTCAACACTGTAAGTTAATTTAACACTGTAAGAGTTAATTCAACACTGACTTAATTCAACACTGTAAGAGTTAATTCAACACTGTAAGAGTTAATTCAACACTGACTTAATTCAACACTGTAAGTTAATTTAACACTGTAAGAGTTAATTCAACACTGTAAGAGTTAATTCAACACTGACTTAATTCAACACTGTAAGTTAATTTAACACTGTAAGAGTTAATTTAACACTGTAAGAGTTAATTCAACACTGTAAGAGTTAATTTAACACTGACTTAATTCAACACTGTAAGAGTTAATTTAACACTGTAAGAGTTAATTCAACACTGTAAGAGTTAATTCAACACTGTAAGAGTTAATTCAACACTGACTTAATTCAACACTGTAAGAGTTAATTTAACACTGTAAGAGTTAATTTAACACTGACTTAATTCAACACTGTAAGAGTTAATTCAACACTGTAAGAGTTAATTTAACACTGTAAGAGTTAATTCAACACTGACTTAATTCAACACTGTAAGAGTTAATTTAACACTGTAAGAGTTAATTCAACACTGTAAGAGTTAATTTAACACTGACTTAATTCAACACTGTAAGAGTTAATTTAACACTGTAAGAGTTAATTCAACACTGTAAGAGTTAATTCAACACTGACTTAATTCAACACTGTAAGAGTTAATTTAACACTGTAAGAGTTAATTCAACACTGACTTAATTCAACACTGTAAGAGTTAATTCAACACTGTAAGAGTTAATTTAACACTGTAAGAGTTAATTCAACACTGACTTAATTCAACACTGTAAGAGTTAATTTAACACTAAGAGTTAATTCAACACTGACTTAATTCAACACTGTAAGAGTTAATTCAACACTGTAAGAGTTAATTCAACACTGACTTAATTCAACACTGTAAGAGTTAATTCAACACTGTAAGAGTTAATTTAACACTAAGAGTTAATTCAACACTGTAAGAGTTAATTCAACACTGACTTAATTCAACACTGTAAGAGTTAATTTAACACTGTAAGAGTTAATTCAACACTGACTTAATTCAACACTGTAAGAGTTAATTTAACACTAAGAGTTAATTCAACACTGACTTAATTCAACACTGTAAGAGTTAATTCAACACTGTAAGAGTTAATTCAACACTGACTTAATTCAACACTGTAAGAGTTAATTCAACACTGTAAGAGTTAATTTAACACTAAGAGTTAATTCAACACTGTAAGAGTTAATTCAACACTGACTTAATTCAACACTGTAAGAGTTAATTCAACACTGTAAGAGTTAATTTAACACTAAGAGTTAATTCAACACTGTAAGAGTTAATTCAACACTGACTTAATTCAACACTGTAAGAGTTAATTCAACACTGTAAGAGTTAATTTAACACTAAGAGTTAATTCAACACTAAGAGTTAATTCAACACTGACTTAATTCAACACTGTAAGAGTTAATTCAACACTAAGAGTTAATTCAACACTGACTTAATTCAACACTGTAAGAGTTAATTTAACACTAAGAGTTAATTCAACACTGACTTAATTCAACACTGTAAGAGTTAATTTAACACTGACTTAATTCAACACTGTAAGAGTTAATTTAACACTGTGAGAGTTAATTTAACACTGTAAGAGTTAATTCAACACTGACTTAATTCAACACTGTAAGAGTTAATTTAACACTGTAAGAGTTAATTCAACACTGTAAGAGTTAATTCAACACTGACTTAATTCAACACTGTGAGAGTTAATTCAACACTGTAAGAGTTAATTTTAACATTTGTAAGATTGAATTAGATGCTGTAAGAGTTCATTCAACACTACTAAGAATAAACGCTTGCAGTTGAAGGGCTGCATGTGTGAGTGTTGACGGCCACAAGTTTTTAGTTTTAGTTCAGGACTAGAATTAATCTCTATTTGGGAAACCACCAACCAGTTATTAATAGTTAATATCAACACTAAGGGTTTATTCAGCACCTGTTATGATGGGGAGGGGGGGGTCAGTCCAACACTGTAAGGGTTAACTCACTGTATCCGTTCATCCAGCTGCTGGGAGGACTGGTCCTGAAAACAATGAGGGTCTGCAGTGGATGGAGATGTGGCGGAGGTAGGGGTGGGCGTTGCTTACTGTAGGGTATATCTAGTTAGTTGGGGAGACTGAACAGCTCTGAAGCTTCAGTCTGTGACTACTTCTGCTCACCTGCACACCATCTCAGACCTGTTCACCCTCCTCACCTGCCCGTGCTCCAGCTCCTCACCTGCCCGTGCTCCAGCTCCTCACCTGCCCGTGCTCCAGCTCCTCACCTGCCCGTGCTCCAGCTCCTCACCTGCCCGTGCTCCAGCTCCTCTGTCGGGCAGCATGGCTGGGAGACACTGGCTCTGCCTGTGGTTCTGCTTTGTCGTTCATTCCGTCGCAGAAACGCACAAAAAGCACGAAAACGACGCGGTTCACCATCACTCCGCCGCCTCCGTCGGTACAGGTAGGATTTCAGAGGATTTGCGTTTTCTCTGCTTGTCGTCGTTTTGGGCAAGGTGTTCGCCTACCTGCCAGTTTAAATGTGCTAGCTAGCTAAAGTGGCTCGATTTGGGTTTTTTTTAACGGTTTTCTGATTCATCTTTCCACTTGCATTTTCCCAAACTGTTCTCAAACTATTTTTTAATATCTATATACATATTTTAGGACGAATCTGCGCGTTTATTATCTCTATTTTTTAATTAAACTTGGAGCTCTTAAACTAACGGCTGTTTAGTGTAATGGCGAAGTTCGCCCACTAGTCGCCGCTCTCTTGCATATGCTCGGTTGGGTCGGGCGGAGTGATACCGATAAACCGATAATTCGGTAAAGGCTCCTTATCATATTCCTACGCGAAAATATCAGAATTAAGTGTTTATTATACGGAGAATTAACATTTGCCGCTTCATGACACTAAATATATTTTAATTTTTTAAAAATCGAAAGAATTTACCTCAGCAATACAATTTGTAAATAGGAACTACTTTTCTTCCACCCTTCCTCTTTGCTGCTACTACAAAACATATGGAAATTTGATGGGATGGTGAAATTACCCCCACCATTTTTGGGGACCAAAAATAATAGACACTTATGAGCTTTGCTGCTCCAACACACTTCAGCTTTAGCTAGCTAATTACTAAGCTAGACCCTTGCCTAATTCAGGGAGTCCAACTCTTATTGCTTCCATTAAACAGAAGGTCTATTAGTGGCACTAATCCTCTTAGGGGTCCAGCCGCCTAAAGCACATGGAATAGACTTGTGAAGGACTTCTGCATTAGTCTGGCCATGTTGTGGTGTTTTGGGGTTTGGACCAGTCTTACGGGTGACGGTGATGGTCAATCAAATGTGTAAAGCCCATAGTTGAGAAGAAATGAGGGGTCCTTCAGAAAGAGGTAGACTTTCCCAACCCAAAGTGGGCTCATTCACAACTGGCTTTATCCCAGCATGTAAAATAGACATGGGCAATGTCTAAAACGCAAGTGCTAAAGTGATAAGAAGGCTGTCAGAATGACCATCGTCACCAAGCTGGTCATCAACCTGGTCATACTGGTTAACTAGTTCAGTCAGATTGGTTCACCAGCTCGGTCATATTAGTGATGCAGGTAGACCAGCTCGACCAGAAGTATTGGATGGCGCACCAACCTTCATTCCAGAGAACACAGTTCCCCTGCTTAGGGGGCTTTATGTAAAAAAGCCCCCCTAACTACAGTGGGTACCCGTGTGTCCCCAGTGTCCTCTTTTTTGAAAACCAAATTAGCATTTGGATCACATATTCAACCAGGGTATCCATACTTTTGACTGGTACTGCATATGAAAAAGGTCTCATTCAACTGAATTGGTGGTGTTTCTCCAACAGGTGCATGGAATCAGGACAAACCTAAGAGGCTCTTCGCCAGGACACGCTACCTGCCTTCACAGCAGCTCCACATGCAGGTACGTGATTTTGCTTCTGGACAGCTAAGGACATTCCTGGTTTCTCAGGCCCATGGTCTGTTTCGCAATCCTGGTCTTGAAGAACCCCAACCCTGCACAGTTTTGCGCTTCACACCTCATCTCACGAAAGTGTACAACAGCTTCTTGGATCCAAACCTGGAGAAGTCGCTTTTTGAGGATGCCACAAGTGTCCAAATGTTTGTGGACACCCCTTCTAATGAATGCATTCGGTTTCCTAAAGTTTGACCTATTGCTGACACACATGCTTGTCTAGCAAGTCCAGTCCCTGTAGCGAAGTACTGCCAATAGAATAGGACTCTCTGGAGCAGATAAACCTGAACTTTTAGGCACCCTGCCTAACACAAGGCATGAGCTAGAGGCATTGAGCTGTGGAGCAGTGGAAGAACTGTGTTCTAAGAAATGAAGGTTGGTGCTCCATCCAGTACTTTTGGGATGAGTTGGGAATGAGGTGAAGTGGTGGGCATCGTCCAACATCCTGACCTCACTAACGAAGCCCCTCTAAAAGCTAGTAAAAAAAAAAGCCTTCTTCTCTGGACAGTAGAGACAGTTCCTCCAAGAAAAGCAGGATAAACTCTTTTTAATCCCCTTCATTTCAGATAAAGCAATGAATGAGCAGGTGTCCCAATACTTTTGTCGATATAGTGTGCTTCAAAATATAGTGTTCTTAAAACCCACTTAAGCAGTTTTTATAAAATTTCCGATGTTCTCCAGTGTTTTCTTATGTGGGATTTGTTCAGTTTACAATGGACAATGTGATTCTTCATTATGAGAGTAGAGCTGTGGACAATTCTTCTCTTTAAAACACATCATCAGTCTTTTAGATAGAACGTTTCTCAAAAACTAATTTAAGAAATGTTTATTGGAAGACCTTGGCAAATGAGGTCCATTGTTGGCATCACCGTTGGCAACAAAAAGGCAGGAATCATTGGCTATTGTTACCAGCTCAGAAATGCTATGTCTCTGGTGTATAGTTTCCTATCTAATCTAGTTTCCCATGTGTGTTGCAGAGACCCAAATCCGAGCCGATGGGTGCGGCCCCTGTCCCGGTACGTCGCTGTGCAGGCCTGATGGAGAGCTGCTCTGGACGCATCCCCTGCTGTGAGCCCTGCGCCTCTTGCCACTGTCGACTATTTAACACGATCTGCCACTGCTGGAGGCTGGGAAGCTGCTCCAGAAAGACCTAACACGTTTCTGAGGCAACGTAGTCTGAAGACGGGGGTATAAACCTCAGAACTCAATTATTATCCATTATTATTCATTCAAATGACTTTTGTACGACGCAGAATAATTTAAAATATATATATATATATTTAAGCTCCCCGGACAAATAATAAGTCACCTTGTGTTTTGAGGTGGTCTATATACCCATTGGGGTGTGTGACGGGACTCATAGATTGAGAGGAGGAGGTACAGTGCAGTGAGCATTTCGTTGGATGTGTGGCAGCAAAGCAGATACGGTTAATGATTGGCTAAAAGGAGTGACTGCATTTGGGCGTGGCCAAAGACCACAGTGTGAAGAAAGGAGCTGAATCTGCAGGTGTATGGAAGCATACGGTCATACGGGTCTACCAGCAGTGGCAGAAATCCCAGTCTACAGGAGATTCTCCTCATTCTTGATCAGAAGTGAGCGAAGGCCTCTTACATGCCACTCTGCTCCATATGTTGATGGTCTGTAGCTCCCTACAGAGTGTTTTTCAGAAATTGGTGGTGAAGAAGCAGTACTGGGATTTCTGCCACTGCTGGTAGACCCGTATGACCGTCTGCTTCTATACACCTGCAGATTCAGCTGCTTCCTTTACACTGTGGCCTTTGGCCACTCCCAAATGCAGTCACTCCTTTTAGCCTATCATAAACTGTATCTGCTTTGACACCCACTTTCCACCATCGCACCAAGAAGCTATTTATAGCCCGATCTGCCAGGTGTAGTGCCATCTGCAGGAGCCTGATGTTACTACCACCTTAAACTCACAAGGTGACTAATTTTTTTTGACAGACAAAAAAACAAATACAAGCTTTATATTAAAAAAAAATTCTGTTAAAAACAAATCTTACTCTGGATCACTAATGGTTCTTTGCTTATGATTATAGTAGATTACAGTCGATTTCGGCACTCAGTTGAACCTTAAGTGAAAGGTTGATGGTGCCAACACTGGCCTTTAGCACATCACGAACGCACCACACATGGTTTCTGTACAGATTGCTACCACATGTGAGCAGACACACACATACACACACCCACACATGCACTGAAACTCCTGAGCAAGCTCTACGGCACAAATACCAGATCAAATATTACATTTGAGCTAATGTGTAAATAGTGTTTATTTTAGGTGGTTGTTTTTGTTGTTGTTGTTGTTGTTGTTGTTATATCGTGCATGTTTAGGGTCTGCCAACTCCAGGCCACGTAGCTGTACCCCGGTTGGATTATTATTCTTGCTGTGGAATCTCTGCCAGAGTGACATTCCTGTAGATATTTCTCCTTGAATGGTACGACTGAGCCGTACTGAGCCCCATACAGACATTCGATATATGGCACAATGCATATTTCAAAGCTAAGACTTCTATTAGAATATATGGAATTCCCATATACATCCAACATACAAACAGAACTGTGCAAAAGGTTTAGACACCTCCGAAAAGCTGCTTATCTGGACAGTAAGTGTTTATGTCCTCAGTAAAACACTAATATTAGAATAAACACTAATAACATTCCTACAGAAAGTCGTAGTTTTCCATCACTGTGTCCATTAAAACATCTTTGGCAGATTGCTATTTCATTGGGGCAAAGCGGGGGTGTGCGCACATTTGACACACGCCTGTGTTGACAAGTCACTGCCAAATAGCAACAAACGTTCGACTGTTGACGCCTGCCTAGGTTGTTTTTAGCCAGTGGAGCACCTGTATTTTCCATTGTCGAGCAGCAGTACACTAGAAATTTACCTAAACACACCTAATTTCGAGACCACCACGCCTATCGGCGTAGATATTTAAAGAGCGCAGACGGAAGGCGTGAAAATAGACTGTTGGCAGGGTGTAAGATAGCAATGAGCAACTTCTGTATGGGTCAGAATAGGTCAGTACTACAGTATCCAGTGACTTTACCATTCTTTACCAGTTTGTTTGTTCAAACACTGAATAAACGTAGGTTGTCCCAAGCTAAGGACTGTCTTTGTTGCATCAGTGCATTAGTAATTCCAGTGCTTGTGTTTGTACGGACTCAAGGCTTTTCATTCCTTTAGAAATATTAAATATTGCGAAAGGCTGAGAAATGCCTTTCAGCCATGAAGTGCCAGCCACTGTAACCATACCCAAGTCACGAATCACGTCAGGTCATATTGACTGAACCAAAGCAGAACACTGTCTAATGCTCATGTAATTTCTTTTTTAATAAATGCTTCAAAACCACCACCCTAAGGTTCTGTGGACGTTCCTCCAAATGTTAGGGGCTTAGGTTGGGGTGCTGGAAGAAGAAATGCCCTTGGCCTAAATGCAAGTTTGGAAGCATGTAAGTGAGAGGTGTGTGTCAGCGAACATGGGCGTCTTTGGCTGTTTTCCTACTGCAGGGCCGAACTGTTCCGATCTTTCCGCCTGGGCTTTTTTTCCTTTTCCCAGCACAGTTAGTTAGCTTATTATTACATTCTAACAATTATTACAAGACGTAGTGTGAGCACACTTACCGGTCCTGATTTAGCACAGCACAGCAGCACAGCAAATAGAAAACGGTACGGGCTGCCTTAGTAACCATTTGGCCCCGCAGTAGAAAAGAGGCCTTTGCGTCAGGCTGCCATTAAAGAATTATGCTCACACCTACGCTGAAGCAAAAGCTGCACATGCCTCACATCTGAAGGGAACCGTCAACAAACTCAAGGCCAAAAAATAAAGCGGATGCAGTTGGAGGAAAGTCCTTGAAATGAATAGCAACACAAAGCCGGCAGCAAAGGTTATGTTGGGCTGAAAAGAATGATTAAGTTTTAAGAATTTACATCATTTCCCACAAATTTCTACAAATGAGCCAAAAGAAACATGTTTGGAACTCATGTCTCGACAGGTCAGAGCTGGTAGGTGCGGAACAAGGGGGGGACCAACACAACAGTAGACTATGTTCCCTTACAGAACTTTAAAATTTCTTTACTTTTAAAAGATACACCACATTGACAAAAGTATTGGGACACCTGCTCATTCACTGATTCTTCCAAAATCAAGGGTAAGGGGGGGATTGTACGCTGAACATGAGGCCTAGATGAAACCAATGTGAGATTAAGGTGGCCTGTAACGATGGGGCCCAATTGGAAAGCCCAACTGGGTCCCAGTAAAAACACATGCACAAATCCACTCCGAGCCCACGCCCACCTGGAACCCACCTAGCCCACGTTCCACCAAATGAGCATGTTGGCTGGGTCTGGTAGCAAATGTGCTCCCTTTGGTTTTATGTTAGCATTAGCCTTAAAGGTCCAGCACTATTGTCTTGGCTGATGGTAAAAATGATTGATGGTAGAAAAGATAGAAGTGCTAGCATGACTAAGCCGTCCTAATTATTCCCTATGGTCTAACGTTTGGGTGCCTCACTGACCTCTGAAAACTGTTCAGAAACAATGCTGTTAAATATCCATCCAGGAGATCTGTATCAAGAGCGGTTTTGCAGTTTTTCCCCCACATAGACTGAGGTAATGATTTGTCCATAGGTTCTTCTCATGAAGAGGTCACTCCTGCGCCTCGAGGACACCTCCAACTTTGCTCCACAGGACATTTTATGCAAGAGATTTGCGTAACTTCAGGACAAAGTAGACATCTGGAACTGACACAAAGAAAAAAGCAGAAAATCAATCCTTAATGGTGATTCAGCCATTATCCGTGAAACAACAGGGAAAAAAATATCCACTCGTCTTTACAGGGTTCCCATGGACGACACTGCTGGACGCCCGTAAGAGGCTGTGCTAAACATGTATTTAGGGTGTAATCAAGGCTTAACTGTGCTATTTTGTCTACCCAGGTTCTGCTGCCTGCAGAGCGTGACATCCAGCTTCCAGCAGGCCGATCACTCTCCAATAAAGCACAGATGTGTTTTGCATCCTGGAGGCACTGGTTAAAAATAAATGAATAAAGTGAATATAAAAGTCTTTTTAAGCGGAGGAAAGGGCAGGAATGGGGTAGTCTGTCTGGGATTGTCTCAAAGTGTCTTCCATAACATAAAATGAAGAACTGTGTCAGGCCCATGGTGGTCCAGCGGACTGAGGTACGGTCACTATGATCTCTGTTATGATCTATGATATGGTTTCGAATCCTGGTCATGCTGCTAGCCATCGGCAGCCGAGACGTAGAGAGAGCACAACTGGCCTTGCTGGAGCTGGTGCTTGAGAGGCTTGACTGTCGGGATGCGTCGGGAGAAGGTGGCATGTGTTGGTCTGCCCTCAGTAGTGGGAAGGGCACGTATGGGTTGAGTAATTGGGGAGAAAATGGGTGACAGATAAATAAATAAATAAATAAATAAAAAATCACATGACAAATCATTTTATTGCACTGCAGAACAGAATAAGTCACCATAAAACAAAATAAGACAAAACTAAAGAAATAATTCTTTATTATAAATTCTTCCTCTTTTGATTATTTATTTGCTCCACTTAATTAAAAAAAATTATCAATGTTATCAATTTTGTCCAATATGGCGGGCCGGCCAGAAAAATGCCAGTGGACCGTCAGCACTGCCGTTTGTGAGCCAACAGTGGTCCGCTATCCTCTTGTTATCAGGGCCTATCAAATCCTGCAGCTAGCCAGATAGCTAACCCCAGCGCTAAGATGCTGAAAATCTTACTGCGGAAGTACAACTGTGGTCTCCAAATCTCTTCAAATGACTTTTTTTATTGCCTAAAAGACATTTCCACTTGCTAGGAGATCATTTTTCCTCACTTCTTTCCAGCTGCTGATAGCGACACTAGATACATCCCTCTTTCCAAACAGCCGGAGAGTCCAAATCTGACAAATCAGAGGTCAGGATGTCTTCTTTTCCGTACTCCGGGTCTGGGTCTCCAGCGTGGAGACATTAGTCTGAGTCGTAAGTCTTGTTTACTACATTTAACTTTTTTTTTTTTGTTACTGCTCTTGGGGTGTTACTAGCCTCAGGGCAAGTCCATTGAATGGGGAGAACAGTGTTTCAGTAGATTATTTAGGCTCAGGAGAAAACGGGACCGGACTGGCTGGTTTTCTGTTACGGGCGTTGAACTCAAGGTGTTTATTGTCAAGGTTAAAGACCGGGGTCACATTCACTTTGACTTTCACAATCAAGGCTCTCCCGGGTTGAAGCCACTCTGCCTAGAACCAATGTTCAGAAGCCCTGTTCGTTCTGAAATCACCTAGCTCCTGACATTACTGTGCATACAGTCAGTTAACAGGGTTAAAAGGCAACGGCATTGTTACTGCAGTCAAATACAAGCTTTACACAAAATGAAAAACAAAAACAAAAATACATTAAAAAAAGAAATAAAAGTCTGACATCAATCCGACAAATCTGTAAAGTAACCATTTTAAATGTAGTACTATACTTCTGTTCGGTTGTAGTGAGCATTTCCCAGCTCCATTATGCTGCAAATAAAGGAAAAGAACAGCAAATTGGTTCAAATACAATATATAAATCATTTATACCTTATAAAATCTAATACTTTTCTTCATTTGAGTGGACAATGAGGAGAAGCTCAAAAAAGGTGTTTCTAATAAAGTGGCCAGTGGGTGGAAGCACAAGCCTGTGTTTCTAATAAAGTGGCCAGTGAGTGGAAGCACAAGTCTGTGTTTCTAATAAAGTGGCCAGTGAGTGGAAGCACAAGTCTGTGTTTCTAATAAAGTGGCCAGTGAGTGGAAGCACAAGCCTGTGTTTCTAATAAAGTGGCCAGTGAGAGGAAGCACAAAGTAAGTGTATCTAATAAAGTGAGTGGGAACACAGGGTAGGTGTTTCTAATAAAGTGGCCAATGAGAGGAAGCACAAGCCTGTGTTTCTAATAAAGTGGCCAGTGAGAGGAAGCACAAAGTAAGTGTATCTAATAAAGTGAGTGGGAACACAGGGTAGGTGTTTCTAATAAAGTGGCCAGTGAGAGGAAGCACAAGTAAAAGACATAACCCTGGAGGATAATAAGGAAAGTACTAACCACACTGCATGGGCAACTCCACCGGAACATAGTTCCTATGGCACAACTGAACGTAGGCTGAAGCCAGCCTGCATAGAGGACTTCTGGACACGTCTACAGTGCTACACTGGCTCCTCTCACACACCGCGAGGAACTGCTCAGGGTCTACCTGAGAATCAGAAAAAGGGTGTGAAGTCACCAGCTAATAAGGATACACACACCATTTCAAACGGTTCAGAGGAGAGGCTGGTAATTACCACTCTGAAGCAGGAGCTGAGAGGAGATGTGCTGGAGGAGAAGAAGAGTCTGCAGGATTCCACTGTGGTCCGTTTCTGGCAGGTCTCTGATCTGGTACTGATGCAGCTGGAACCTGCCTACAGTAACGCACACAACCAGGACGTAAACAGCAGTTTTTACAGTCAACATGCAACTAGTGGTGAACTGTGGCTACTGGAGCTGAGGGTCAGAAACCACATAAGCTCTCTTAGGAAGGTGGGTCCGCCCTGCATGCCACCAGTGTTCTCAGAAACCTTAAGGTCTTGTTTGATCGTGCTCTCTTTTTTTCAACCATGCATAATTAGCACCATTAAAACTGCCTTTTTTCCATTGTAGGAGCTGTGCTGGATTTTCATTTTACCACCTCCACCACTGCTATGAAGTCCTGTAGATTCTTACAGATAAATAGACAGATTGCAGCACATGCAAAGTTCCACAGCCAGGGGTTTAACTCATACCAAACCCTGGAATTATATAACTTTCAGCCTTTCTAATCTCCTCTGACTCTGCTTACTTCAGCCAACACTCTGTCCTGCTTCACTCGTGCGCTGGGCTCCTCTGATTCAACACTCCTCACTTTTACAAAACACTACATCAGGAACTTTACGTACTACTACAATATAGACTTTACGAAATACTGCACCATAGACTTTACAAAACACTGCGCTACAGATTACAAAGCACTACATAATTGCCTTTACAAAACACTATACTATAGACTTTACAAAACACTGCACCACAGACTTTACAAAGCACGGCATCAAAAACTTTACAAAACATTTGCACTATTGACTTTACAAAGCATCACATCATTGCATTTACAAAACACAATACTATAGACTTTACAAAGCACTGCACCATAGACTTTACAAAGCACTGCACCATAGACTTTACAAAGTACTGCACTATAGACTTTACAAAACACTGCACTACAAACTTTACAAAACACTACACTATAGACTTTACAAAACACTAAAACATATGCTTTACAACTGCACTAGACTTTACCAAACACTGCATAATAGACTTTACAAAGCACTGCACCATAGACTTTACAAAGTACTGCACTATAGACTTTACAAAACACTGCACCACAGACTTTACAAAACACTACACTATAGACTTTACAAAACACTACATCATTGCCTTTACAGAGTACTGCACTATAGACTTTACAAAACACTACATCATTGCCTTCCATCACACCAAAGACTTGACAAAACCCTATACCATATACTTTACAAAACACTACACCACAGACTTGACAAAACACTGCATAAGACACTCCACCAAACACTAGACAACAGACTGGAGCAGTCCTGCTTTGTGCCATTAAGTTGCAAACACAAAAATAAACTAGGAAATGACCTGGAGGCCTTTGCGTGATCCCTCTCTAATCCGTTTAGTTGCATTAGAATAAACAGGGTATAAAATTCTACGACGTGGAGCAGCGCTTTAATGGAACACCGGACCAAGACCCACTGCTTCAACAATAGTTACATGACTCATGGCTTGTAATCACCTCTTGTAAACAACACAATGTGGAAGTGGAATGCCATATGGCCACGGGTTCTGGCTGCCCTTCAGTCTCATGTGCCAAACAGCTGTGTGCTGATCGCTGAAGGGGCTCCTACCTGCCATTCGAGAGTGAATTCAGACGAGCTCTGGGTCTGGGAGCCGTCCGGCAAAGGATGCTCATTTCCTGCTTCGTTGTCGTTGGTGCCAAGTAGTCCAGTGGCCACCCCTGGTTTTAAGACAGCAGAATAAGCTAGATATGAAACATTTGTCAAGATCCACAATCCAAATAATATCTGATGAACAGAGGCTGTGTGGTGGGAAACCGTCCAATTATGAACAGGTTAGAGGGCAGCTAGTTGTGACCAGAGATGGACAAAAGCAGCAGTCAAGTCTGAAATGGGTAATTAGGAGAATCAGGAGAACTATTAGAATGATCCTTTCACTGGTGGCCAGTTACTATAGGCTAAATACCAAGAATTTTGAAAGAACATGCTGCACCCAGCCTCTCTGTACATATGAACCTAAAAGTGCTCTCACAAACTATAAATGTCACAAACATGTATGTTTCTATGCAAATGTGAGGAGCTCCCTTCCATAAGTCCCTCCCAAGTACATATACCAGATGAATCTGTGACAAATACAACTCAGTTAAGGCATTTACTGGTCAGTTACAGCAATGGCAAGCGTATTATGGGCCAAATTAACCACATTTATGGTTACAAATGCCAGTCAACCAGCTGTGGCTGTGTTCTGGCACTACACAAGTACACTGCACACCAACAACCTCGACCAGCTGTGAAGCATGGTGGAGGGAGCATCATGGTTTGGGACTGGCTTTGCTAACTCTGGGCCTTTGTAAACACCCCGCTGTCATTAAGGGAAGAAATAATTGAAAAGGTGTATCAAACCATTTTACTGGAAAATGTAAAGGCAGCAGTCAATTAAGGACTGGTTGAAGAAGATGGGTTTTGAGCTCAAACCTATTAAGATGCTATGGCATGATCTGAAGTGGGCTGTGCTTCCCAGAAGTGGGCACTCCCAGAAATATTAATTCATTTCACCATATCTGCTATGAAGGAATAGTCCAATTCCTGAAAATCATATTTGCAGCAACAAGAAACATTTTGGTGGAGCGATTGCTGCTACAATGGGATCTACAGGTATTAAATCCAAGCGTTCACTTACTTTTTCCAGCCTGCACTTTGTTTAGATAATGTGCTCAATAAAGACATGGACAGTACAGGCTTTTGTACATTATTAGCTTAGTTGGACTGTGCTTGTCTGTAATCGGGACAAAGATCAGACCACGGTTTATTAGTAAATAACTTATAAATCATTGTAATTCCAATTGGTTTATTCACTTTGTTCCTTGCAACTATAATCAGCTAACCATCCAATTAGATCCAGCAATGAGAAGTTGTCTTACCATGTAGCCAGCCATCGAGAGTTACACTACACACGCCAAGATAGGGGTCACATGACACCAGCAGTCCTCTTCTATTGGACACTGTAAGCTGATTCAGCTCCTTCGTTATAGTCACATCAGGGTTAGTGAAGGGGGTGTGAATGGTGCGGCAGTCGACCTCCACCTGGAAAAAAAAAGGAAATTAGGGAGAAATATAGTCAGCGTCCACTTCGAAACACCTACCTCATGTGTCCACCCACTGTCCACTTTCTACACTCCACCTGACTTATAGATCCACTATATACTGTAGGTATACTAATATATATATAATGTAGGTATCGCAGGCTGTAGGTCAGCTTATAGACCACACATGCCCAGTTCAGGACTAAAGTTTTTAAAAGTTGGTCCTCCACTCAAAAATATCCACCCAGGAAGAGCTTTGTGGTCAGAACCACAGTGAAGGTCTCAAGCCACAAATGATCCCTGCACACTTATCGTTGTGGGGCTCATGTGGGTAGAACATGGGCTAGGTGGGTTCTAGGAGAGTATGGTCTTGTACATAAGTTTGTATTGGGACCCAGTTGGGCTTCCCAAATTGGCCCCATCGTTCATTACAGCCCCCCTTGATCTCACATGGGTCCCATCTAGGCCCTGTATGCAGTGTTTAACCCCTCCTAATCCCATCACTAACCCTGGTGGAAACCCTAGGACAAAACATTCTAATTCCCAGTTGGTTCACCTACCCAGGACCCACACGGACAAGCTAGCAGGGATGTGTCAACTAATGAACGTCTCTGTTTCTGTGCACCAGAAAGATGGAAGGACAAGGACAGGGTTTCCAATAAAGTGGCCAAAAAGTGGATATTCTTCGTTGTAGAATAATAGAGGATAATTTAGACATTGTGTTCACATACCTGCGCATGAGGATGGACTGTAATGGTGGTGTTGTTCAGTTGCAGCACTAGAGAGTGCAGTTTTGGCCTGCCTGACTTCAGAGTGATGGTGAAGGTGCTGCTGGCGGCATCAGCTGCCAAGAGAAGATCGCAGGAAGCTGGGAGTTCCAACAGCTGTCCGTCAAACGAAACTGCAAATTCATCTGCTACCAGAAACGCTTGATCTAGACGGGAGGAGGGGTCAAGTGATATCAGAGAAAGCAAATAATTCAGAACTAATATAATAACATAATATACACCCAATCAACGTCAGACATCAGTGCTGAGGGCCAGAGTGTCTTGTAAACCTCCTAAGAGTAGACTATGTGGTGAAGTCCCTGGGGCTTCTACGTTAAGCTTTTGTCAATGCAGCAAGAGGGAGAGTGGCACATCCAAGTGGTTAGACAGAGGCCTAGAAGAGACTCACGGTTGAATGGACTGTCCATCAATCTCCTCTTGAGCCTGTAGAGCTCAGCTGTGAGGCTGGCTGAGTTCAGAGCCAGGAGGGGCTTCAGCAGGAACTCCTCCAGCAGACCTTCCACCACCCCAGAGAGTGAGCCCTTTGGCCATGGAGTCTGGGGCAGGGGAAGCCTCAGTGTCACTTCCCTCACTTCCCTGCTGCAGGCGGAGACAGAAAGCCGAGCATGTGATCACACACAGAACACAGAATCGAAACCTATTGGCACCATGCCTAATGCCATGCATAGACTAGAGGGGTATAAAGCCCCCCCTCCAGCATTGCGCTGTGGAGCAGTGGGACTGTACTCTCTGGAATAATGGATGGGAGTTGGGGATGATCCAACATCCTGACCTCACTAACGCTCTTGTCGCTGAATGCAATCAAATCCTCACAGCTATGCTCCAGCATCTAACAGAAAGCCTTCCCTGGACAGTAAAGATATTTACTTCAGATCTGCAACCCACCTTTCGGAGAATTTGTATGCGTAGGCCAGCTGCCTCCTGACTCCCACCAACCCCACAGCCAGCCTTGCCTCGGCCCAGTGGACTGTCTGCTGGCTGACCTAAAGAACAAGGCACACGTTGCCCACTGAGAGCTCCGAGCCCAGTCAAAATCTGGAGTTCAGTAAAACCATGCTGTCAAACCATAAGAACTGCCTCTATCTTACCAGGTCCAGTGCAGCGAGAGCGGTGCGGAGAGCGCTCAAGGATGGCGCCCTCAGGTGGTGATTGTGCAAGATGACAGGCAGCAGCTCCTCCAGCTCTCTGCGCCACAGCTCTAGTCCCTGTTGCCACGCCGCGTCCATGCGTTCCCCCGTCACGTCGTGGTAAGCTTCCGCCAGCGTGGTCAGAGGCTCTGTGGAAAGAAATGAGGGCCGTTAACGTGGGAACACACCAGCTCATTGACTCACTCACGCTGACTGTGAACTGTGTTCTCTGGAATGATGGATGGTGCCTCATCCAATTCTTCAGGAATCCTGACCTTACCTTGCTGAATGCAATCAAATCCTCACATCAATGCTACAAAATCTTGTAGATAGCCTAGAAAGACTCCAACAGAAGCAGGATAAACTCTTTACTTTAATGACGATGACAATGAATGAGCAGGTGTCCCAATACTTTTGTCTATGCAGTGTATGTAGGTCTGTTTTAACTGGACATGAACAGAAAGACCCAGTGATGGGCCTCAGACACAACCACTCGGTCATATTCAACAAGATTATTGGTGAAAGTGAAAAGACTCCAGATTTATTAGATAAATCTGCTTGTAGCCGGCAGGCCTGACGTGGAAAATCTAGACCAGGTGTGTTGGAGTCCCTGAGGGCTGCAGCTCTGACTGTTTGCTCTCCTGCTCCAACTCCCCAAATTCAAGTCAAGTCATCTTCAGTCAAGTGTATTAAATGCAGGAAAAGATTAAAAAAATGCTATAGTCTTCTAGTCCTGCAGATTTTTAAGCAGGGGTTCAAATTTGGTTCTGGGGGGCTTTTTAGTTGCGCACACTTTGTCTTTCCCACTTAACTCTGCAGTCCCATTGTATGTCCAACAGCACCTAAAAGCCTCTTTTAATAATTAATGTAGCTTTTTGATCAAATTACAAAACCAATTTTGGGCGTATCTTTACCGAGACAAGATTGGTGACAATCTAAGCCCAGTGTCTGTTAGCAACATTAGCCTAGCATCTCCTATTCTAAACTAAAGAAGCACATGTCAGATACCAGACATGGTATTGGCCGATTGTCTATATCTGGGGTAATTAGATTTTAAAGAATTTAAAGAAACTACTCCTTTAACCCCTTAGAACCTGTAGCCCACACGTCTTCACTTTCATAACTACATTACTGTCCAAATTGGCATAAATTTCATAGGTCCTATAATAGAACCCTGGAGGACTCCACAAGATATGCTCAAATCAAACTGTTTCCAACTTTCCGAATGAGGATAAACGCTGAATAACAAACCAGGGGTTCAAAGGGTTAAAGGAACCCTACTCACTTCTGAGCTCCTGCTGGACGAGCTGAGAGGTACGGTGTAAGAAGTGGAGTGTCTGTGGTAGGCTTTGCGTCAGGGCATGGCGGAGCGGTCCGCTGGTCCACGCGCTCCACGGGACGGCCACCCTCTGCATCAGCAGTTTCTCCGCCTTCTGGGTCAGTCGCAGTGGCCAGTCGCTCAACTCCTGCAAGGCCGCACTGCCTCCAGCCTGCGCAGATATGGGTTAGGAGTTAACCTGCTCAGTGACAGACAGCTTGGATCTGGCCAATCATTCGAAATCATTCAGCCATGACCTTAAAAACCACCGTCAGATGAAGTGAAGAACATGGGTGATCCAGTTCCAAAGGATCTATAAATTAGGCAGCAAGTGAACAGTCAGTTCTTCGACAAAAAACAGACCGTGATGGCTAGATGACCGGGACAGGACATCTCCAAAACATCAGATAGGTGGGGTGTTCCAGGTATGCAGTGGTCAGTACCTACCAAAAGTGCTTCAAAAAGCTCACTGATGCTCATGAAGGCCCAATCTTCCAACGTACTAGACTTTAAGGATCTGCTGCGAACATCTTGATGCCAGATACACAGGACGCCTTCAAGTCATTCCAAATATACGTTCAGTCAAGTCCAGTAAAAGCTATACATGCTATTTATCTGATAGGGGCAGTTTTGGTGGTCTACCAGGTGTTGGTACCAGGGGGTTGGTATGGTTCCCATTTTCTCTGCATCTTTGAATAATTTTTTGAACTGGAATGCATGTTCTTCTACCAAACCACACAGTATGTTTCAGTACAAGGTAGATGTTTATTATACTAATAAAGTGGTAAGTAGAGAACCACAATGTGCTGCCTTCTTGGTGACCTCTTCTAAGAACACTTTTATATTTTTTCATGCAGCCTTCCTCCTCCTCTCACACTTATTTATGGATTTTTATATTAAAACGTGGTTCACAGCCATTAAGGAAGTTGTTAAAGCTCTAAATCTTCGAGAGCTCATAACAAGGTTCTCCTAGTTTTTCTAAAAGTCTCCCTCTAACCTGTCTCCTGAACTCCAGCAGTAGATGATGCAGTCTCTGCACTCTGTCCAGCAGTTTCCGCTTGACGCGTGACCCTAGCTGCTGGAGGCGTGCCTGCGGAGGTAATAAGAGAAAATGTGACCTCCAAGGAGGAACATGGATGGTTACGGATGGTACACGTTCCCTTCACATGAAGCGTTTGGAAACATCTAGCCAGCCAACATTCAGCAGTCAAATCATCTCCCAATTTCTTCCACATGTTCGTAGCTCCCACTAGCACTAGAAATGCTCCCAACACTAAGAGAGTAAGGCCTCTTTTCCAATGGCCACCCATGCAGCATCGCTGGGCAGCCAACCCACTCTGAGGAAGGCACTGCAGTGATGAGCAGGGAGTGAGAGGCACTACCTACATGAAGACAGAGCATGGCCAACTGTGCTCTCTCAGACTCCTGCTGCTGATGGCAAAGAGGCATGGCTTGGGTTTCGAACTTACGACCGCCCTTGCCATAGTTAGACTGCTGAGCCACTCAAAAAAAGAGGTTCTTCAAGGGTTTCGGTAGTAAGGACAATGGTTTTCTATAGAACTGTAGACAAGTGTAGATTTTCACTGCACAGTGGTTTCGGAAACACTAAGCAAAATTGGGTTCTTTATAGAGCCTGAAAAAGGGTTCTCTGACAAAGAACAGTGGTGGAACCCTTTTTGGTGCTTTTTAAAACAATTCTTGTTTGATCAGATCATGCCTTCAGCATATGATGGTTGGGGAGATGATTTAACTGGCTTTTATCTTTGTGGTAGAAGCCCCCCTGCCTCTGATGCTCGTAGTCAGGAATGATAGAGGATAGGGTTAGAGGAAAGGCGGCGGGGTTGTGGAGGGTTGCGTAGACTTGTCAGGTAGAGAAGGAATTTATAGGGCTTTCATTAGATTAAGGAGGAGGAACATGCCTGAAGCCCCTCCTCCCTAACCTAATAAACGCCCTATAAATTCCATCTCTACCTGACAAGTTTCAGATATTTTATAATTCCTTATAATAAGGTTCTTTAAAAAGGACAATGTACATGTATGTATTTAAATCGCTCTTTAAGTTTTCTTGATTCTATGAAGAACCCCTTCCTTAATTAAAGAACCATTGAAGAGCCTCTTTTTAAGGGTGTAGTGAATATAAAGGTAGTATTTTAGTTAAGGGCAGCCTCAAACCCAATTTGAATGACTTTGTCTACTTCTCAGCCACTGAAATATGTTGAAATTGTGGAAAGTTTAAATAAATGGGTGGAATTTCTCTAATATCCCCTAATATCTTTGTGTGTTTTTTCAAGAAACAAAAAAAAACGACTTTCTTTCCGCCTCACCTCTGTTCCCTGTAAGCACTCCTCACATCCCCGGGCCTGAAAGATAAGAGTCTGATTGGCTGTCCCCATGGAGATGAGCGCGAGGGTCTCGTTCTCAATACCACTTCCCTCCCTTTGGACCTTCGCGGTCAGCCAGTGCCGTCCATCAAAGCAGAGGGTCGTGCGGAGGTCGTCGGACGAGTCTGGGTGAAGATATTTGATATTAATAAATAGCAACTGAGTAGGTTTCTCCAAACTTTTGACTGATACTGTCTAGAACTACATGTTTTCCTGGCTGGTAAAATAAAGCATTCCATTCCAGCGTAAACTGACCACCGCTGTATCCAACGGCGGCCTGTAAGCAGCGTTTGCCCAGCAGGGCCTGCAGCCAGAAGAGCTCAGTGCGGTCCAGTTTGGCCTGAACCTGCAGGCCTGTGCTCCTGCCTGATGAATGTCCGCTGCCCCCCAGCTCAATGCTCCAGTTGCCCAGCTTCCACTGCAACACACAGCAAAACACAGATCACCTGGGGTTCAGGGGGTGTGGTAGGCCTTCATAAGGGTGCTAAACACTGACACTAGGGAAGTATGATTAAAAAAAACTAGTTTGAGGTCTAGAAGACTGAGCAGGTGTCCCAATACTTTTGTCTATACAGTGTTGCTTGCTAAAATGCGATTCTTAAAGGGTTGAGTGAGTGTTGCGCTGACCTCAGTGAGCAGGGAGTAGTTGCTGCGTTGGCTGCTGCTGGCATTCCTTAGGGCCAAGATGAATGTGCTGTGCTGCATGGCCTGGCCTGACAGTGACAGACCGGTCCGGCTGTACAGCACGTCCTTTCCTGAGTTCACACGGTGAGAGCCAGACCAAGACACGCCCTGTGAGAAACACCTTGATTACTATCAAAGCACATGCACCCATGATACTAGCCCTTGCGAATCCTGATGTAAGCAAGGGCTAGGAGGAACAAGGCAGGGGTTTCTAATAAAGTGGACAGGATGTGTAATTCAGAGAACTGCGTCTACTCACTGGTTGTGGAGGACACAGCCCCAGGAGGACATGGTGCTCTAGGACGTCTCTGAGGTTTGTGTTCATCTGAGCCTGCAGGGAGTGGGAGGGACAGGGGCCGGGAGAAATGTTCTGGACCCCGGCCTCCACCTGGACAGTGTGCATCCCTCTGGATCCTCTCTGTTCAAAACAACAGGAACAAAAGTGCTCGAATCCGCGGTGCCATAGGGGTACATGTAGTGACCCCATACTAAATGTAGTAAATATAGCCTGTAGTGGCCTACAGAACTCGAGGTTTGTCAGGACCTGTTCTTCTGGGTTTTGAAGGTCTTTGGGTACAAAATATATTGGTGAAGTCTGAGGAACAGCAACAGTCTAGGATAGGTCTGGGAAAACTAATAGGACTAAATGTAATTAAGCCAAAAACAAAAATACTGCTGAGAAATATATCTTATATAAATTTTTTTTGACGCATTGTGAATCTGACAGCTGTTTTTTTTTACATCGTATTAAAATCTCATAAGAAAGGAACCAATAGAAATGCTCCAAAATTGCCTATAGGAAGTCTTGTATCCAGTGAAAAGCACCATTTAAGCTTACGAATTGTTATTTTTATGGATACATATATCCATAAACTGGCATAAATGGTTGGTTTTCACTTTTGACATACAGTAGATCGAGTCTGGCAGTTGTTTTTTACAGGCCTTGTTTTTACCGCTGGACAAAACGGTGCCGAACCGTACCAGTACGGACCCATTAGACCGGTAATGGTTCCTTTTTCCATTTGCTGCGTTGCTAAACCAGGACCAGGAAGTGCTCACACACAATGTCTCATATTAAATTATGCAACAGTTTCGTCCTTTAGTCTTACCTAGCACCACAACTACTAAGGCTAATGTACCCAGCTAACTACCTGAAGCCATAATTCATCTGTTAGCATGGTGCCTGCATAAACCACACTTGTCTCAAACCAGGCAGAGGAGGCTATTTTCTAAATGTAGTTGCCAAATAATGCTGGAATCCTCTTAAGCAAGTTTGTCTGAAGCCCAATGAGGTGTGACAACTCTGGCCTGCAGTTAGCGCTATGCTAACTGGTAGCCGTTTAGTTGTGGTCCTGGGATAAAAGATGATATCCAGTCACAAAATCATTAGCATAGTCCAGCACAGCTGCTACACATCAGGTTCTAATGCAGAAACCCTGCAGCTTGCGTTAAAGTGTTTGCCTCGCGAAGGTCACTCCATGCACCAAGCGAGCCGGGCCGTGCTAACGCCGCAGTAGCGATGTTGGATGAGCCCGGCAGGTGCAGCTAACCATGCTAGAGAGAGCCGGGCCCAGCCTAGCACATGTCTGCATGGAAAAGCCACCAGTTACCCTCCGTGCTCAGAACTGTTCGGCCCTGCAGGGGGAAAGCGGCCAAAACGGACCAATAAAAATATTCCAAAATAATTTTTGTGAAATTCAATCTTTTTCTGTGATCACTATTTTATCACCACATAAACATATAGATCACAAGAACTACAGTACACGGACAAAAGTATTGGGACACGTGCTCTTTGATTCTTTGTAAATTTTTTTCTTAAAGAGCTGATCCTGTTTTTGTTGGAGTAACTGTCTCTACTGTCCAGGGAAGAAGACTATCTACTAGATTTTGGAGCTTTGCGCATTGCTGTGAGGATTTGATTGGATTGAGTCATTACATTTGTTCCTTCTCCTAAAACGTTGCTGCTTTGGAGATGTAGGGTTTTTGCACGACAGCGACGTACACTCGAGCATATCTCAAATCCTTAAAATACTGTACCTGGCACGGTGCTGTACTAGATATTACCTGGTATTTCAAGCTCTGTGTGATCCTCTTGTCACTCCACTTCAGCTCAGCACTTTGTGAGTAGGACGATTTCCCTTCTTGTGCCACTGAGAGGCAGCCTTGAGCGTCCACTAGAGGGAGCACTGACCGCATCTACAAGCCAGAGTCACACAAATACAGAGTCTGCAGTCAGTGTATGAAACTACGATACTGTATGAAAGCACTTTTAACTACTATTTAGTAACTACTGTGGAATTAATGTATACGCCATTAATTCTTGAAAATCTTCTCCAGGGAGAAGAAGATTACCAGGGATGTCTTTAGACTACTTGTTGTACTGAGACACATATAGAATTTAAAGGGGCAAATCTTTACCCCCCAGCTTGCCTAATAATATTCCGAAACAATAATAATAATAATCATAATACAGTTTTTATCAGCAGTAGAAGCATGGAATATTTCCTTTGTGGCACAAAACTACACATGAACTATAGCCAGAACTCTAGTACTGGCGATCTCACAATGCTAATTTAGCAAGCTTGTGTTATCAATGCCTATTTTACCAGCTAGCATTAATAAAGCCTATACTAACATCGGCTCAGTGGTGTAATGTGTACTGTTGGTCGGTTATACGGTCATAAGCGGCCTTATCCAAAATATACAGCTATGAGCTAGCGTTAGCTTGTCTGCTGCATGGCTGACCTTCTTTTAAGTATCTATGAAAGTCCCTTACTCCTCTCAAAAACCCAAAATACGCTAACTCTGACTAAACGCTGGGGCATTATGGGAAATGTAGTGCCCACCAACGTTTTAGTGGGGCACAGCAACATTATACTGGGGCACGTTGCCCAGTAACTCGAGTGTATTGACGACCCTGCTATATAAGCTATTATTGGAGAACGAACAGCAATTACTAATATGAAAAGGGATTCCAAAGTTCTGAACAGTTGTGTATGTGGTTATGGAGAAGATCATAGGGGTCTCTCTTCCCTTTGTCACAGGCATTCACACCACGCGCTGCACCCGTAAGGCCATCAGGGGAAAGGGGAAATACTTTACTGTACCTGTCCCGGTGAGAAGTAGACACAGGCCTGCCCCCTGCTGGACTCCTGGCTCCAGTCCTTACTCACAGTCACAGAGAGATTCATAGGGGTCCCCTGATTCCAGGAGAGGTGGATCTAGTGACAGAATTAGGGGAATAAATGACAAATCGTTCAGAACTAACATCTGGTGTCAAGAAGACGAGCCGTGACCATTGTACACAGCGCTCCTGAATGAATGACATGCTGTAGTTTCATTTCCAAAGTCTGCAAAGCCTGAACAAAAGCAGCAGCAAGTGCCATTTTCAGTTCCACATGGCCAGATAATAGGGCCTCATTTCTGGGGGAAGCTGTTGAGTGCGACTGTGCTTGCCTGCTGCTGATCCCACTGATCAGGTTACAATGCATCATGACTTCAAGTCAAAGTGAAAAGGCCCCACCCTGCTGCTGCCTGGTTAAGTTATCTTTAGTTACCGTCTTCTTTGATCTTCATTTGAACAGTATTGAGGTGCACTTTCCCTCATAGAGTCCATGAATCTATGAATTCTATTGTATTGGAGGGTGTTTGAGGAGACCATCTAAGACCATCAATCCAAAAACTGAAGCAGAGGTGGGCCATGCAACATGACAATGACCCAAAATATACCCGTGCATCCACAAAGGAAGGGTTAAAAAAAATGGCCAGGTCAAGTCCTCAAACATCACACATCTAAAAGACCCACGCATGGAGGAGTGGGAAAACTTCCACAGAATGTCAGACACTGGCAGCTGGTTAGAGGTAAACGCCTAATGGAGGTAATATCAGGCAAAGGGGGAAATACCAGCTTGTAGGACATTGGATATCTTAAAGAAAAAATGTCACATGACTGTATATCTGCTTACAGTCAGAAATTGAAGAAACTGGCCTGCTTCTTGAATGAGCCACATTGTAACATGTAAAATACTGTTCATTACAGAACCTGTGGGACCAACTACTTGTGAAGAGAGCAGGAGGGGTTGGTTAACCGGCTCAGTGTGGGAGAGGCAGGAGTGGGACAACAGGCTGCGTCCCAAACCACATTCCACAACACTAAAAGGTGTAGGTATAGGGCAGCACTGTCAGAAGTGCATTTGTTAAGGTAGTATTTAAAGCATAGAAGTGTGTGGGATGCAGACATGGAGGAGGCTTTGTGTTTACTGAGTCGAGTGGGCTGAATCGTTCAGATTGGACACAAAGGGGCGGTGTACCTGGGTATTGCTACCGTATCTGTGATCCAGGCTGTGCGAGAGTGTGTGTAGATAGAGGTGGGACAGAGAGGATGTGAAAGGCTGCTGGAGCTCCAGTGTGGCTTCCATCTGTCTGCCTATACTGCTCCAAGAACCTGTAGCTCTGATCTGTATGAACGTACACAAACACACATGCGTTTAACATCCATCCATTAGCACATACAACACAGATGTCCAAATGTTTGTGGACAACCCTTCTTATGAATGCATTCACAAATGCACAAATACACGTACACAGGTACCGAGAATAGAATAGGACTCTCTGGAGCAGATAAACATGAACCTATTGGCATAATACGATCCATGCCTAATACCAGGCGTGGGCTAGAGGGATATAAAGCCATTGAGCATTAAAGCATTGAGCTGAGAAGCAGTGGAAGAACTGTGTTCTCTGGAATGATGGTGGTGCTACATCCAATATTGAGTTGGGATGAGTTGGGGAGATGGGGATGAGGTGGGGTGGTGTTCAAACAACATCCTGACCTCACTAACGTTTTTTAATGTTGCTAAATGCAATCAAATCCTCACTGCAATGCTCCTCCAAAATATAGTAGAAAGCTTTCTTCCCTGGACGGTAGAGACAGTTACTCTAAGAAAAGCAGGATCAACTTTTTTTATACCCTTGATTTCTGATAAAACAATCAGTCAGCAGGTGTCCCAATACTTTTGTCCATATAGTATATAAAACTACTTAAAGCAGTTATACGTAGCAGTTTTACCTTTACCTGCTCCACTGTACAGCTGTCCGTGAGGGGGGGCGCTCTAAGTGTGATTTGTATTTACAGCAGTGGCGTACCTGTAAGGGTAAGGCCCAGGTGTATATTTACAGCACAGAGGGAGAACTGACCTCTGGCCCATGTCCATTCCTGCTCTGGTTCTGCTCTTGCTGTCCGCTCATGGTCCAGTCGACCAGGACATCAGCCCGTCTACTATGAGCTTCCTTCTCCAGCCTCAGCTCCAACCCCCATCCATAAGCCTGGGAGCCGGGCTCATCTGAGAGGAGACAGACATACTTAGGTGATAAACGGGGTACAGTACGACCAGAACACCAAGGTCCAGCTCACATGGGGATTTTGTATACAGTACCGGACGCTCTTTGTTCTCCTGGAGATCCGGCTGAGTCTTGGCGCATCCACTGGGTTTGGTGTGTCAGAATGTGTGAGCCGTTGTGCCCGGCATACACGGCCCGTACCAGAACCGAGCTGGGAAGTGGCTCCAGCTGTAAGGGCAGAAATGACAGAAGGATCTATTACAGAGGGCCTGGATGCCAGAAACGACAAAAGCAAGGGGGTTCTGAGGCGAGCGGTTAGCACCGGGTGCTAATTGGTGGGTACTATAAGCCACATTCGTATATTTGGGAACTATAGCTTTGGTGATGTGTATGTTCAGCCTTGTCCAGCTAGCTCCAGCAGCTTACCTGTGGAAAAGAGTGGTAGAGGTCGAATACCTGCTCGAATCCAAGCCGTGTGCGGCCCACCTGCCCTTTAAAACACATCATGCTGCTGTCTGCCACTATCTCCGCTGCTGCCTCAAGTGAAGAAGATGAATGGTTGAGCTGTGTGGAGTTAAAGGCATGGCATTAGTGACCTGTCGTGGACAAAGCCAGAGCAACCGAAGAGCTGTAAAATCTGGGCTTTCATACCTGCGACTTGGCGCGGAACACGAGCGGGACGTAGGGTTGTAAAGTAGAGATGTTGTGGGAAACGTTCACCTTTAGCCCGGTGCTGAAGCACAGAGAACACCTTTTTGGGATCAATTTTGTGAACCCGAACAGCTAGTTGGTACTTTGTATGGTACAACAGAAGTCAGGACACCGTATTTTCAGTCGATTCAACATTCCTAACTCAAACTTTAGTGTCAATATGTCCTTAAAAAATGGTAACATCTGGATTTTTAAAGAAATCTGCACTGTTCTAGATTAATGGACTGAGCCACAGCTGTTCACAGTGGTGGTGGACAGACCCAGACGCCTGAAAAGATGCCTCTTAATGCTTCTAAAAGCTCCCTCACATAAAGATTTTATCCCAAATGACCAGTGGTGGTCATGCTGGTTATGCTGGTGCACCGGTGTGATGCTGCCTGACTAGCTGGGTCATACTGGTTTGGGACCCAGCTTGGTTAAGTTTGGTCATACCAGCCTGGTCAGGTTGATCATGCAGTGTGGTCATGGTGGCAGATCAGAGCGGTCACGCTGGTCCACCTCTGTGGTGATGCTGGTCGACTGGTTGGGTTGTGCTGGTCATGCTGGGCACCAACTTGGTGATGCTGGTCATTCTGGTCAACCAGCTTGGTCAAGTTTGGTCATGCCGTCTGTTTAGCTTGGTCAGGTTAATCATGCAGTGTGGTCATGCTGGTCAATCAGCTTGGTGATTGCTGGTCGGGGTGGACGACCAATGTGGTTCTACTTCTAGATTAATGAGCCGAGTCACAACTGTTTACTCCCTCACAAGAAGATATTATTCAAAACGACCAGTCGACCAGTGTGGTCATGCTGGTCATAGTGGTCAACCAGCTCGGTCATAGTGGTTGTTTAGCTTGGTCATGTTGATCATGCTTTGTAAGCCAACTAAACCATCAAACTCATACAAAAACATACTCTATGCTGATCAAGAGCTGAGCTGGTCAACTAGCTTGACCAGTTTAAAATGACCATGCTGTTTTAGCACTCGTTAGCCACAACAGCATTGGACGCTTAGAGTGTCTTGGCTGATCGCCTGGACCTGGAGCAACTGGATAACTGTGTAAACCAATACTTCCAAGGGCATTATGGTAGACTGAAGTAAGTGTCTGAAGTAAGTGACTGAACCTGGAAGTAAGGCAGTGGCCCTGGATCTCAAGTGACAGTGCTGACGTCTCCAGTTTCTCTGTCCCAACGTGACTGGAATCATTCAGGTTGACCCATATGTTCACCTACGAACAAACACAGAAAACGGGTTAATACCACCAAGTCTGTCTACATACACTCATATTAATGATTGGCTGTGTTCTACCGATCAAACTAAAATGGAAACCTTTAATGTAAGTTAATGTAAAGGGATGTTTATTCCAAGTCATTTTGGATCCTTTTTACAACAGGCTAAGTTAGCTTAGCTCTGTGTACAGTCTAAAAAGTTCTCGCAAAAGGTTCAACAGATCCTACGTTACTGACAACCAAAGTCCTTATAGGCAAGTTCATTCGCTCAGTGGCCATCTTTGCAATGCTGTTGGCCAGATACTTCCACTCCCACAAGACCAGGCTTCGATCTCTAGGAATGAGGAGAGCGTTGCCTGCTAGCATCATTAACAGCAAGCTGATTGCTTGCTGTAGACCTGTCAAGTTACATTGCATCAGCAAAAATGGCATGAGGGCTAAGTAGTTGGTCATTCAAGTCTGTGGCAAACCGATCAAATCCAGAAGGGCTCCTCGTTGTGTAGCATAGCCTAGAGCTAACACACATGTTATGAACAGGGAGCTGCTAGATAGCCTTGTAGTAAAATTACACAGCTCCACTTCACCATGTAAAACTAACCCCGCCTAAATAGAGTCTAGACTAGGCTCAATTAAACTGCCCCTTTGTGTATTTAGCAAAATTAGGCCTAATGAATGAATGGATCGACTGTTATCCAAAAACCTGGACAAAAGTACAGACAAAATACAGGGATTTTTTTTTTTATTTCGTCCAATCTAATCCGAGTACACTCAATTAAGCATGTACTAGCCTACTAATTAATACTACAGTAAACTAATTTGAATGTTTATACTGTTCTGTGTTTTAGCCTGTTTTATAAATTTACTCTTTTAAAGTGTTTAAATTTTAATATAAAAAATAATAATATATAAATAATATAAGCATTAGACGAAATGAGACTTCATACTCTACAGTTTTTAATAAAAAAGAATCATTTAGACGAATCGATTAAACTACGAATCACCCAATACTGAACAAATTCTCATTCAATTATTATTAGCATAAATACAAAATCAGATGCTGTATTGGACAGAACCATCACCAGAGAGCCCCTTCCCCTCCATACCCGCAGCGACTGGTCCAGAGCCTGTGTATAGCAGAAGCCCCGCAGGTGGTCCGGACTCAACTCCCCCGTGAAGTTCACCTGTTAAAACAAGGCCATTAGTTTGTCTTCCTCGTAGGAGAGGAGTGCGGAATCAGAGGCATTTCCCTCCAATAACAAGCCAGTCGACCCACACAGAGGACAAGGGTCTGGGGCGACCACACCGATCCACCAAAAGAGACGCCTGCTCTGCTTATTCCTCAAGACGTGGACACGTTTGACTGGATGCACGTTTTTCAGGACTTTCGGTTCCTCCAGCAGCTCTCCTGATTTAGGACTGAAACCCGTCGACCCGCCTCAACGCAGACAAACTGGTGTGATTGAGAAGGTGCTTTGGCATAAGCCCAAGTTTGAGGTCAAGATGTACTATTTACTATGTAACATGAGTTGAGGGGGTGTACTGACCAGTACGTGTCCAGTGGTCCCGGTAGAGTTGTGAGCTCTTCTCTGCACTGTGATCTTCAGCTCTTTGAACCCAGCATGGAGGGCCACCTCCGTCAACAGCCCGTTCTCAGTCCAGTTCACAAACGCTCCTGCGATGTTGTTGAGCGGCAGCCCTGCTCCAGTGGAAGCAGACAGACAAATGCGTTTCACAAAACTGCATCTACATGAGATGAGATTTTTGCTGCTGGGCCAGTCCATATCAACTCACCTAGAGAATTTCCAGTCATGATTTTTCATTTTTAAAAAATAGATAAAAAATATTTTGCACTATTAAGTTTATTAAATATTGACCTAAATGTATGTACCCAAGCTGAAATGTTAACTAGCTACAAATATTAAATAGAAATATTATTTTACTTTAAAAAAACAGACAGAAAGTTAATTAAAAAAGGACGTAAATCTACCTGCTGATAGCAGCCAAGGGAAGGAGTGGTAGAGCTGTGCATGAAGACCACTCTGGCCGTCCCGTACGAAGCTGCTGCTGATGTTCATGCAGAGTGACCGCTCCTGAGCCAGCACGCAAAGCCCAGTACTTTTACACTCCTTCATCCCCTCTTCGCAATCAGCCTCCTCATGGCTGTGTCTCAGCTCCACACCATATGCGGCACGGTCCACTGTTACTGTCAGCTGCCCTGAAGGCCATCACAGGGAAGATGAGGCAGTGACCACAAGACAACATCACTAAGGCGCTGTAGCAGAACCTCAAACACTCATTCACTGTTTCTTATGAAATCAAGGGTATTCAATTTGTCAGAGTAACTGTCTATCAACTGTCCAGGGAAAGGCTGCTTTCTACTGGATTTTAGAGGAGCACTGCTGTGAGGATTTGATTGCATTCAGCGACAAGGATGTTTAGAGAGGTCCGGATGTTGGATGATCACCAGCCCACCCCTAGCCCATGCCTGGCATTAGGCAGCATAGTGCCAAAAGGTTCATGTTTATCTGCTTCAAATAGTCCTATTGGAAATTATTCTTTACAGTACAGGGACTAGACAAGCAGTATGTGTGTGCATTTGCACATCTGTATCAACAATGGATGCAACTTACAGCATTCATTAGAAGGCCTGTCCACAAACATTTGGACATATAGTGTATGTAAAACAGGGCTGTAAAACTTTACAATTTGTACAAGCAGGGCTAAAAAGGCCAAAAGCTAGCACAAGCTGACTGGTCGAAGCACCGCTCGTAGGAGAGCTGTGCCCTGCAGTGAGGCCGGCAAAGCTAGCTGGGTGCTAGGCTAAAAGCTAACCCTACCAGACCTTTCTAGCTACAGTCTCTCCAGCTAGATAACCACACACTGTGCTGGACTGGCAGCAAGAGGACCAGCAAAGAGGGCAGCAACACTATCTGACTCTGGAATAATGAGTGGGAATAAAGGTATTCCAGGCTAAGCTAAGCTACGTGGCTGTCCCTGTCACCTCTGAGGTGAAAATTCTTAGGTGATGAAACTGTGTCTGAGTTTTGGGTGCTCCTTTAGGCCTACCCTCAATGAGATTGTTGGACTGGTTCAAAAACCCTGCCAAGCTGGAGATGCGTGGTAGAACGGTGTAGCCGGTCAGTGAGATAATCAGGTCCCCTGAAAAACACAGCTGAAGCTGGGGGTTTTGCACAAGAGCAGCACTCAGCTGAGCCCGGAACATCTCCTCTGTCGTCCCCAGAGAGCAGAGAACAGAGAACCTGAGAGAACAAGAGATGTAAGAGACGTTAGAGACATATGAGACAGTAAAAAGGAAGCAAACAGCAAAATTGTTCATCTGAAATTTGAGGTTTTAATACTGCCCTGGAACTCAAAGGCTAACGCAGCTAACAAATAATAAAGGCTTACTGGCAAAACTACAGAAGCAAACACAACAGTCACCCAACAATGTATATTTGTGCTAAGTGAAAATAATTACTAGCATTCCAGTAACTAGCATTCCAAACACAGTGAAAATATGAAATAAAAAAAATCACAAGGCCCGGTTTACAAGAAATTACCTTTCAGTGGACAAATTGGCACTTAGACGAAGGTGGCCAACAGCTATGACCGCTGGAAACAGAGCCTGCTGAAAGCGTATGTCGAAATCAACAGTGCGAATATCCATTTGCACTGCGTTAGCTACAGAGGAATCCAGCGTAGCAATCCTCTTGCCATTGGACTCCAAATACACAGAGCTGCTGATATATCCAGTAGCAGATCTTTCTACTGATAAATATGCCTAAAGAAGAAATACATATTAATAAAAAAACTTAATACACATGTGACCTAAATTGCCTTATTATTAGCATTAGCAATTTTAATAACGATATATGAAATGATGTGTCTGTTTTTACATTATATCCCTCAACATCGATAGCCACTTTTCCCTGGGCAATGTATTCATATTCCATGTTTCTTCTGTGACTTCTCAACAAGTCCACATCTAGGCTCACGGTGGAGGGAAACTTCAACTGGAATATAAGTAGTAGTGGTCAGTATGTAGAATTCAGTCAATCAATTAGCAGAACTTGCAGAGATATGTTCAGTAGGCGACAATGAGTGCCAGCGCGAATGAACTGAAATCAGCAGTGAACAAACGCTTTTCATCTGAAGCTAACAGGCCTACCATAATGTGTATATGTCATTTGGCCAGTGTGTTTCTCAGATAATGATCTCTGCACTTACATCATACTCTTCTTGCAAATTCTGCACTGAGAATTATTTTGATCATCTCATTATCCTGCTAAAAAAATCCAGATCAGCATGGTCTAAGCTGGTATGTGGTGGTACCAGTCATGCCCTATGCTGGCGAGCTAGCTGATTAACCAGCTCTTGGCCAGCATTGTGTATGCTGCATTTGAGTTTGGTCATGCTGGTTGACCAGCTTGATCAAGCTTGCTCACACAGGTTGTCTAGCTTGGTCGGGTTGGTCATGCTTGTAGATTGGCTAAACCATCAAACTCAAAGAAACACACACCCTATGCAAGTCAAGAGCTATGCTGCTCAGACAGCTTAACCAGCTTGACCAGCATGACCTGGCCATGTTTTTTTTTTTTCAGCAGGGAATGTAAAGTTATGACATTTATTGCAATCTAAACGTTTGTGGCTCAAGAAACAAACATTTCATAGTTTTCAGATGATTCAGACCAGCCCTACTAAAAATGACCACCTTCATTTGAACAACACAACAACAACAAATGACCAAATGATTGCTGAAAGGCAATAAAGGAACAGAAGATATCCTTTGGTTTACCTGAAGCAACTGAGTGAGGTTGGCTTTGATGGTGAGACCTTGTTGACCATGAAGTTGGACCTGTCCAAGAACTACTAGCTTCTCCATCTTAGCAGTCAACACCCTCGCCTGCAGCTCCTGCACAGTCTTCAAGACAAGATCAGACAGGGTTCAAACCAGAATACTTACTTCATAAACCCCCAGCAAACTCCACCAGTGTGTGTTCTACTCTCTGCAGACAGTATATGTTCCCTGACATGTGATGAACGTTCATTTCATGGCTTACAGATTTCATCTATCATTGTTCAAATACAAGAAATCTGAAATCTATGTCTCGGGGTACCTGATTGCTGTGGACACTGATGCAAATCTCTGAGTCTTGCGGGACGTTTTCCAAATGAAAAGAATGAATCAAGGAGGAGCACACCTACGAACAAACACATACACCACTATATTCACTAAAGTGCTTCACAATATGAATATCACGTCTGTAGGTCACTGTGGTATCTGACCCCTTATAATCAGTTACATCCCAACCCTGGTCATAGACCTGGTGCTTGGTAAGATGGGAAAGTCCTGTACTGAGTTTTTAATATCACATGTATCACATGTATCCCTGTATGGGGCGACAGTACCTCATAAACAGAGGCATCAACACACCATGATGAAAAAAAGAAAGAAGAAAACACAGAGGTTTAATCCCAAATGACACACTACACCCTATGTAGTGTACTATGCAACTCAGGAAATTACAAATTCTAAATCTAAACAGAGGACTATATACTATACAGAAAGTAATGAGGTATTTGAGACTCAGCCAGAAACATGCATGTGTTATGACGGCAGCGTTTTCATAAAGCTCAGTTTTCCTCGTTCTCACAACACTGAAAACAGAGCCTTCAGAATTCTCCACCTGAATGTTTTTGTGTGGATGGGAGGCCAAACCACAGACTAAAACATTTGTTTTTAAAAATATCAAGATACACATAAACGTAAGTATAATAATAATGCTTATTCAGGCTAAACTCACGAATGGGTGCTGGGGACGATAGCCCAGGGTCAGTACGTGAATGGCTTTTCGGTTGTCTTGAAGCAGTGACTTGGACTCAAGAATGTATACTCCCTTATGCAGGTCAACAGTGAACGTCTCCTGCAGGAGTAGACTCTCAGGGAGGAACTTAAACGGCTGCCTGTTGGACGGAATACAAAAAGCTCTAAAGAGTAAACATCCAAGCAAAGACATGGTTGGAGATGACAGTGATCTGGAAATTGTGGGTATTCGCATTGGTAATATTGATATCAGAAGAAAACCTGAATCTTTCATTGGGGAAAAAAAATACTGTTTAATTTAAAAGCTTTGACGTTGAAAGTATCAAAGATGTCATCATTGACTGTTCTAGTGCAGCTGCGAAATCCATTCAAGCATCATATCCACTGACACATGGCAAGCCATTTTAGCTTAAAATCACAGCAGTCCACACTCAGTTTTTACTTGCAAAAACTCTAATTTCAGAGATCAGCTATGAAATGTTTACTAGTAAGAATATCAGATACAGATCTTTAAAGCCATTCTGACCAGTGATTTACATTAAATTTTACCCTCTTATGTAAAACTTGTTTTTACAAAATGTAATTCCAGATCTACAACGCAATTTTTACATGTAAAATCCTCAGTTACAGATATCTATAATTGAATGTTTGCTAGTAAAAATGTAATCTACAGATATCTACAATGCATTTTACTAGTAAAAACAGATATTAACATATAATATATATATATATATTCAGACTAGTAAAAATGCTAATTCTAGAGTTTTAGAGAATCTGATGTGGTGTGGACTAGTTGTAATGGGCATTTAGGATATGTGCAGTTTTAGATCAGTTTTAGAATATAATATCTAAAAAATCATGTTAGATATTATATTATACAATTAGGTTAAAACCATTAGATTATTTTTACTAGTCCATTTTTACTAGTAGAATGTAATCAGAGAGAGTATAATTCTATGCAAATCATGTAATCAATGTAAATGATCCAAATTACATTAAGGATATGTGGACCTGGCAGCATGACTAGTCAGTACGGTTTTATAGATTTGTAAAATGTGTGAAATTAGTAAAATGGTAAAAAAAAAAAAAAACAAGATAGGATGCTGGTGTGATTGTAGGCTAAAACAGCTTGACATGGTTAGTAACTTCTGTACTGTTTTCCTTACTGACCTAAAGTGGAGCACCCATCGTTTTTGATACAGATTCCTGTCCTTTCTTATTTCTTCCACTCTGCCCCCCATCTCCACTTCTAGATAAGGACTGTTCATCTCTGAGAGAGTCATACTCATCATCACAACGTTCTTCTTCAGCTTCTGAAATAAAAAAAGAATGTAAGGTGCGTGCAAAAGGTATCAATGTATTGCAAATGCAATTTACTTAAAAGTTAATTTACTTAATTTTAAAATGCTACTTCGTATGCTAACGTATTCAGACTTAAGACTAACAGGTCCCACTAGCTTATTGAGCATACAGGCCAGTTGTATGTAGAACGCTTGATGCCACTGACTGGCACCAGTCTCAGTTACTGAACTCTATGGCTCCTTCAAAGTGATTGTTGGCCTCTCTTTTACTGCCCTCACAAATCTCCTTCTTGCTCTAATTCTGAGTTTAGGTGGTTGTGTCCAGGCAGCGCCAGGGCAGTATGGTGCAGCTTCCATTTCATCACAATCCTGACATTTCCCATGTTGTTAATGCCTCTTTCTTAATGTCTGATTGAGCCTGAAGAACCGTAATTAAGCTATGGTCATCCTGTAGCGGTTTATAATTCAACAAGCCTACCTTTTCCAAAATGTTGAGGCTTGCAGAGATTTTGTGGTTCTGCTTGCCGTAGCTGGTGCTCATATCCAGAGTTTTCAGTTGTTTTCCATTGCTCAGTGAAATCTCCCCTCTCAAGACTGGTGTCCAAGCTGTGCTGATGGAGCATGAAGCGTTTACTCTACGCTTCCCCAGTGCACCCCAACCGCCAACCTGGAGAGAAACCATCACATATTAATAAAGGTGTATTAATAATATATCTTTCATCTAGTACTGCTCCTAATTAGCTACAGTTGCAATTAGTTTGCAGTAAAATAATCAAACAAGACCAATTTAAATATCTCAACAAATCTAATAGGACAAGTTCTTTCTCCATATTCAAAATTTAATCCCACTTTTAATGATGGCTGCAGTCTCAGAATTATTTAGCCCCTTCATCACAAGTGTCTTTAGTACTTAGTAGAGCAGCCTTCTTCCCGGCACCAGCTTCTGGCAGTGTTGCTGAGGAATCTTAGCCCATTCCCCCTGGGCAGTGGCCTCCAGTTTGCTAATGTTCTTGGGTTTGCTGCTGCAACCTCCTTCCTCAAATCCCACCTAAGATTTTCTTTGAGGTTCAAGTTATGCAATTGTGACGGCCACTCCAGAATCTTTTAGGACTTCTTCTGGAAACAAGCCTTGGTGGACTTTGAGGTGTGCTTGGGATCATTGCCCTGTTGAAGGGTCCAGTGATGCCCAAGCTTCAGCTTAATCACAGAGACCTGATGTCTTAGGATTCCCTGAGACTTGATTGCAGGTTCCAGTGCCAGAGGAAACGAAGCCCCCCCAGAACATCATCGAGCCACCGCCATGCTTCATGCTTCAAGATGTTCTATTTAACTTAGGCTTCCTTCTTCCTCCTCCAGACATACTGCTGATATAGGCCTGAAAAGGTCCAGTTTTGTTTCCGTTTTAATTAAGCAAACCGTTTTTGGGCCAACGGATCAGTGGTATGTCTGGAGAAGAAGTGGAGGAGTTGTGTTGAGCTATTGGAATTGGTCTTGTTTGATGTTCTGAACTTTTTTAAACATACTGTACATACTGCAGACTTATACGCCACTGCACTGGGTGGGACACACTCCGGCTTTGACTAGATGATGTACCTTTAGATAGGTGACCGTAGGTGTGAAAATATGCAAGTGCCCCTCCCTGTCTCGGTTCTGCTCCCTGTAAAGGCCCTCCAGCACCAAGTTGCGAATGGTAACCCACTTGCGGGTGGTAACCTCAGAGGTGAACTGGGTGGTGCCGTGCTGCGGCTGAGTTAGCTTATGAGCCATGTAGACATACACCCAAGGTGTGTCCATGTTGAAGGACCCTGTAGAGATAATGAAGGACAAGATATCATTAGCATAGTGCTAACATACTATTAGAAACGTTACAGCAGAGGTGCCTTTTCCCTTCTTTCTTGACCAAGATTTCACATTTATGACCCAGACGAGCCTAGCCTGGACTTCAGTACCCTTCAACACTTGCAAAGTATCGAGAGGGTTTGTCTGTACCTTCCCATTTCCGCAATGAGGCTTTCGCAGACATGTCTTTCCAGTGAAGGCCAGCCACCAGGGGAATCTGGTCATTATAATTGACCTTCAGGTGGGAGCTGCTCTCTGATTTTCTTCTTTTCAGGTGGGAGTGCAGGAGCTGGGTCCTGTAGTTCAGTCCTTTCTCTGGGATTCGCAGGCTGAACTAGAAAATGAAGAAAGACAACAGTCTCACACTGATCATCGCTTTCAGAGCAAATTTTGCGAGGGTTTAGGGTTTTGCTCAAGTGCCCAACAGGGGAGGTTTAGTGCACTCGGTTATCAAACCCACAACTCTGTGATCAATAATCTAGTGCTCTAATCGATAAGCCACCACTGCCCAATACGCTCTCGCAATCTAACTTCTCGCCATGTCCAGTTTGAGTAGGACAGGCTTGCTATACTCTGAATGGCCAAAGGCCACATCTGACTTTTTCCAAGCAGATGTAATTCTGATTTCTGGACATGGGACATGGGAGTTTGACACTAAAGTCTTAAGGCTGTTGATGGGAACAATGCGGAGAATCCTGAGCCTGCATTATGTAATTGAATGAGCTACAAAACTTCCAATGCAAAAAGGCCTTACCTCAAGAGCATAACTTGTGAGACTCTCTCCAGACTGGTTCCTGATGGACTGACTCAAGAGGACCCTTTGTTTATTGCTGCCCAGGTTCCAGTGCTTGCCGTAGCTCAGGTCGAGTGAAGACTGGATATGAAGTGGACTTCTTTCATGTCTGAGCTGAACCTGTAAGTGAGAATGACTTAAGAAGGTGATTAAACTGCATTGATTTTGAACAGTAGAAATGGACTAAGGCACAACACACCGCTGATACCTTGTGGTTTAAGAAGCTGATTTGGGAGCACTGGAGCTCATGCTCCGCTCTCATGCTGTAGCCCTCCTCAATTGCCTCAACCTCATCCCTCAGGTTCTGAGAAGAGTGACACTCATGCATAATGGGTGAGTCTGCAGGAAATATGAGGCCAGTTAAAGGATTTCTTCCCTCTCAAGCTGTTTTAAATACCAGCGCTGCTTGATTAGATCCCTCACCTGGCGCCCCGTATCTGATCCTCAGGCCGGAGCTCCACTCTGCTCCACTGTGTTCAACCAGTCCGAGAATCCTGGTGCTTAGCAAGCTGGGCAGCAGAAGCCCTGCATCCAGAGAGTACTGCCTCCGGCCTTCATCCTGCCGCCGCTCCAGCTGCACTGTGGATGAAGTCATATACAACGTCCTTTGCATCCACTATCTGTGCTTTATTCAAGAACACACTTCTCAATACACATCGTTGCCAAAGTATTCAAGCTCCTTGAAAACCAACAAGCTATTTTTGGATTATTTGTCTGCAGATAAAACTGGGCACTCAGATTACAAAAATGTGTGTCATTTGTAATATATATATATAATTGATAACTTCAGTCAGAGGGTTGAGGTATTCCCCAACGAAGAGTACAGTATATTGGTTGGTATGCCTCAGGTCTATTAGTCATAAGTATCTAAATTTCTTGCCTGAAAAAGAAGCGTCTCTACTGAAGACATGCCGAAGCTTAGCAGATATGCTAATCTTCCTGCTCAGCCCATGTGTTACGTTAACAGAAAGTATGAACGGACGCCCATCTGCTGCTACTTTGGCCTCCAGTTGGTAGTGGGTTCTCTTTTCTGAAGGAAGACTCAGAGTCTCGATCAGTCCCTGAAGTATAGAGGAGAAATAGGACACAGATTATGTGATCTACCGTTGTTATTATTATTATTACGACTACTATTAAATAATCAGTTATTGTACCTTAAGGTAATAATGGTGGCTGTCATCTACTAGTAACTCTGCTCTTCCTGACCAATGACCATTCACTTCATCAAGCAGCCCTGAGAAATGAAAATGCAGAAGATCTAAGCATCCATCTATGTATCTGGTGCCATATGTAAATATAAATATATATATATTTATTAACCTTGAATGAGGAGGGTTTTCAGAGGGTGGGTTATTTTCAGAATCAGCCTCCGAGGACTTAGACTCAGGTCCAAAGATACGTCTCGAGGGATAGCGGACTGAGGTGTGCCGAGGAAGATGAGCAGATTGGCTTCCAGCGGCATCCATGTGTTTCTCTAACAAATGCAAACGAAAACCATTGCAGGTATATTTATTAACAGACACCTACATGTGGGGCTCATGTGGGGCTCACATGGGTGAAACGTGGGCTATTTGGGTTCCAGCTTGGCATTAGGGCTCTGGATGGGTTTGTGCATACGTTTGGGGTCCCTCAATGGCCCTTATTGTTACAGCTTACCTTAATCTCACATGGGTTTCATCAAGGCTCCATGTGCAATGTACAATTCAGATGGGGCCCATGTTTAACCCTTTCTGGACCAATTACTGACCCTGGTGGGCATCCATAATGAACTGCTGGTGAAGTGCATAGAAAACCAGCTCGTGTGACTTGACAAGGCTTACCTGAGAAGTAATCGCATAAGCAGCCTCCAAGAGGTACTTTTGAAGGCCTCTGTCCAGTTTTTGAAACCTCAGTGTAAAGAGCACTGGACCAGCAGGTGGAAAGCCTCTTCCTATTAGCGACACGGGGTAGGAGACATCAGAGCACAACTGCCATCCAACCAGCTTTGACCCTGGAGAAAGGAAAAAAAAACAGAAAGTACTCTGAACATGTCTTTATGAAAAAATTGAATCTGTGGTGACAGATACTGTAAAATCTTGCTTGTACATGTTTTAGGTGTGCAGGTGGTCTTCTCCTTGAGGTTCCTGGAGGCGGTGAGCTCCTCTTTGCTCTCTCCACTGACACGGTACATTCTGGAGCTGTTTCAAGAAGAGCATCTGGTTTAGAGTTTGTTACCCAGCATCTTACTATTTCCATCATTCTTTTACCATACACATATTTATACGTATGAAGAACTCTTTCAGACCTAAAGGACAAAACATCCATAGCATCCTCAGGTGTGTTAAGGACCATCTTTAAACTTTGGCCATTGTGCACATATACTCCTCCGTCCAAGCTGGTGGAGGTTCTGACTTGGGTGACCCACTCCAGTCCTGCTCGGCCAAATGCACCGTCTACTCCCATTCTGGCTGAGATGCCAACAAATGCACTGAATGTGAGGACAAGCCAAAAAAGAAAAAAAGAAAAAGAGTGAAGGAGACGTTGTTCATCATGTCTTAGCAATTCAGCTAATTGAGTCCTGGATTACAGAGCATTTCCACCACCCCAAGATCATTTAGCCATTCTCAGCTCCCATACAAATGCTAGAACCTGTGGAGAGGTGAAGGCTAGTACCTCCTTCCTCTCAGACACATGAAGCTAGTCGCACCATTTTTTTTAAAAACCACAAACGCATCATTATTGAATAGCTTAACATGCATGGAGGAGAATGCTAACTGTCAATTGGTTGCAGTATCATGCTGAGTGCTGAGAAAGGAGAGGCAGGGTGAGGCCAGTTATGTTCTCTGGGACTCTAGGATCCTCAGCTCTGATACATCAGCCAACAGATGAGGGTGGAGGGTGGAGTAGAGGCCTCTACACTTACCTTGGCTTTATATAACCAGCCAAGGAGAACTGGGACCAGTCCTTAAAGTTGGCGCTCCCCTTCACCCAGAGAGAGTAGGAAGAGGACATGTTGATGCTCAGCTTAATGGGCAAACCTGAAAGGGATGGCAATACCAGTTCTTCAGCCAGCATGACAGCTCTGTGGGTCACTTTAACCTCCTGACCCTGAGATGCAGAAGAGATGAAAGAGACACATGACTATGCAGACTATGCACACTATATGTCCAAAAGTTGACACCTGCTCTTTAATAACAGATTTTTCCCCCCTCTGCTGCAGTAACAGCCCTTAATACTCTTCCGAGAAGGCTTTACACTAAATGCTGGAACACTGCTATGTTCTCACTTACCTGCAGCAGCTTCACAGTGACTCCAGCCATTCTAAGCGATAGCTCTCTCAGCTGGCCAAGCAGTTCATTGCAGGTCATGAAGGTAAGGTGATTGCCAAACATCTTCACGCTAATCCAGCATCGGAAATCGCTGTGCCTTTCCTTCTGCCCTGTGAACTTATGCCAAAAACTTGGTCATTACTTATGTCCAGGGGTGGAAACGTACAGGACATGATAAATAAACTTCAAATATCAGTCAGCAGAGAGGGTAAAGGGGCTTTCCCAAGGGCCAGACAGTGGCAGCTTGCCGAGCCCGTGTATCGAACCCTCAACCCTATCATCAATAGCCCGGAGCTCTAACTGCTGAGCCACCACTGCCCTTTAAAATACCAGTTAAAATAAAAGCTCTGGGACTCCAGTGAACCACAGCAAGAGCTGATATTTCCAATTGGAGGAACCTGGAACAGTGGCCAACCTATCAAAAGTCTGAGCACTCATGACTCCCCAATAGAAGGATAGATGGCATCCATTGGAGAGTTGCAAGGTGAAACCTGGTAACCAAGAGGAATATAAATTTCATTAATCAAATACAAAAACACATTAATGACCCCCCTGGACCTTTGGAATAATGTTATAATGTTGGATGAGAGATATCACATTATATCTCCAGTAGAGCTAAAACAGCATTCCCCAATAAGACCTTTATGCCAACAGCCAAACAGGATGGTGTTGTGATGGTGCCCCAATGCTTTGCTGCTTCATGGCCTAGGTGACCTTCCATATGTGAAAGAACCACGAAAATCATGAGAATGCCTGTTCACAAGTCCATGATCTGAAGCTCAAGCACAGTTGGGCTATGCAGCAAGACAATGGTCCATCTCTCAATGGCTCAGCAGAAAGAAAAGAAGGTTTTGGAAGTCAAACCACATTTAACCAGACTGAGACTTAACCACAATGAGATGCTGTGGAAGGACCTTAAATGTTGAGACTGTGCTGAACGGTCCCCCAAACGTTTTGATAAGAACTGGGTTTTGGACCCTCACCTTAGCTTTGAGAGGACTCAACTTGCTGGACTTGCAGTCGTCTTCCTGAATCACCCTTATCTCCTGCTTGTCTGGCATCCTTGCCTCACTTCTCTTATTCCTTTTTGTCCCATGGGTTGCAGTTTCTGGTTGAGCGGCAGGGTTATCAATAGGGGAGGCGCGATGACCTTCAAACATGCTCCAGAGAAAAGGCTCTGCGTTTTCCATCCTTGATGCCACCTGAACCCAACACCAGTAGCAATTTACAACACCGCTCTTTGGGACAATAATGCACTAAATTGAAGAAAAAAAACAACAGATATTATTTTGCCACCTCTAAGACATTAAACGATCTGCCCAAAACATGAACCGTCACATTGGCCATTGCGGAACGTGGCAGAAAAGATGCAGGTGAGAAAACCAAGGCTGCCTCCATGTTGGCGATGGCCGGTCCTTGCAAAGACAAGAGGAAAATGTTAAAGACACGACAGCAATCATGGCCATATGTCCCCAAAATTCAGGCAGATGGGCTCAAAACATACCAGCATCCATTGTAAAGTCCACGTATGAAGAATACTTCCATGGTTCGGCCTCAAAGTCTTTACTGATGATGTCATACGGCAATGCCTCATTAAGGTCTTTCTTCAGAGGGTCTTCAGTCTTCTGGATGTTGAAGAGGTGGCTCCAGACGAAGGACCCAACTGAACAAAGATTATTTAATCAGAAATAGAAGCACTTGCTTCACAACCTATAGCTGTCATGTTGATCTTATCATTATGGGAGGGGGCTGTTTACAGGTTAAAGGGGTCAGTCTGGAGGCATAACGTCCCAGAAACAACAACTATCAACAGCCATATTGAGGTTACCAACCAGCAGCATAGCCATCTATCTTACTTCACTGTAGCTTTCATAGCTAGAAAGAGAAAATAGTTAGAAACATGGCTGACCTCACACTGAACTGCCTGGTTGTTATAACAGCTGGCAGCACCACCGGCAGTGCACTGCATGGCTGCTACAGCACCATGTGTAAATGTGTGATGGTGAGGAATGACCAAACAGGATTTGCTATGTCAGCTTAGCTACATTTTAGAAAGCATTAGAACTGATCTCTGAGAAGAACCAATATATAAAATCTTGCCATACATAAAAACTGGGCATGTCAGTGGTGAAGGGGAGGGGGGCATGTCCCCAGTATCCCCAGTGTCAATCACACCTTTAGCAACGACATAAGCTAGACTGTAGCTTTAGTAGGGATGTCTCGGTCAGGTTATTTTGCCCCCTGACTCGATCCGAGTCTTTCAATGCAGAGTATCAGCCGATCTGATCTTTCTGTTTCTATAAATAACCCATCACACAGTTTATCTGAGCTGCTGATTAATTATTCGTAATAATTATTACTGCTGATTATTTCTACAATCAGTTTCTATAATCAGACATTCTGGACTGATTGATTTTGTTTAGTCGTTTTCTTAAAATGACTGTTTTATAGTGTTTAAAATATCTTATAATCCAGTCTGATCTCCTTCCTGATCAATCAGCTCCCAGCTCCTTTACAACACTGCAGTCTAATCACTTCCTGTGTGTGTGTGTGTGTGTGTGTGTGTGTGTAGTGGTACACACTCTGGACTGATATCTGTGGTTATTATATCTATTATAGTGGGTGAATGTGCTGTGTGTGTGATTGGTGTGCTGGTTTAAAAACAGAGAAAGGCGAGCGGATCTGCGGTTCTCCCACTGGTAAAACAGAGCGTTTCAGTGATGGTTTTATAAAGTGTCAGATATTATGGTCTGTTTTCATGTTCCACTGTAAAATAGCTCCACACTGCAGAACCTCAACTCCTTTATTTATCTTCTGAGAACGTCTGCACTGCTGCGCTACGCTGGCTGGGCGATGATGTCTGTTAATGGCACTTAAAGGCCCCCAGATTGTGCTCTGAACACTGTGGTTAAAACAAAGATCAGGCTTAAAATATCTGACACCTGATCCATTAAAATATGCCAGGATTAGCCCATCCATTGGATCACATCAGAACATCCCCACTTTTTTCAGATTACTTAACAAATCACAAAGTTTGGAGCAACTGGTGTCTGCTGGTGTTCTGTACCTTGAGTGGACGTCTCATTGCTTAAGGTGTTCCTTATAATCCCGAACACCTCCCGGCTGGGACAGTTCATGAGCTGTTGATACGCAGCAATTCTGACCTCCACATCCTCTTGATATTGCTGGTAGACCCAAGCGAGGACTTCTCTCTACAGAGATACAAACAGTGTTGGCGTGCACCCTCATGGACAACAACTCTAACCGACCCATTAGAACATTATGACCAGTTAAACACCAGTTTAATCCTGTTCTGTGTCATTTGACTTTAAATCTAATAATAAAACATCTCCTCTTCTGCTCACAAACATTTCTCAGGTATTGTCCATGGTAGTACTGACCGGGCTGTTGCATGGGATGCGCTTGAAGGCTTGAACAGCGGCTAGTCGGAGCTCCAGAGGTGCCGAAGGGTTGTGAATGCAGTCGTTCAGCTGAGGGATGAGTGCTGCAGCAGCCAGGCCGATGTTTTCCACCGCTTTCAGAACATACAGGAGCTACAGCAGTATGTTGGAAATAAGTATCCATTGATACAGTTTGTTGCAGTGGCATAGACAACATTAATATCCAGTATGAAGCTCTAATAGCATTAATATCCAGTATAAAGGTCTAATAACATTAATATCCAGAATGAAGCTCTAATAACATTAATATCGAGTATGAAGCTCTAATATCATTAATATCCAGTATGAAGCTCTAATAGCATTAATATCCAGTATGAAGCTCTAATAGCATTAATATCCAGAAAGAAGTTCTCATAACATTAACATCCAGTATGAAGCTCTAATAGCATTAATGTCCAGTATGAAGCTCTAATAGCATTAATGTCCAGTATGAAGCTCTAATGACATTAATATCCAGTATGAAGTTCTAATAGCATTAATGTCCAGTATGAAGCTCTAATAGCATTAATGTCCAGTATGAAGCTCTAATAGCATTAATGTCCAGTATGAAGCTCTAATAACATTAATATCCAGAAAGAAGTTCTCATAACATTAACATCCAGTATGAAGCTCTAATAACGTTAATATCCAGTATGAAGTTTTAATAACATTAATATCCAGTATATCCAGGATGAATTTGTAATTAAATTGTAATTAAAGTATCTAGCATGACATTTTTACTGTAACTGTACCTGTGTGATAGGCCCCTGTTCTCCACAGCCCTGCGCTAGGCTGTCCTTCAGAACAAGCACAAACTGCTGGACCTCAGGCATCTGGCTGCAGGGAATCTGTTCTCTCTGACAAAGGCGGTGGACCAGCGAGGATACGGCCAGAACAGTCTTCAGATGAAGCTGGGGCAACTTCAACAGAGCCTGGTGGAGAAAATGTCAAAACAGCACTAAATAAACGAGATCTAGAGGGACAGTCTGCCTCTTTCTTCTTCAGCAGGAGGAGAACTCACGCTGATGTGGCTGATCAGGGATGGTGAGGGACGGCGAGTGAATGCGACGGTGCTGAGGAGGGAGCTGATGTGATCCTGATCAACCTCATCATTGAGGATGAGACTCATGCTAAGGTGAATGCAGGCCTCAGAGCCACAGGAAGGGAGTGCCTCTAGAAGGGGCTGCCTGTCATGACAATAACATGAACACTAGGTGATAGAAGGTGCAAAAAAAGTAAACAGACGTGCAAAATAACCCCCCAGTAACAAGAAGGACAGTACCCCACTGACAGAATGCAACCCCACTTACCAGTCATCACGGCACTTGAAGGAGACTTCCTGCCAGACGTCCTTCAGCTGCTGGAGGGTCAATGCTCTCAACTGCAAGGCCAGACTCAGGAAGAGCTCAGACTGCTGGGATACATAAAGTAGAGAAACAGAAACATGAAGATAAGGGTGTCAATCTCTACTACTACTACACCCATGTGCCAAAACATTATGACCAATCCCAGATAATACCAAGACATCTGACGATCTCATACAATATGGGCTCCCAGTCAGCTCTGGTGGGTAATTATCAACATTGGTCCTAAGGGGTGTTGGGCACCTGAGACTCATTGATGGCTAGGGCAACAAATGCCATCCCATCCGGGCCAACCGACAACAAGGGCTACTACACAGCAGTGTACTGGACCTTGAAGCAATGGAAAAAGTTCAGCAGGTCTGACGGGCCTGGGTACAGTCCAATCCGTGGTGGCTCCACCTCACATACACAGCATAACAGCAACAGTTTATGCATCTGAATAATGAATAATGCCTATTAAACACACAGCATGATCCTCAGAGGTATCAGTGATGTAGATGATGGCGAGGGGCCTGACCTGCTGCTGGTCCGCAGAGTGAGCACACAGCCTCCTCACTGTGCTGGAGACTTCCTGAACTGATCGAGCTCCTCCTCCGCGCACTGAGCTTAAAGCTTCCACCTCAAATCTCAGATCGGCCAGGTAACCTCCGTCCTGCAACCCTGATAGAAGACAAATGAAACTCATCACTGCTCTTTTGTTTTTGAGTCCCGCTCCACACACAAAATTATTACCTGAATCTATCTGTATGTCGTTCAGAGTTCTCAGCAGAGTCAGGGTCGACACAGTGCTGGTCTGGGCCGCATCCAGCGTGCCAGACAAGGGCACCAGCACCACGGTCTCAGTGCAATTCACCCGGTCCATCACAGCTGTGCCGTAGAGCTGCGTGCATCTGAGGCTGGCATTCACTGTCTGCAAAAAATAAATAAATAAATAAATAAAAAGTGCAGCAAACTCTGATCGATGTGATCTTCTGAAAAGGTGTACAGCGTACCGTGTCTTCCTTTAGTGGGACTGACTGCCACCAAAACTCATCGACTCTGTCCTTCAGGCATTGCTGGAGATGCCTAGTCTTTACCAGTGAAGGCCCCTTCTGCTCATAGGAGCTCATACACGTCCCGTATACGTCAGTCTGTAGAGGCATGGTCAGATTTGACAGGTTGTAGGTGTTCAGTAAAGTAAACTTTACAAACTAATTTACACAGTTGTCTTCTCATCCCAAAAGGTAGTCAATCAGCCAAGACTCTTCTTTAATGTAGGACTGGAGCAATCAAGGCTAATATTGCTAAAATAGTGTAGACGCTTAGGTACACCAATCAGCATCCAAATTACCACATTGCCTTCAGTTCAGTGCTGATAAGGCCTATACAGCTGTTGGGGCGTTGTCCTAATATTCAAATGAGCTTGACTGACATCCCTCTGGATGGGTTGGGTTGGATCCTAGCAACCACCAGAAATACCATAGCATCAGCTTAGCAACATCAACACCCTAGTAGCCACCTTACAATACCCTAGAGACCACCAGCTGCACCACTCATTGCATTAGCGCCAATTGGCTGTAGCTACATCAGTCTCATAGCTCCAGCACAAAACTCAAGAAGTGACCTTCTGACACCAAACAGGTCACGGATAGGCGCTTACATTTGGGGTAAAGGGGAAAACTGCACATTTCACATTTGCCAACATCAACTCTCACCTCTGTCACGGTCTCCCTCGCTCGTCCAGTGCGGGACGTCTGGAGCATGCTCAGTATGGCTCTCTTGATGTTGAGCGTCCACACCTGCTCGGCTTCCTGTGGGCACAGGGCAGTGACCTTTCCCCCCTGAAGCAGGAACTGCAGGGGGTTCTTCTCCAGCGCCTCTCTGGCAAAAGCAAAACACCAGATGGGCCCTCAACCTCTTAACCCGTAGGAGATACACAGACTGTTCCATTGTCCTGAACAGACAGCACTGAGGATCTCATGCCATACTGCAGAACCTCGGTAAGTCCCATGTCTAGAACTGGTCATGGTCATGAACATGGTCATATCTGAGAGTTTATGACCATGGCGTCAAAAGTAAAGACTGCCCAGCTGCCCGAGTGACACACACACACACACACACACACACACACACACACATATATATATATAATTTTAAGAAGTGCTAGCTAGAACCTAACTAACCTAACTGCCTTAGTTCTAGATACTTTTTCACAAATTCTAGCTACATACTACTGCCCAAATGCTACAAATTATTAACAAGTGCTAGCTAGATATTACAATTTATTATTAGTGCTGTAGATACTAAACTAGAACTGTTCTAGTGCTAGATACTTTTAACAAATTCTAACTAGATGCTAGCTAACTGCCCAAAAGCTAGATACTGAGGGCTAGCTAGCTAGAAACTCACTATATACTACTAACAAGCACTAGCAGGATACTAGCCACAGTGACCTATTTATTATCTGTATATACGCTAAATCATTTTAAGCTCTAGATACTTCTTAGATAATAATTTTTAGTTCTAGACACCAGTTTAACCAGTGCTAACTGCCAAAATGCTAAGTACTTTTAACTAGTGGCAGTCAGACACTACATATGTAGCTATATAAGTTACACAGTTTTAAGGAGTGTTAGCTACTTTTTAATAACCGCTATCCAGATACTAACTGCCCCTAGTTCTAGATACTTTCTAGATACCTTTTTATTACAAATTCTAGCTACATACTAACTGCCTGAATAGATACTTAGATACTTTCCGTGAGGGCTAGCTAGACACGAACCGCCTGAGTACTACATGCTAACTGCCCTAGTGCTAGAGACTAGCTAGAGACTGCTAACCAGATGCTAATTGCCCAAATGCTAGATACTGAGGGCTAGCTACAAACTCACTGTCCTACTGTACTAACTGTACTGTACTTAGTTCTAGATACTTTTTAATAAACTAGGTTAGCTTTTCAGAAACTTTAGCTTTGGCTAGCTAAATACTATCTGCCTGAATGCCACACATTTTAAATGAGGGCTAGCTAGAAACTGACTGCTGACTGCTCCTAGCCAGATACTAGCTAGCTAACTATCCTAAATACTTTTTGACAAATTCTAGTTAATACTACCTGTCTGAATGCTCGATACTTTTTTAACTAATTTTAGCTAATGCTAGATACTCTTAATGAGGGCCAGGCAGAAACCCGCTGCCTGTGGGCTCCATACGATTAGCAAGAGCTAGCTAGATGCAGTGAATGTGACCTACTGAATATCTGTATATTTATATAAGCTAAATTAAGGAGTGCTAGATACTTTTAACTAGTGCTAATCAGACACAAGCTGCAGCTAACATGGTATTAAATATCTGTATATGTATGTAGAGATAAGTTATACAGTTTTTGGGAGTGTTATGTACTTTTTAATGAGCGCTAGCCAGATGCTAGATGCTTTCTGTTGTGATGGCACCAGGGAACCTACTGCCACCATGTATCTCCTGAGTTGGTTTTCTTTGGGGACTACTTTGCCTCGGAAAGGCCTGTTCGTATTCCTCCAATGTGAATACATACAAAAATATATAAAAGGAACCTGAGAGAACGTAGAACACAGAGAACTGTAGATTTACCTGATGTTTTTCAAGCGCAGCACAGAGTTGTCCTTTTTCAAGGAGCTTTGCTTAATTTGTGGATTTCTAATCTGCAAATCAGACGACAAATTGTATTCAATAAATCACAAACATCACGACCCTGAACATTGACCCTGACCCTACAGTGACAAAAACACCTGGAGCCTGAATTCTGGCCTGGAAATACCAAGACCAGAAGCCTTCAGAGGTAGCTAGTTTCAGATGCAACCAGGTCCAACCTGGTCTTTGATGGTCAACTGGTTAAAATGTTGGTCATCCTGGTAAAAATCAACATCTATTAGGTGGTTAAAGTGGTTGACCAGCTTAACGTATGTTTTAATTTGAGCTGGATGGATTGTCAGAATACTGGTTGACTACTGTGGTCAAGCTGGTCAGCCAGATTCCTTAAGTATGGTCAAGCTGGTTATGTTCGTAATTCTGCACTGTATGAAAACGTAGAAATGCAGTGGACGTACCCTTAAAACCATATCTGGACACCCTGGAAGGACATCGATGTCGACCACGCAGTCAAAAGCCAGCTGACTGCCTGCCGATGAGGGTCCTTTCAGGGAGCTGGTGATGGTTGTGCTGTACCTGTACGTGTGCCTCTGTCCCTTGGCTTGTTGGAAGTGTGAATCTGGAGCCCCACCAATAAAGACATCAACAATCCACTGTTTAACCTTTAATATATCCCAGTCAAAAGTTTGGATGCACATTTGTTGGATCGTGTCCAGTGAATGTGTGCTGATCCTCATCTTAAAAACACTTGATCCAAATGCTAGGGTGGCCATATTTTGGATTAAAAATAAAAAAAAGAGGACACTGGGGACACACAGGTGTCCACCGTAGTTAGGATGTCGTGGATCTGGGGGGTTTCCAGTAGGCCTTAGTTGTAGGTTGAACTGAAAGGAGATTATTTGGCTATATGTAATATAAGCTATTAACCCCTTTAAGACTCCACGTATTACACAATAATAGGTGTATTACTCAGTAAGGGACTTCTGTACAAACTGATGGGGCTATTCCTTGGAAATGGAAGCGTGTAATAAACATTCGACCCCTGGGACCACTGGGCCGTTTAAGTGGTTAAGGCTATTTATTGGTTTTGCTAAATGAGGAACTGTATATGTATGAATGTGCATTAACATTAACTGTAGCTGCATGGTTTAAGAGGCCACAATTCTATAATTTAGGCCTACTCCAGCCATGACATTCCAGCTATGGTGGATACCCGGGTGTCCTCCAAAAATATGGTCACCCTAGCATTGGAACATAAGTTACTTTATGTTAACATATCGCTCAAATTTGCTAACCTTATGTTAAATAACCTGTTTTTTTTTAAGTATATTTTGAAGTATTATTTTTTTAAAGTATTTTTAACTCAAAATATGTTCAAAATATTAAAGCAGGGTTGTCCAAACATTTAACATAAATTTAACATAATAAATTGTTATAATGTATTAATTTAATATTTAAAAAAAAAAATCCTAAATGATGTTATTGACTTTTTTATCCTGCGTTTTACTCACCAGAGCAGGCAGATTTGCAGAGCTGACCTTCATGTATTTTATGGCACTCACCTAGAAACAAGGAAGCAAATCTAAGCATTACAGCAGCACAACACTCAGGTACACAAGCATATTAACCATGACTAACTCGACAGTAGCATCACGCATCCCTACACTCTGTACGCCATCGCTTGCGTTTTTGGAATCACTGTTTTCAAAAATCCTTATATAGCATATGAGCATATTATGATGAAACAAAGCCCTGAATCACCAAAAACGGATGCTTTACAATAGAAGGAACAAAACAATCTTAACGTTCAATGGAAATCAATGTAAAAAGATTTAATAAGAAGTTATTTTGGACAGAATGGAGATACAAGGTTTTGTTTTGATAGTGATGAAATATTAGGCGTGTCCAGACCGAAGAACAGAGCTGTAGATTAATCTAATTTTCTAATTACTAAAAAATCTATACATCAAGAATGACTTTACATTAGAATTTCCAGAAAGTAATTTGATGAAAGATAAAATTTGACTGTAATGACTGTAGTTAAAGCAGAACTTCTTGTTCCCAATAAACTGCCCACATACTTTACAACTGCACGACTGATGCAGTCTGATATGATATCTTCATAGGGTTAAATCTGAATATTTGTATGTTTTTATATTGCTGAAGAACATGTAGAATGAAGTAAATAAATATAATAAAATTAACATTCAGACCTCTGCCTCACTTCTGAAAAGTGGGAATAAAATCTTGAGGTCGTTTCCTTGATAAAACGTTACTATAAATCAGAGGATGATATTTATCATCTTTATTATATTTTGAAATTATATTTTGAAATATTGAATAAAACCTAAAAGTACCTTCTGAATAGAATTATTACAAATATCAGCAATACTTTGACAGTCTGAACTTTGTAATGGCGTGTATAATGTGTAATATTTTTGTCTAGATTATGCAGTATAGATATTATTACAGTTACTCTACATATTCTACATTTTTTTAATCACTTTTTAATGATTTTAATTACAGCATTTTAATGATCGCAGAGTCATTGGCAAGCAAAGTTTGTTTTTACATTTTTGACATTTAAAACTAGCAGTTGTTCTGTACAGTGTGCTGGAATTTTACAATGAATGGACCAATAGAAATGCTCCAAAATGACTTTCATTAAAATATTTTTTTACATCGACTTCCCTTGAAAATTAAGGTTTTCCCCTACTCCTGTAAAGTTTTGCATGCCAGTGATAATATTGTATACTATTAGTAATACATGAATAACTCATTATTGTAATTATTATAAGATATTGTATATATTTTATATATCTATTCTATAAAAGACTGACTGAAAAACCTAAGTCTGTCTAAACTTTTGAACATTAATACAGTTCTGTTAAAAGAGTGTCGTCCCGTTTCAAGTCATGAACTACTTGTGTTAAAAAGTGTTAAAATCCAAAGCAGTTGAAGGAATCGGTTCACTTACCACTGAAGATGCTGAGCAGAAGCATTACGCAGAGAGAACCCTGCCGCAGCAGACAACCCACAGGAGACGCGGCCATGAGGAAACGTTGGAAAAGCAGTGCCTTAGGTCTGAACACTCCTGGCCAGTGGTGAGCACATCAATGAACCAACCGTCCTGATCCGAGCCTACGTAAACCTCCAAGAGGTCTGTAGAGACCAGTGAGGGGAAAGTTCCACAGCAGGAGGCCTGAGGTCCAATGACCCAGCCAGCTACAGCTCCGAGCAGGGCAGTGGCCACTATCTGCAGAACTAGGAATCGCTCAATTCAGCTTGCCTTTGCTTGTTCCACAACAGAGTCACCAAGCATTCTCATAAGATCTGTGATTTAATGCGAGTGAAGGTTAAGATCCTTCACAGTAAAACGATTCTGGTCCATTTTGGGCAGTTTTCTTAGACTTTAAGCATTAGCACATTAAATGAAATACTGAAGCATCCTGGTTCTAAGGGAGTCAACAAATGTTTCAGTGGTGACTGCTCCATTTCTGTGATGAAGGCACTGGTTTGGGTCTGACAGCATGATTTTTGGAGGTGATGAACCATTTTCCACACAGCTTATCTAGCTACTGTGGAGAGGTACTGAATATTGGCACTATGCCTAATGCCAGGCTTAGGCTAGAGGTATGTAAAACCCAGCATTGAGCTGTGGATTAGCCTTTTTACATCTTTTAACAGAAATAAGCCCAGAAACAGTTTGTCCACTCTGCCTGAACAGCAATCCTTTGAAGCAGCCAATAAATGAGCCATTCTGTCCAGGGGATTTTTGTGCATTCTCACTAAAGGCTTTTCATTTAGTGACTTTCTGCTGTAGCTCAAACTCAGGTTGATAAGCTAATGACAGGCTATCTTGCACCTCTTGAAGTAGCCCCAGTAGGATGGATATCAACTTAATGTCTTGGGTAGATCACCACAAACCCTGAAACACCAAGATTTGACCCCCTCAGAGTACCAGCGTCCCTGCTCCTGTGAAACACATTAAGCTTAGACCAAACACTTGAAAGCAAGACACCTTTATTAAATGAAGTCAGGTTTTGCTCAAGAAGAGATTGTGAAGTTTGTGTAGATCACTTCTCCACTAGAGACAACCGATACAGGTTGAGAGTTCCATACAGCTGCACCAACATCTCTCCCTAGTGGGGAGAAACAGAAGTAGATTAGTTTCATTGGAGAAATATTTATGGTCTCTACTCCTCAGGAACCTCCTTATCCCAAAGATTGACAAACTAGAGCCACTAAACCTCCAAGAACTCCTACTTACTCCTTCTGTTGCACCTTGGTTCACATGTGGCACCTGCAGTCAGAGAGCACACCGCTGTACTGCAGTGGATGAAGACCTGGGGAACAGATTAAGCCATGAAAGCCAGGCCTTTTGTTTATTGTACAAATGGAGGAGAAATCAAAGGGTTACCCTCTCTTTCAAAGGAGCCATGGAAGCAGGATCCACAAACGTGAACATCTTGAAGACAAAGCGCTTGTAATGGCTAGGATACGGAAGACCAGACGACCCATCAACTGGAACCAGAGTGGTCAGGTAGTGGTCATCTCGGTATGGGCACCTTTGGAGTACAGGTGGTCACCACTAGCTTGTACTGCAGTGCTGGACTACACCAACAGTAGACATGGAGCGAACTTACCCATTCACCAGAAGGTCCCACTGAGGAACGCTGACAGGGTCAGGTGTGGAGGTCGCCCAGCAGCGGTCCAAGACCAGGACAAGATTGGGATCAGTCCTCTCCAACATGCGCACCTCAACGTACACAGGCTCCCTCAGGACCTTGGTCACAGGGTAGTCTGCCGCAGTGTAGTAGGAGGTGTAGGCCACTTGTTCTGTGGAGATCCAGAGGAAGGTGTTACAGAAGCCAGAGACAAAGCACCATAAGCTCCACCAAGATCAATACAGAAGCAGCTCACCTTCCACACAGCCCTTGGTGACACACTGACCATTGCCGAGTCTTAGCTCCACCCTGAGGGGACCAGAAGCCGCTACAGGTAGAGGAGGATCGTTGGAGGACAGCTCAACAGCCAGGGATGCAACGGTAGTGGTAGAATATCTACACTGGAAGTAAAGCCTGGCAGAGGAATCAAGAGGTCAGGAAAAGCCCACAACTTCTGACTGATCAACAGGATCAGGACTCACTCAAAGTGGCTGTCTCGGGTGATGGCGCCAAGGGGTCCCACACCAACTTCATAGGAGGACGACATCTTGTTCTCATAGACCACATAGTCACCAAGCACCTGGTTGGAGGACAAGCACAGGATACGTTTGTGTGGCAGTCTAAAACAATCCCCACCTACTAGAAACCAAAAGCCTCTAGAACCAACCGCTGCTCTTGTGCCACAAGCAGTTACAGGAAACTGGTAGATCGCAAAGTCAGCATTATAGTCCACAACACCACAGGGCCCATCACTGCCTCCCAGCAGGCTGATGGAGTCCAGGCTGAGCCTGGGTAGGGTTGTATCCCTGGCCACCACCAACACAAACTGGCCATCTATGGTGCACTGGACAGTCACTGGAAACAAGAATAAAAAGTTTTATAGTTGACCATCATAAGATCAGCACCAATAAAACAAGTCAATTAGCTGAAACCTTCACCTGCTTTCCCATAGAAGCACTGCTGTCCATCAAAACAGCAGTTTATGGCAGCACACTGAGAAGCATCTATGCCAGGTTCTCCACAAGGAATCTTGTCAGCATCAGCCAGTCTGCATTTATCAAAGGTGGTCACCTGTGGCTGAGGATCATAACTTGGAGGTGCAAATGGCCCGGGAAGCTGAGGAGGAACCGGCCTAGGCTGCTGAGGAGCAAATGGCCCGGGAAGCTGAGGAGGTAGCGGCCTAGGCTGCTGAGGAGCGAGTGGCCCAGGAAGCTGAGGAGGTAGCGGCCTAGGCTGCTGAGGAGCGAGTGGCCCAGGAAGCTGAGGAGGTAGCGGCCTAGGCTGCTGAGGAGCGAGTGGCCCAGGAAGCTGAGGAGGTAGCGGCCTAGGCTGCTGAGGAGCGAGTGGTCCCAGTTGCTGAGGAGGAAAGGGCCCAGGTTGCTTCTCTGCTTGTAGACTCCATGAGGTCACAGCAGCATTGCTTAGACCATTCAACCCAAAAACCACAACTATTATAGCTCCCCACATTTCCCCCATAGTTCCTAGACCTCTCAAACTAAGAAGTAACATTCAACCACTCTGCTGACCTTTTATTGCGTCTTACCTGCCAATTGTGAAAAGCCCCTCCTCCTACACTTGTAGCACTCAATAATGTTCCAGCCCTGTGCAATCAGGAGCTGCGTTAGTGTGCCGTTCACATTTAAGTGGTAATCAAGATGTAAAGATCTAGCCCTGTTTATCTCCAATGGGCCTCATTCATTAATATCTTCCCACATTTTCCCATCTGTTCTTGAGGGAAGTCTAGGTGGGATTTCTGATGTGTCTTTGTGAAATCAGATTGTTTCAAATGTGTGAATGAGTCCTGAGAAGGAGCCTTTATAAACCAGTGCTAGCACTGTATGGCTTTGGGATAAACCTAGAAACTAAACCCTTACCCACTCGAGTGCACCCTCTAGTGTCTGAACAAGCTAGAGGACATTATCAAGTGGTGGTGGATAAAGAGCCCAAACCATGTCTACTAGCTACCCGTCTGGTATATAGTTGTGGTCAGAAGTTCAGATAAAAAAGGGGAGGTGGAGGGTTGAGCAGACTTGTAAGAACATTGTAGGAATTAGGGCCCAGGAGTTTCAGACATGTTCCTCCTCCCCAAATTGAGTTATTTCATAACTCCACTATGCTAGTTCAGACCATTCCTTCAGCATGTGGGATTTGGGAATAGACAGTTAGAAGTGGGTGAACCCTGGTGTTCAGGGGGCTTCTGCCTTGGTAGGAGACAAGTCCCTAAAAGCTACAAATGAATCAGAGACAGTTCCCAAGTCTTTGACCATGTTGGCAGTATGTAGGGTACCTTTTGAGGAAGCTAGGTTCAGTAGGGGAAGCCAGCCTCCTCTGGAGATTATGGGAGTGGAGGCAAGAGAAGCTTTATAGTAACAATGGTTGTACAGTGGAGATGGCTGGTCGGAGGCAAGGTTGCTTGTGAGTATTCAAGCATGTAGCAAGAGTGGGCTAGACTGAAGAGGTCCATGGGCAGCAAGGGAAGCACTTTGTAAAAGACATAAAATCTTAAGATAAATTATTTGTAGGGGCTTAAAGTTGCCCTGCAGGCTAACTCATTGCCACTATGGACCAGGGATTACAAGTTTGAATCCTGAGCCAAGCCACTTTGCCATCAGCAAACAGAGTCTGAGAGAGCACAATTGGCCACTCCTCCCCCCCCAGCTCATGCTTAAAGCAATGCTGGCCAGCACAGACTTCTGTTAGCTGGTGTGGCGGAGCTAGGGACCCAGCCTTTGCCACCAATACAAGCAACCATTATACCCAGTGTAGTGGCAACAGCGGCACTAGCCCTTCAGCAGTGTTGTATACAGGGGATTGACAGAAGGCCATGTGTCCAGGCTTTTTTCTGTCCTGGCACCAAAGTGGTGGAACGAGCTACCCCTGGGTGTCCGAACGGCCGAGTCGCTCGCTGTCTTCAAACGCAGACTGAAGACCCACCTCTTCAGAGAGTACTTGGATGATTAGTTCTATGGTCGCCTTATTGTATTGTGTTTAGCAATGTCTAAGCTTAGAGGTATCTTTTGAATTATTAGCCTATTCTAACTAGCGAAGGTTTTCTTGGGTAAATAGCAAAGCACTTTGTAAGTCGCTCTGGATAAGAGCGTCTGCTAAATGCCGTAAATGTAAATGTCCCAATTCTGCACAAAGCTATCAAATGCCTTGAACGCTCTGATGACTTTTACCCACCTTGCCCCAGCGCCAAGAAGAGCTTAAGGAAAGAACTAGGACAGGGCTGAAGCCTATTTCAGGATAGGTTTCAACTTTGTTGAAACCAATTTTGGAGAGGAGGTGTGAACAAACAACCCAGGCACAGCATTTGAAAGAAAGACAGCTTTATTGAATGAAGATCAGGTCTCAGTCAAGCCGAGGCAGCCCAGCTTGTGTGTAGATCACTTCTCCACTGGATACAACTGAGACAGGAGAGTTCCTCACAGCTGCACCAACATCTCTCCCTGTTGGAGAAGTAACAGATTAGTAGGGTCTAAGATTTTGCCCAGTGGTTGCAATCCAGAGCACTGGTCCATCATTCCTCAGGTACTCTGACTGGCTGGACAATCATTGACCTACAGAAACCAAAGCCAATAACTCCTACTTACTCCTCCTGTTGCACCTTGGTTCACAAGTGGCACCTGCAGTCGGAGAGCACACCGCTGTACTGCAGTGGATGAAGACCTGGGGAACAGATTAAGCCATTAAAGCCAAGCCCTTTACTTATTGTACAAATGGAGGAGAAATCAAAGGGTTACCCTCTCTTTCAAAGGAACCATGGAAGCAGGATCCACAAACGTGAACATCTTGAAGATAAAGCGCTTGTAATGGCTAGGGTACGGAAGACCAGACGACCCATCAACTGGAACCAGAGTGGTCAGGTAGCGGTCATCTCGGTATGGGCACCTTTGGAGTACAGCATGTCACCACTAGCCTGTACAGAAGTGCTGGACTACACCAACAGTAGACATGGAGCCAACTTACCCATTCACCAGAAGGTCCCATTGAGGAACGCTGACAGGGTCAGGTGTGGAGGTCGCCCAACAGCGGTCCAAGACCAGGACAAGATTGGGATCAGTCCTCTCCAACATGCGCACCTCAACATACACAGGCTCCCTCAGGACCTTGGTCACAGGGTAGTCTGCCGCAGTGTAGTAGGAGGTGTAGGCCACTTGTTCTGTGGAGATCCAGAGGAAGGTGTTACAGAAGCCAGAAACAAAGCTTCATAAGCTCCACAAAGATCAATACAGAAGCAGCTCACCTTGCACACAGCCCTTGGTGACACACTGACCATTGCCGAGTCTTAGCTCCACCCTGAGGGGACCAGAAGCCGCTACAGGTAGAGGAGGATCGTTGGAGGACAGCTCAACAGCCAGGGACGCAACGGTAGTGGTAGAATATCTACACTGGAAGTAAAGCCTGGCAAAGGAATCAAGAGGTCAGTAAAAGCCCACAACTTCTGACTGATCAACAGGATCAGGACTCACTCAAAGTGGCTGTCTCGGGTGATGGCGCCAAGGGGTCCCACACCAACTTCATAAGAGGAGGACATCTTGTTCTCATAGACCACATAGTCACCAAGCACCTGGTTGGAGGACAAGCACAGGATACGTTTGTGTGGGGGTCTAAAACAAGCCCCACCTACCAGAAACCAAAAGCCTCTAGAACCAACCATTGCTCTTGTGCCACAAGCAGTTACAGGAAACTGGTAGATCGCAAAGTCAGCATTATAGTCCACAACACCACAGGGCCCATCACTGCCTCCCAGCAGGCTGATGGAGTCCAGGCTGAGCCTGGGTAGGGTTGTATCCCTGGCCACCACCAACACAAACTGGCCATCTATGGTGCACTGGACAGTCACTAGAAACAAGAGAAAGATTAGTTCACAGGGAGCAAGTTTTAGCCCCAACACAAGTCAAGCAAAGTTTATTCCCTTACCTGCTTTCCCATAGTAGCACTGCTGTCCATCAAAACAGCAGTTTATGGCAGCACACTGAGAAGCATCTATGCCAGGTTCTCCACAAGGAATCTTGTCAGCATCAGCCAGTCTGCATTTATCAAAGGTGGTCACCTGTGGCTGAGGATCATATCTTGGAGGGGCAAATAGCCCAGGAAGCTGAGGAGGAAGCGGCCTAGGCTGCTGAGGAGCAAGTGGTCCAGGAAGCTGAGGAGCAAGTGGTCCAGGAAGCTGAGGTGGTACCGGCCTAGGCTGCTGAGGTGGTACCGGTCCAGGAAGCTGAGGAGCAAGCGGTCCAGGAAGCTGAGGAGCAAGCGGTCCAGGAAGCTGAGGAGCAAGCGGTCCAGGAAGCTGAGGAGCAAGCGGTCCAGGAAGCTGAGGAGCAAGCGGTCCAGGAAGCTGAGGAGGAAGCGGCCTAGGCTGTTGAGGAGCAGGTGACCCAGGAAGCTGAGAAGGTAGCGGCCTAGGCTGCTGAGGAGCGAGTGGCCCAGGAAGCTGAGGAGGTAGCGGCCTAGGCTGCTGAGGAGCGAGTGGTCCAGGAAGCTCAGAAAATAACGGCCTAGGCTGCTGAGGAGCGAGTGGCCCAGGAAGCTGAGGATTTTGAGGTTGCTTCTCTGCTTGCAAATTCCATGAAGTTACAGCTGCATAGCTCAGACCATTCAACCAAATCACAAGAACTGCTGTAGCTCCCCATAATTTCCCCATCTTTCCCAGATCTCTCACACTAGAGAATAATTTCCTTTGTGTTTGCTGACCTTTTTATTGCGTCTTACCTGCTAATTGTGAAACGCTCCTCCTCCTACACCTGTAGACCTCAATAATGTACCAGCCCTGTGCAATCAGGGGCTGCATTAGTGCTGCTTAGAACAAGATCAAGACCCTATTTATTCTCAATGGGCCTCGTTCATCAATGTCTTCCCAAGACGTTTCTTCAATTTGTTCTTGAGAAAAGTTCTAACGAAAAGTCGACGTCAGATTCATGATGTTTTCTTAATCTGCAGAATTGTTCACACCTCTTATAACGATGAACCTCATTGTCCTCGAAAACTGAACAAATCCAAAATAATAAATGTATCGGTGCATTTACTGCTCTTATGGCTTTTAGGAGGACATTTCTTTATTAGAAAGTTTGGTGGTGTTGGAGAATGTCTCCTGCTTTGTTCAGATGCTAGAAGGTGCACTGGCCCAAGTCCAGAATGATTGGATCCATATGGAGCTTTTCAGCAATGAAGCCACATATATACAAATGGGAAACTCAGGATTCAACTTGATACATGTAGTAAAGAAAACTCAGGGTGTGTATTGTTTCCAGCTCTGTGCTTCTGAGTTTTGGGTATGCCTTTCAGCGCCCAAATGTCTTCACTAGTTATCCATCTGGTATACAGGATGGCAGCCTCACATTCTATAGTGATGTAAAGCTCGCTTGGCTGTAGACACTGCCACTGGTGTTCCAACAGCTTCCACGTCCTGACAGGCCTGTGCCTTGGTAGTTATGTAGGCATTCCTGTCCCTCTGAACCAATTTTCTCTCAGCTGAGGATTACCATTTGGGGCTTCTTCCAGGCCTGGTCAATGTGGCTACAACATGCAGTAATTTGTACTTATGCACAACTGTATGAATTAATCTAGCAATATGCAGGGGTTTAGAAAGGTCTCCAAGAGACAGACATTCCTGATTGGTCCAACTCGATAATGATGATTCTCACATCTGAACTCCACTCCTTTGACTGTCTTAATGGACTCTGTTGGTCAAGCCATTAAGCACCATCAAACTCTTACACTGAAGCTTCCAGCACTGATCAATACCAATCACTAAGAGAAAGCAAGGAGGCCTTGTTAAGCCCCCAAACCATATTTTACAGGTTAAGATGCATCCCCCAAACTGCTGGGCAGGAACACTTACATATGTTACCAATTTGGGCACAATGTTAATAGAAATGTATGGTGAAACATTCAGACCTGGGATTTACCCAGCACAACTAGAGCACACAGGCTTGCTAAAATGCTAAGACTAACATTGCCCATCAATCAATATGGCTTTTGTTCCCCAGTGTCATTTATGGGACAAGAAGCACCACCTATTGGCAGCAGGAAAAGTGGCATACAGACCACTCCGGGTTTCTGCAGTTATCGTCCATTGCCAGTAGTCCTCAATCCACTGACCATGTGCAGATTCAGGAGAGCTTATCAGCACCAGAGTACCTCAGTCTCAAGTGGCAAGAGTTTGCTTTACAACTGCAAAATTGAACCTGCTTGGTTCAGGGGACGCCACCAACTGATCCCCCAACCAGGACAGCACAGGTACCAAGTCTTCCGAATCTAGCCAATACAGTTCACACCCCTGTCCTGTGCAGGTTACCAGCTGGTTGTTGATGTGCATAATTGTAAACACTGTAAAGGGAAAAGAAAAACCAGACATGGCCTTTGAAAGCAAGACGCCTTTTATTACTGAAAGCAGAGCAACATCACTCAAGCTGAGGTGGCACAGTTTGGGTGTAGATCACTTCTCCACTAGACACAACCGATACAGGATGGGAGTTCCTTATAGCCGCACCAGTGTCCCTCCCTGGTGGGAAGAAACAGAAGGTTAGAAGAATAGAGACATTCTTTGGCAGTGGTTGAGAGCTAGTCCTCAGGGACTGACCAACCTATTAACTAAAACACAAGAACTCCTACTTACTCCTCCTGTTGCACCTTGGTTCACAGGTGGCACCTGCAGTCGGAGAGCACACCGCTGTACTGCAGTGGATGAAGACCTGGGGAACAGATTAAGCCATTAAAGCCAGGCCCTTTACTTATTGTACAAATGGAGGAGAAATCAAAGGGTTACCCTCTCTTTCAAAGGAGCCATGGAAGCAGGATCCACAAACGTGAACATCTTGAAGACAAAGCGCTTGTAATGGCTAGGGTACGGAAGACCAGACGACCCATCCACTGGAACCAGAGTGGTCAGGTAGTGGTCATCTCGGTATGGGCACCTTTGGAGTACAGCATGTCACCACTAGCCTGTACAGAAGTGCTGGACTACACCAACAGTAGACATGGAGCCAACTTACCCATTCACCAGAAGGTCCCACTGAGGTACGCTGACAGGGTCGGGTGTGGAGGTCGCCCAGCAGTGGTCCAAGACCAGGACAAGATTGGGATCAGTCCTCTCCAACATGCGCACCTCAACATACACAGGCTCCCTCAGGACCTTGGTCACAGGGTAGTCTGCCGCAGTGTAGTAGGAGGTGTAGGCCACTTGTTCTGTGGAGATCCAGAGGAAGGTGTTACAGAAGCCAGAAACAAAGCTTCATAAGCTCCACAAAGATCAATACAGAAGCAGCTCACCTTGCACACAGCCCTTGGTGACACACTGACCATTGCCAAGTCTAAGCTCCACCCTGAGGGGACCAGAAGCCGCTACAGGTAGAGGAGGATCGTTGGAGGACAGCTCAACAGCCAGGGATGCAACGGTAGTGGTAGAATATCTACACTGGATGTAAAGCCTGGCAGAGGAATCAAGAGGTCAGTAAAAGCCCACAACTTCTGACTGATCAACAGGATCAGGACTCACTCAAAGTGGCTGTCTCGGGTGATGGCGCCAAGGGGTCCCACACCAACTTCATAGGAGGAGGACATCTTGTTCTCATAGACCACATAGTCACCAAGCACCTGGTTGGAGGACAAGCACAGGACACGTTTGTGGGGGGGGGGGTCTAAAACAAGCCCCACCTACCAGAAACCAAAAGCCTCTAGAACCAACCGCTGCTCTTGTGCCACAAGCAGTTACAGGAAACTGGTAGATCGCAAAGTCAGCATTATAGTCCACAACACCACAGGGCCCATCACTGCCTCCCAGCAGGCTGATGGAGTCCAGGCTGAGCCTGGGTAGGGTTGTATCCCTGGCCACCACCAACACAAACTGGCCATCTATGGTGCACTGGACGGTCACTAGGAACAAGAGAAAGATTAGTTCACAGGGAGCAAGTTTTAGCCCCAACACAAGTCAAGCAAAGTTTATTCCCTTACCTGCTTTCCCATAGTAGCACTGCTGTCCATCAAAACAGCAGTTTATGGCAGCACACTGAGAAGCATCTATGCCAGGTTCTCCACAAGGAATCTTGTCAGCATCAGCCAGTCTGCATTTATCAAAGGTGGTCACCTGTGGCTGAGGATCATATCTTGGAGGGGCAAATAGCCCAGGAAGCTGAGGAGGAAGCGGCCTAGGCTGCTGAGGAGCAAGTGGTCCAGGAAGCTGAGGAGCAAGTGGTCCAGGAAGCTGAGGTGGTACCGGCCTAGGCTGCTGAGGAGCAGGTGGCCCAGGAAGCTGAGGAGGAAGCGGCCTAGGCTGTTGAGGAGCAAGTGGTCCAGGAAGCTGAGGAGCAAGTGGTCCAGGAAGCTGAGGAGGAAGCGGCCTAGGCTGCTGAGGAGCAAGTGGTCCAGGAAGCTGAGGAGGAAGCGGCCTAGGCTGCTGAGGACCAAGTGGTCCAGGAAGCTGAGGAGGAAGCGGCCTAGGCTGTTGAGGAGCAGGTGACCCAGGAAGCTGAGGAGGTAGCGGCCTAGGCTGCTGAGGAGCAGGTGACCCTGGAAGCTGAGGAGGTAGCGGCCTAGGCTGCTGAGGAGCGAGTGGCCCAGGAAGCTGAGGAGGTAGCGGCCTAGGCTGCTGAGGAGCGAGTGGTCCAGGAAGCTCAGAAAATAACGGCCTAGGCTGCTGAGGAGCGAGTGGCCCAGGAAGCTGAGGATTTTGAGGTTGCTTCTCTGCTTGCAAATTCCATGAAGTTACAGCTGCATAGCTCAGACCATTCAACCAAATCACAAGAACTGCTGCAGCTCCCCATAATTTCCCCATCTTTCCCAGATCTCTCACACTAGAGAATAATTTCCTTTGTGTTTGCTGACCTTTTTATTGCGTCTTACCTGCTAATTGTGAAACGCTCCTCCTCCTACACCTGTAGACCTCAATAATGTACCAGCCCTGTGCAATCAGGGGCTGCATTAGTGCTGCTTAGAACAAGATCAAGACCCTATTTATTCTCAATGGGCCTCGTTCATCAATGTCTTCCCAAGACGTTTCTTCAATTTGTTCTTGAGAAAAGTTTTAACGAAAAGTCGACGTCAGATTCATGATGTTTTCTTAATCTGCAGAATTGTTCACACCTCTTATAACGATGAACCTCATTGTCCTCGAAAACTGAACAAATCCAAAATAATAAATGTATCGGTGCATTTACTGCTCTTATGGCTTTTAGGAGGACATTTCTTCATTAGAAAGTTTGGTGGTGTTGGAGAATGTCTCCTGCTTTGTTCAGATGCTAGAAGGTGCACTGGCCCAAGTCCAGAATGATTGGATCCATATGGAGCTTTTCAGCAATGAAGCCACATATATACAAATGGGAAACTCAGGATTCAACTTGATACATGTAGTAAAGAAAACTCAGGGTGTGTATTGTTTCCAGCTCTGTGCTTCTGAGTTTTGGGTATGCCTTTCAGCGCCCAAATGTCTTCACTAGTTATCCATCTGGTATACAGGATGGCAGCCTCACATTCTATAGTGATGTAAAGCTTGCTTGGCTGTAGACACTGCCACTGGTGTTCCAACAGCTTCCACGTCCTGACAGGCCTGTGCCTTGGTAGTTATGTAGGCATTCCTGTCCCTCTGAACCAATTTTCTCTCAGCTGAGGATTACCATTTGGGGCTTCTTCCAGGCCTGGTCAATGTGGCTACAACATGCAGTAATTTGTACTTATGCACAACTGTATGAATTAATCTAGCAATATGCAGGGGTTTAGAAAGGTCTCCAAGAGACAGACATTCCTGATTGGTCCAACTCGATAATGATTCTCACATCTGAACTCCACTCCTTTGACTGTCTTAATGGACTCTGTTGGTCAAGCCATTAAGCACCATCAAACTCTTACACTGAAGCTTCCAGCACTCATCAATACCAATCACTAAGAGAAAGCAAGGAGGCCTTGTTAACCTGTAAAAGATGGTTTGGGGGCTTATGATGCAACCCCCAAACTACTGAGCAGGAACACTTACATATGTTACCAATTTGGGCACAATGTTAATAGAAATGTATGGTGAAACATTCAGACCTGGGATTTACCCAGCAGAACTAGAGCACACAGGCTTGCTAAAATGCTAAGACTAACATTGCCCATCAATCAATATGGCTTTTGTTCCCCAGTGTCATTTATGGGACAAGAAGCACCACCTATTGGCAGCAGGAAAAGTGGCATACAGACCACTCCGGGTTTCTGCAGTTATCGTCCATTGCCAGTAGTCCTCAATCCACTGACCATGTGCAGATTCAGGAGAGCTTATCAGCACCAGAGTACCTCAGTCTTAAGTGGCAAGAGTTTGCTTTACAACTGCAAAATTGAACCTGCTTGGTTCAGGGGACGCCACCAACTGATCCCCCAACCAGGACAGCACAGGTACCAAGTCTTCCGAATCTAGCCAATACAGTTCACACCCCTGTCCTGTGCAGGTTACCAGCTGGTTGTTGATGTGCATAATTGTAAACACTGTAAAGGGAAAAGAAAAACCAGACATGGCCTTTGAAAGCAAGACGCCTTTTATTACTGAAAGCAGAGCAACATCACTCAAGCTGAGGTGGCACAGTTTGGGTGTAGATCACTTCTCCACTAGACACAACCGATACAGGATGGGAGTTCCTTATAGCCGCACCAGTGTCCCTCCCTGGTGGGAAGAAACAGAAGGTTAGAAGAATAGAGACATTCTTTGGCAGTGGTTGAGAGCTAGTCCTCAGGGACTGACCAACCTATTAACTAAAACACAAGAACTCCTACTTACTCCTCCTGTTGCACCTTGGTTCACAGGTGGCACCTGCAGTCAGAGAGCACACCGCTGTACTGCAGTGGATGAAGACCTGGGGAACAGATTAAGCCATTAAAGCCAGGCCCTTTACTTATTGTACAAATGGAGGAGAAATCAAAGGGTTACCCTCTCTTTCAAAGGAGCCATAGAAGCAGGATCCACAAACGTGAACATCTTGAAGACAAAGCGCTTGTAATGGCTAGGGTACGGAAGACCAGACGACCCATCAACTGGAACCAGAGTGGTCAGGTAGTGGTCATCTCGGTATGGGCACCTTTGGAGTACAGCATGTCACCACTAGCCTGTACAGAAGTGCTGGAATACACCAACAGTAGACATGGAGCCAGCTTACCCATTCACCAGAAGGTCCCACTGAGGTACGCTGACAGGGTCGGGTGTGGAGGTCGCCCAGCAGTGGTCCAAGACCAGGACAAGATTGGGATCAGTCCTCTCCAACATGCGCACCTCAACGTACACAGGCTCCCTCAGGACCTTGGTCACAGGGTAGTCTGCCGCAGTGTAGTAGGAGGTGTAGGCCACTTGTTCTGTGGAGATCCAGAGGAAGGTGTTACAGAAGCCAGAGACAAAGCTTCCTAAGCTCCACAAAGATCAATACAGAAGCAGCTCACCTTCCACACAGCCCTTGGTGACACACTGACCATTGCCGAGTCTTAGCTCCACCCTGAGGGGACCAGAAGCCGCTACAGGTAGAGGAGGATCGTTGGAGGACAGCTCAACAGCCAGGGACACAACGGTAGTGGTAGAATATCTACACTGGAAGTAGAGCCTGGCAGAGGAATCAAGAGGTCAGTAAAAGCCCACAACTTCTGACAGATCCACAGGATCACGACTCACTCAAAGTGGCTGTCTCGGGTGATGGCGCCAAGGGGTCCCACACCAACTTCATAGGAGGAGGACATCTTGTTCTCATAGACCACATAGTCACCAAGCACCTGGTTGGAGGACAAGCACAGGATACGTTTGTGTGGGGGGGGGGGGGTCTAAAACAAGCCCCACCTACCAGAAACCAAAAGCCTCTAGAACCAACCATTGCTCTTGTGCCACAAGCAGTTACAGGAAACTGGTAGATCGCAAAGTCAGCATTATAGTCCACAACACCACAGGGCCCATCACTGCCTCCCAGCAGGCTGATGGAGTCCAGGCTGAGCCTGGGTAGGGTTGTATCCCTGGCCACCACCAACACAAACTGGCCATCTATGGTGCACTGGACAGTCACTAGAAACAAGAGAAAGATTAGTTCACAGGGAGCAAGTTTTAGCCCCAACACAAGTCAAGCAAAGTTTATTCCCTTACCTGCTTTCCCATAGTAGCACTGCTGTCCATCAAAACAGCAGTTTATGGCAGCACACTGAGAAGCATCTATGCCAGGTTCTCCACAAGGAATCTTGTCAGCATCAGCCAGTCTGCATTTATCAAAGGTGGTCACCTGTGGCTGAGGATCATATCTTGGAGGGGCAAATAGCCCAGGAAGCTGAGGAGGAAGCGGCCTAGGCTGCTGAGGAGCAAGTGGTCCAGGAAGCTGAGGAGCAAGTGGTCCAGGAAGCTGAGGTGGTACCGGCCTAGGCTGCTGAGGAGCAGGTGGCCCAGGAAGCTGAGGAGGAAGCGGCCTAGGCTGCTGAGGAGGAAGTGGTCCAGGAAGCTGAGGAGGAAGCGGCCTAGGCTGCTGAGGAGCAAGTGGTCCAGGAAGCTTAGGAGGAAGCGGCCTAGGCTGTTGAGGAGCAGGTGACCCAGGAAGCTGAGGAGGTAGCGGCCTAGGCTGCTGAGGAGCGAGTGGCCCAAGAAGCTGAGGAGCAGGTGGTCCAGGAAGCTGAGGAGCAGGTGGTCCAGGAAGCTGAGGAGCAGGTGGTCCAGGAAGCTGAGGAAGCGGCCTAGACTGCTGAGGAGCGAGTGGCCCAGGAAGCTGAGGAGGAAGCGGCCTAGGCTGCTGAGGAGCGAGTGGCCCAGGAAGCTGAGGAGGAAGCGGCCTAGGCTGCTGAGGAGCGAGTGGCCCAGGAAGCTGAGGAGGTAGCGGCCTAGGCTGCTGAGGAGCGAGTGGTCCAGGTTGCTGAGGAGGTAGCGGCCTAGGCTGCTGAGGAGCGAGTGGTCCAGGTTGCTGAGGAGGAAAGGGCCCAGGTTGCTTCTCTGCTTGTAGACTCCATGAGGCCACAGCAGCATTGCTTAGACCATTCAACCCAAAAACCACAACTACTATAGCTCCCCACATTTCCCCCATAGTTCCTAGACTTTTCAAACTAAGAAGTAACATTCAGCCACTCTGCTGACCTTTTATTGCGTGTTACCTGCCAATTGTGAAAAGCCCCTCCTCCTACACTTGTAGCCCTCAATAATGTTCCAGCCCTGTGCAATCAGGAGCTGCGTTAGTGTGCCGTTCACATTTAAGTGGTAATCAAGATGTAAAGATCTAGCCCTGTTTATCTCCAATGGGCCTCATTCATTAATATCTTCCCACATTTTCCCATCTGTTCTTGAGGGAAGTCTAGGTGGGATTTCTGATGTGTCTTTGTGAAATCAGATTGTTTCAAATGTGTGAATGAGTCCTGAGAAGGAGCCTTTATAAACCAGTGCTAGCACTGTATGGCTTTGGGATAAACCTAGAAACTAAACCCTTACCCACTCGAGTGCACCCTCTAGTGTCTGAACAAGCTAGAGGACATTATCAAGTGGTGGTGGATAAAGAGCCCAAACCATGTCTACTAGCTACCCGTCTGGTATATAGTTGTGGTCAGAAGTTCAGATAAAAAAGGGGAGGTGGAGGGTTGAGCAGACTTGTAAGAACATTGTAGGAATTAGGGCCCAGGAGTTTCAGACATGTTCCTCCTCCCCAAATTGAGTTATTTCATAACTTCACTATGCTAGTTCAGACCATTCCTTCAGCATGTGGGATTTGGGAGAAGACAGTTAGAAGTGGGTGAACCCTGGTGTTCAGGGGGCTTCTGCCTTGGTAGGAGACAAGTCCCTAAAAGCTACAAATGAATCAGAGACAGTTCCCAAGTCTTTGACCATGTTGGCAGTATGTAGGGTACCTTTTGAGGAAGCTAGGTTCAGTAGGGGAAGCCAGCCTCCTCTGGAGATTATGGGAGTGGAGGCAAGAGAAGCTTTATAGTAACAATGGTTGTACAGTGGAGATGGCTGGTCGGAGGCAAGGTTGCTTGTGAGTATTCAAGCATGTAGCAAGAGTGGGCTAGACTGAAGAGGTCCATGGGCAGCAAGGGAAGCACTTTGTAAAAGACATAAAATCTTAAGATAAATTTGTAGGGGCTTAAAGTTGCCCTGCAGGCTAACTCATTGCCACTATGGACCAGGGATTACAAGTTTGAATCCTGAGCCAAGCCACTTTGCCATCAGCAAACAGAGTCTGAGAGAGCACAATTGGCCACTCCTCCCCCCCCAGCTCATGCTTAAAGCAATGCTGGCCAGCACAGACTTCTGTTAGCTGGTGTGGCGGAGCTAGGGACCCAGCCTTTGCCACCAATACAAGCAACCATTATACCCAGTGTAGTGGCAACAGTGGCACTAGCCCTTCAGCAGTGTTGTATACAGGGGATTGACAGAAGGCCATGTGTCCCAATTCTGCACAAAGCTATCAAATGCCTTGAACGCTCTAATGACTTTTACCCACCTTGCCCCAGCGCCAAGAAGAGCTTAAGGAAAGAACTGGGACAGGGCTGAAGCCCATTTCAGGATAGGTTTCAACTTTGTTCACACCTCTCCAAAATTGGTTTCAACAAACAACCCAGGCACAGCATTTGAAAGAAAGACAGCTTTATTGAATGAAGATCAGGTCTCAGTCAAGCCGAGGCAGCCCAGCTTGTGTGTAGATCACTTCTCCACTGGATACAACTGAGACAGGAGAGTTCCTCACAGCTGCACCAACATCTCTCCCTGTTGGAGAAGTAACAGATTAGTAGGGTCTAAGATTTTGCCCAGTGGTTGCAATCCAGAGCACTGGTCCATCATTCCTCAGGTACTCTGACTGGCTGGACAATCATTGACCTACAGAAACCAAAGCCAATAACTCCTACTTACTCCTCCTGTTGCACCTTGGTTCACAAGTGGCACCTGCAGTCGGAGAGCACACCGCTGTACTGCAGTGGATGAAGACCTGGGGAACAGATTAAGCCATTAAAGCCAGGCCTTTTACTTATTGTACAAATTGAGGAGAAATCAAAGGGTTACCCTCTCTTTCAAAGGAGCCATGGAAGCAGGATCCACAAACGTGAACATCTTGAAGACAAAGCGCTTGTAATGGCTAGGATACGGAAGACCAGACGACCCATCAACTGGAACCAGAGTGGTCAGGTAGCGGTCATCTCGGTATGGGCACCTTTGGAGTACAGCATGTCACCACTAGCCTGTACAGAAGTGCTGGACTACACCAACAGTAGACATGGAGCCAACTTACCCATTCACCAGAAGGTCCCACTGAGGAACGCTGACAGGGTCAGGTGTTGAGGTCGCCCAACAGCGGTCCAAGACCAGGACAAGATTGGGATCAGTCCTCTCCAACATGCGCACCTCAACATACACAGGCTCCCTCAGGACCTTGGTCACAGGGTAGTCTGCCGCAGTGTAGTAGGAGGTGTAGGCCACTTGTTCTGTGGAGATCCAGAGGAAGGTGTTACAGAAGCCAGAAACAAAGCTTCATAAGCTCCACAAAGATCAATACAGAAGCAGCTCACCTTGCACACAGCCCTTGGTGACACACTGACCATTGCCGAGTCTTAGCTCCACCCTGAGGGGACCAGAAGCCGCTACAGGTAGAGGAGGATCGTTGGAGGACAGCTCAACAGCCAGGGACGCAACGGTAGTGGTAGAATATCTACACTGGAAGTAAAGCCTGGCAGAGGAATCAAGAGGTCAGTAAAAGCCCACAACTTCTGACTGATCCACAGGATCATGACTCACTCAAAGTGGCTGTCTCGGGTGATGGCGCCAAGGGGTCCCACACCAACTTCATAGGAGGAGGACATCTTGTTCTCATAGACCACATAGTCACCAAGCACCTGGTTGGAGGACAAGCACAGGATACGTTTGTGTGGGGGTCTAAAACAAGCCCCACCTACCAGAAACCAAAAGCCTCTAGAACCAACCATTGCTCTTGTGCCACAAGCAGTTACAGGAAACTGGTAGATCGCAAAGTCAGCATTATAGTCCACAACACCACAGGGCCCATCACTGCCTCCCAGCAGGCTGATGGAGTCCAGGCTGAGCCTGGGTAGGGTTGTATCCCTGGCCACCACCAACACAAACTGGCCATCTATGGTGCACTGGACGGTCACTAGGAACAAGAGAAAGATTAGTTCACAGGGAGCAAGTTTTAGCCCCAACACAAGTCAAGCAAAGTTTATTCCCTTACCTGCTTTCCCATAGTAGCACTGCTGTCCATCAAAACAGCAGTTTATGGCAGCACACTGAGAAGCATCTATGCCAGGTTCTCCACAAGGAATCTTGTCAGCATCAGCCAGTCTGCATTTATCAAAGGTGGTCACCTGTGGCTGAGGATCATATCTTGGAGGGGCAAATAGCCCAGGAAGCTGAGGAGGAAGCGGCCTAGGCTGCTGAGGAGCAAGTGGTCCAGGAAGCTGAGGAGCAAGTGGTCCAGGAAGCTGAGGTGGTACCGGCCTAGGCTGCTGAGGAGCAGGTGGCCCAGGAAGCTGAGGAGGAAGCGGCCTAGGCTGCTGAGGAGCAAGTGGTCCAGAAAGCTGAGGAGGAAGTGGTCCAGAAAGCTGAGGAGGAAGCGGCCTAGGCTGCTGAGGAGCAAGTGGTCCAGGAAGCTGAGGAGGAAGCGGCCTAGGCTGTTGAGGAGCAAGTGGTCCAGGAAGCTGAGGAGGTAGCGGCCTAGGCTGCTGAGGAGCGAGTGGCCCAGGAAGCTGAGGAGGTAGCGGCCTAGGCTGCTGAGGAGCGAGTGGTCCAGGAAGCTCAGAAAATAACGGCCTAGGCTGCTGAGGAGCGAGTGGCCCAGGAAGCTGAGGATTTTGAGGTTGCTTCTCTGCTTCCAAATTCCATGAAGTTACAGCTGCATAGCTCAGACCATTCAACCAAATCACAAGAACTGCTGTAGCTCCCCATAATTTCCCCATCTTTCCCAGATCTCTCACACTAGAGAATAATTTCCTTTGTGTTTGCTGACCTTTTTATTGCGTCTTACCTGCTAATTGTGAAACGCTCCTCCTCCTACACCTGTAGACCTCAATAATGTACCAGCCCTGTGCAATCAGGGGCTGCATTAGTGCTGCTTAGAACAAGATCAAGACCCTATTTATTCTCAATGGGCCTCGTTCATCAATGTCTTCCCAAGACGTTTCTTCAATTTGTTCTTGAGAAAAGTTTTAACGAAAAGTCGACGTCAGATTCATGATGTTTTCTTAATCTGCAGAATTGTTCACACCTCTTATAACGATGAACCTCATTGTCCTCGAAAACTGAACAAATCCAAAATAATAAATGTATCGGTGCATTTACTGCTCTTATGGCTTTTAGGAGGACATTTCTTCATTAGAAAGTTTGGTGGTGTTGGAGAATGTCTCCTGCTTTGTTCAGATGCTAGAAGGTGCACCGGCCCAAGTCCAGAATGATTGGATCCATATGGAGCTTTTCAGCAATGAAGCCACATATATACAAATGGGAAACTCAGGATTCAACTTGATACATGTAGTAAAGAAAACTCAGGGTGTGTATTGTTTCCAGCTCTGTGCTTCTGAGTTTTGGGTATGCCTTTCAGCGCCCAAATGTCTTCACCAGTTATCCATCTGGTATACAGGATGGCAGCCTCACATTCTATAGTGATGTAAAGCTCGCTTGGCTGTAGACACTGCCACTGGTGTTCCAACAGCGTCCACATCCTGACAGGCCTGTGCCTTGCTAGTTCTGTAGGCATTCCTGGCCCTCTGAACCAATTTCCTCTCAGCTGAGGATTACCATTTGGGGCTTCTTCCAGGCCTGGTCAATGTGGCTACAACATGCAGTAATTTGTACTTATGCACAACTGTATGAATTCATCTAGCAATATACAGGAGTTTAGAAAGCTCTCCAAGAGACAGACATTCCTGATTGGTCCAACTCTATAATGAGGATTCTCAAATCTGAACTCCACTCCTTGGACTGTCTTAATGGACTCTGTTGGTCAGTCCATTAAGCACCATCAAACTCTTACACTGAAGCTTCCAGCACTGATCAATACCAATCACTAAGAGAAGGCTAGGAGGCCTTGTTAAGCCCACAAACCATCTTTTACAGGTTAAGATGCATCCCCCAAACTGCTGGGCAGTAACACTTACATATGTTACCAATTTGGGCACAATGGTAATAGAAATGTGATGGTGAAACATTCAGACCTGGGATTTACCCAGCACAACTAGAGCACACAGGCTTGCTAAAACTAACATTGCCCATCAATCAATATGGCTTTTCACACCATTGCAATGTCTCAGGTGAGGGAAGGAATTTACCATTTAATCTCAACACTGGCTGTAAAAAGTCACCAGTGTCATTTATGGGACAAGAAGCACCACCTATAGCCAGCAGGAAAAGTGACATACAGACCACTCCGGGTTTCTGTAGTTATTGTCCATTGCCAGTAGTCCTCAATCCACTGACCATGTGCAGATTCATGAGAGCTTATCAGCACCAGAGTACCTCAGTCTTAAGTGGCAAGAATTTGCTTTACAACTGCAAAATTGAACCTGCTTGGTTCAGGGGACGCCACCAACTGATCCCCCAACCAGGACAGCACAGGTACCAAGTCTTCCGAATCTAGCCAATACAGTCAGTTCACACCCCTGTCCTGTGCAGGTTACCAGCTGGCTGTTGATGTGCATAATTGTAAACACTGTAAAGGGAAAAGAAAAACCAGACATGGCCTTTGAAAGCAAGACGCCTTTTATTACTGAAAGCAGAGCAACATCACTCAAGCTGAGGTGGTGCAGTTTGGGTGTAGATCACTTCTCCACTAGACACAACCGATACAGGATGAGAGTTCCTTATAGCTGCACCAGTGTCCCTCCCTGGTGGGAAGAAACAGAAGGTTAGAAGAATCAAGACATTCTTGGGCAGTGGTTGAGAGCTAGTCCTCAGGGACTGACCAACCTATTAACTAAAACACAAGAACTCCTACTTACTCCTCCTGTTGCACCTTGGTTCACAGGTGGCACCTGCAGTCGGAGAGCACACCGCTGTACTGCAGTGGATGAAGACCAATAGAAACTGGTCAACTCTGCAGTGGCAACAGCAGTATTTGGGAATCATACAATATTGGATACAGGTGAAATGACAGATGGAGACAGGGAGGTGAAGTGGGTCCCAATTCTGTCCTAAGCTCTCAGACACCTTGAACGCTCAGACCACTTTCACAGCTTCCTAAAATTGCTGTTTCAGGAGGGGCTTATGGCAAGAATTGGGACAGGGCCTGCAGCCTACTTCAGGATGAAGTTTCAACTTGATGCTATTTGACTGCCCATCCCCTCCCCAAGGATCAGTACAGTGGTACCAAAGCAGCACTAAAAAGGCATTAGCCACCATCCCACAGCTGTAGGGCAAGTTATTTGTGGTGGACACCCTTCCTTAGACAGCCCCAACATGTTCACACATTGATGAACAACAGCAGCCATGACAGCCAATATTAAGAGTCATACACCTACTGACCATTTACAGTCAAGGGCACAGTATAAGAAAAAACCCAGGCACAGCATTTGATAGCTAGACATCTTTATTGAATGAAGATCAGGTCTCAGGCAAGCTGAAGCAGGGCAGCTTGTGTGTAGATCACTTCTCCACTGGATACAACGGAGACAGGATGAGAGTTCCTTACAGCTGCACCAACATCCCTCCCTGTTGGAGAAGAGACAGGTTAGTAGGGGCCAAGATTTTGCTCAGTGGTTGCAATCCAGAGCACTGGTCCATCAATTCTCATGTACTCTGGCTAGAGAACCAATGACCTACAGAAACCAGAGCCAAGAACTCCTACTTACTCCTCCTGTTGCACTTTGGTTCACAGGTGGCACCTGCAGTCGGAGAGCACACCGCTGTACTGCAGTGGATGAAGACCTGGGGGACAGATTAAGCCATGAAAGCCAGGCCTTTTACTTATTGTACAAATGGAGGAGAAATCAAAGGGTTACCCTCTCTTTCAAAGGAGCCATGGAAGCAGGATCCACAAATGTGAACATCTTGAAGACAAAGCGCTTGTAATGGCTAGGGTACGGAAGACCAGACGACCCATCAACTGGAACCAGAGTGGTCAAGTAGCGGTCATCTCGGTATGGGCACCTTTGGAGTACATCAGCATTAGCCAGAACTGAGAACTGAGGCCTATGCAAGTGGTAGACATGCAGCCAGCTTACCCATTCACCAGAAGGTCCCACTGAGGAATGCCGAATGGGTCAGGTGTGGAGGTCACCCAGCAGCGGTCGAGGACCAGGACAAGATTGGGATCAGTCCTCTCCAACATGCGCACCTCAACATACACAGGCTCCCTCAGGACCTTGGTCACAGGGTAGTCAGCCTCAGTGTAGTAGGAGGTGTAGGCCACTTGTTCTGTGGAGATCCAGAGGAAGGTGTTACAGAAGCCAGAGACAAAGCACCATAAGCTCCACCAAGATCAATACAGAAGCAGCTCACCTTGCACACAGCCCTTGGTGACACACTGACCATTGCCGAGTCTTAGCTCCACCCTGAGGGGACCAGAAGCCGCTACAGGTAGAGGAGGATCGTTGGAGGACAGCTCAACAGCCAGGGACGCAACAGTAGTGGTAGAATATCTACACTGGACGTAAAGCCTGGCAGAGGAATCAAGAGGTCAGTAAAAGCCCACAACTTCTGACTGATCAACAGGATCGGGACTCACTCAAAGTGGCTGTCTCGGGTGATGGCGCCAAGGGGTCCCACACCAACTTCATAGGAGGAGGACATCTTGTTCTCATAGACCACATAGTCACCGAGCACCTGGTTGGAGGACAAGCACAGGACACGTTTTAGACACCCACAAACAAGCCCCACCTACCAGAAACCAAAAGCCTCTAGAACCAACCACTGCTCTTGTGCCACAAGCAGTTACAGGAAACTGGTAGATCGCAAAGTCAGCATTATAGTCCACAACACCACAGGGCCCATCACTGCCTCCCAGCAGGCTGATGGAGTCCAGGCTGAGCCTGGGTAGGGTTGTATCCCTGGCCACCACCAACACAAACTGGCCATCTATGGTGCACTGGACGGTCACTAGAAACAAGAGAAAGATTAGTTCACAGGGAGCAAGTTTTAGCCCCAACACAAGTCAAGCAAAGTTTATTCCCTTACCTGCTTTCCCATAGTAGCACTGCTGTCCATCAAAACAGCAGTTTATGGCAGCACACTGAGAAGCATCTATGCCAGGTTCTCCACAAGGAATCTTGTCAGCATCAGCCAGTCTGCATTTATCAAAGGTGGTCACCTGTGGCTGAGGATCATATCTTGGAGGGGCAAATGGCCCAGGAAGCTGAGGAGGAAGCGGCCTAGGCTGCTGAGGAGCAAATGGTCCAGGAAGCTGAGGAGGAACCGGCCTAGGCTGCTGGGGAGCGAGTGGCCCAGGAAGCTGAGGAGGAACCGGCCTAGGCTGCTGGGGAGCGAGTGGCCCAGGAAGCTGAGGAGGAAGCGGCCTAGGCTGCTGAGGAGCAAATGGTCCAGGAAGCTGAGGAGGAAGCGGCCTAGGCTGCTGAGGAGCAAATGGTCCAGGAAGCTGAGGAGGAAGCGGCCTAGGCTGCTGAGGAGCAAATGGTCCAGGAAGCTGAGGAGGAAGCGGCCTAGGCTGCTGAGGAGCAAATGGTCCAGGAAGCTGAGGAGGAAGCGGCCTAGGCTGCTGAGGAGCAAATGGTCCAGGAAGCTGAGGAGGAAGCGGCCTAGGCTGCTGAGGAGGGAATGGGCCAGGAAGCTGAGGAAGCGGCCCAGGAGGACTTTGAGGTTGTTTCTCTGCTTGCAGGCTCCATGAAGTTATAGCAGCATTGCTCAGACCATTCAACCAGAGCACCACAAATGTTACACTACCCCACATTTTCCCCATGTTTTCTAAACCTCTCATGTCAACAAGCTACTTTCAGTGCTTCTGCTGACCTTTTTTATCGTGTCTTACCTGCTAATTGTGAAAAGCTCCTCCTCCTACAATTGTAGACCTCAATTATGTTCCAGACCTGTGCAATCAGGAACTGCGTCAGAGCTGTGTTTACGTTCCAGTGGTAATTGTAACTTCTTCATGTATCTTCTTTAGTATGGAATGTCAAATACTCTGTATGTTATGTTCAATTTCAGTTAGTTGCTTGACAGTTGCTAGTGTCTCAGAGCTGCCACACTCAAAGGCCTTTCTTGCAGCTGGATCACAGTACTGAATATGGGAACATGGGCCCAAAGCTTATACTTCTGGCGCCATCTGCTGGGCCGATGGCACACTTTTGGGGTTGCGGTGTTCTTTTTTCTGTATTTGCTCTACAAATGTAATGACCGGTCCATTTGGACACCTACGCTCGTCAAAACTGTGATCATCTAATGTGCAAGCATCTCTAGGAACAATTATGGGTACAGTCAGGTTTGGTTACTTCACGGCCTGAACAGATTACATTTAAGGACGGGAGGACGGGAGGGGGCAACAGGGGCCGGGGTCCAGTACAGTTAGCTGAGTTCCCTGGCCTAACTAAACCTGGCAATTAACAGGTGACATGAATCAGGTATGCTAAAGAAGGACAGCTAAACTAACTGAGCAGGAATCCTGGAATTACCCATCCCTGTTCTAGGGGAAAGTCGTTTTACTGGTCACACAGCTTGAGGAAGTTTCATGAGTGGAGAAACCGATGCTTCCAGGCAGGTGTATGATCCTGCTGTGATGCTATGACCCAAAGATTACTGGTTTGAATCCTGGGACATGCTGCCTGCCATCAACAGCCAGAGCCAGAGAGAGCACAATTGGCCTTGCTCTGTCCAGGTAGGCAGATGGCTCTCTCCTGTGATGCTGTCCGGCACAGGCGTCTGTTAGCCAATGCATCAGAGCTGGGTACCTGGTGCTTTCCTCCGAGCGTGTTGGTTGTCTGGTGATGTTGCTTTGGCCGCAGTTCGAAAAGAGGCAGTGGCTGGTTGGGCATGTTCTTACTAAGAACTCCACTCTGCACCCCTTCTGGGACATGTCAGTAGGCCCCAGCAGGCCCATGTGCGTATGGCCCCTAATCCGGTTACTCAAAATGATTGAGCTCTTTTTATAAAGTAAATGATACTGCTCTTATCCAGACCTGGATACTGAGAGAAATTAGGTGTATGTTTACAGAAGCCTAGTGTTAGCAGTGTTAGCCTAGCCTGTCCCACTACTAAAGTAAACTAAGGAGCACACTTCAGACATCAAATATGTCATCAGGGGTCAATGATCAATCATGTCCTTTTGATTTTTTTGAAGAACTGTTCCTTTAAGAGCTCTGTATATTTTGATAACACAATTTATATATATAATGAGTTTCTGGGGGTTTCTGAAAGTGTGACATATGCTTTTGGTGATATATTTGCATTAATTAAACCCTGTAAGAAATACATTTGCAAAAATTTCGCGACTCTTAATTTGTTCTTCTTTGGATGATCCATTCAGGAAGCAGATGCGCAAGTCTACCAGCTGGTTGACTTGCCCAGTTAGGGTAAAATACAGTATAAATAGAATATAATCAAGTTTGCTGTGCTAAATATACGTGGACAAATATGTTCATCCCATCAGTTAAAGCCTCATTTACCTTTTAATGTGATGTTTATAGCTCCTGACCTATGTAAATGGCTGTAGCTGTTCAATGCACAATGTTCAGTCTTCGATGAGGCTCAGCTATGATGACTATGGCAGAAATATGGCTATATGGAGTATTACTAACTCATCTCCACCCTTCATGATCTGGATACGCACAGATAATCTAACCAGGCCTCGATTAGATAAAGGTGGATGCCATCCATTCTGTCAAAAACAAACAAAACTAACAGCAAAACTTGTGAAACTGTCCTTCTCTTGTTCCCGTCCCCTTTGGATTACTGTCACTATCTAAACTGTAAACAGGCAGAAGTCCAGCGTATGTAAATTTAAGAGCTTATACTTAGTTGAGAGCAAGTCAGTGCTCACAGCGACTACGACTGTGCTGATTTCCTGTCCAAAACAAACCAAGCAACCCTGGAAAAATCTTGAATCCGGCCTGTGGAGGAGGAGCTCGGGATCCAGTACATTTGGTGACCTCATTTACGGACAGTGGGACATTTGGTTTCCTCCTCTGCTCCCCCCCTACACACCAATTTCTGAGCTGATAGCCCTAGCTCGGAGAAAAAGACCAGCTTATGTAGACCACAAATGAGCTCGCAATCAAAACATGGTGCGCCGTGTCTTTGAGGGGAACTTTGGCCTAAACAACTAGAATGAGAGATTTGAGGCCATAGCCGGACGTCCTGTCCCATCCCAGCCTAAACTTTATGGGTGGGAGTGGGAGAGTGGGACAGCAGCCAAACCCCCTGCGCCCCCCACAGAACACACTTCACCGCCCCACCCCCCACCATATGGGCGTTCACTAAGGGTCCCAGGCTCAACAAAGCACACTAATACGACTTATATAGGCCCATGCTCTTTTCAATAGAGGCTGCTTTACTGTAATTAGAGACGTTTATGTAACGTTGAGGCTTTGAAATAGACAATAGCATAAAACACGTTGCGCCCAATTCACAAAATAACTCGCAACGACATGGTCGAATATAATGTGTGTGTTTGTTGTATGTGACATGAAAATAGCTATTTGATGATTTTTATTTTCTATTAAGTCGATGAACAAAAAAAAAGACAATAAGACATATTTACTTTCGCAACGGTGTCGTTTCGGTACACGCCCACGCCGCGCGCGACGTCATTCGCTGCGTGGCGTTAGTTTTTTTTATAACCCACCCGTTTTCCGCCGAAGCCCGCATTTCCCGCGCTGTGATTGGCTACTCGCCACCGCCAGCTTGCGGATAAAAAAACTTCCGGCCAATAGCGCCGCGAGAGGAGGGACGCGGCTGACCAATCGTAGCGCGGAAGAGGCGGGACGTGTCGGAATACGGGTGTGAAGAGAAACTAACGATCCCGACTACGGGGGTGGGCGTGGATTTCACCGGCTTTCGCGTAGACACAATGAAACGAGGCGCAATGTAGTACCACCACGTTGGGGCTCGAGCACGATATACGTCGCTGATTTGTTTTGTTTTTTTTTTTAGTTGATTTTTGATCATTTCTAGGGCCCGTTTTGCTCGCCTGGCTCGTGTTTCCTGTATTTGAGGAGTTTACTCGAGAAGTACTTAAAAGTAGTCGGGGAGGAAACGAGGCTGAGACTCGGGGGGAGAACAACGTGATATCGGTGGGTTTGCGGTGCGGTTTAGCGAAAATAAATAAATCTAAATAAATACGTTAAAAATCGCTGAAATGTCGATGTTCGCGTACTCGGATTATCTCGCCGCCGAATGCCTGGTGTCGATATCCAGCGGGCCGGTCCTCCACCGACCGACGCCGGCGGCCACGCAGGCCCCTCCTCAGGGCCTTGCACCCGGGGAGCTGGAAGGGTCGAGCGAGGACAGGGAGGTCCGCGAAACGCTCCGGCTGGAGGGATCCAGCATAGCCACGGTGGCTCAGGTCCTCACGGATCTACACGGAAAGCTGCGGCCCGTGTCGGCTTACTCCGAGAGCAGCAACTCGTCATGCGGGGAGAGCGGCTACACCACGCTGTCCGACTCGGCCACCCCCACCGCGACCCCAACTATGACCCCCTCGGCCACCCCGGTCCCGCAGCAGCAGCAGCAGCACCAGCACATGTGGGGGGGGGGAGGATGTAGTAGTGGTGGTGGTGGCGGCGGAGGAGGAGGAGGAGGAGGAGGAGGGGGGGCACCCAGGTCCCCGACCAAGCGGCACCCGTGCACCTTCGACGGCTGCGACAGGGTGTACGGCAAGTCCTCTCACCTGAAGGCGCACATCAGGACACACACAGGTATGGCTAGCTAGCACAGCTAACGGCTGTTAGCGCTTTAGCTCTGGGTCGCAGAGCAACAAAAGGCTGGGGAATGCGTCCAGCAGCGAGGTGGAGGGTTGGGTCCTCAACTTTTTTTTTTTTTTTTGTTATTTGTGGTTTATTTGTTTTTATATATATTTTATTTTTATAAGTAGCTAAACGGTTAGCTAGGGACCTTGCTTAAGGGGGTTATGGGTGGATAATCCTCATTGTTTATCGGCATTGGTTTCCACAATAAAGCCGTTCTGCTTAAGCGCTCTTTTAAAACGCTTTTAATTAGTTTTGAGTAAAAATAAATTAATAAACAAACAAATACAAGCAACTTTAAGTGTTTATTTCCTCGTTGTTTGAGAGTGGAGCGCTGACAGGGGAAGCCTGGCCGCTACCCGAACTAACTCTGCTAACTTTGTTTGTTGACTTGTTGTCAGGGACTTCTCAGATTCCCACTTCCGCCCGAAGAAAACGTTCAATTTTAACAGCAATTTCAACCATAATAACTTAATCATTTTTTGGGGGTGGGAACAAAAGAATGAGTAAAGACGCACCGAGGCTCCTGAACAAAGACATTTATGAACAAAGGGAAGAAGGAAGGAGGGAGCGAGGGAGTGAGGGAGCGAGGGAGCGAGGGAGCGAGGGAGGGAGGACCGAAATTGTGACTGGCGTTCAAATTTGCATATGAGACACACAGACGACCGGCGGGTGGTGCTGCTTAGATGGGAGCCGGAGTTCACCACATGTTCGCCTTGAAAATCAGTGTCTTCATTTTAAACATGAATTTTTAACGTTGATTAAAATGAAAAAATCATGTTGAGAAAATAGCTGTTATGCGGAATCTGCTGCGGCCAAAATAAGTGCCATAAATAAATCTAAATAAGTGCCATAAAAAGAAAAATAAGAAACAATTTTAAGTTATTTAGCTAATATCTCTGAGCTGTTTAATATCTTAATATCTGAACCAATATGATAAAATTATCGTCTGATATATTTTTTTATTTTTTGGACACAGCAAGGTAGATGGAGCCATAGCGCATGCTCGCCTTTCAGTTTACCTGGAATTTGTTTCTCATTTTTATTTTAATTTAGTGGATTAAATGTGTTTTTAATTATTAACATTTCGGGCTAGTGTAGGTTATGATGCATTTCCGACTTTCTAGGGACCCTTTTTAGGGACAAAACAGGCAAAATCTAGGAGGTGAAAACTGCAGTAGGCCAGACGGGTTAAAATGTGTAATAATCAAAAACCTGAAGATCTGTTTGATCTGTTTTATGCTAATGTGAACCAAAATGAACTAATGTAATGTTAGATTTAGCTAGATAACATCTGCAAGCCAAACAAAAAGCTAGGCCTTAAGGCTTTTCTGTGTGTGTGTGTGTGTGTGTATGTGTATATATATATATATATATATATATATATATATATATATATATATATATATATATATATACACACAGATAGGTACTTGGGTACTGGTGTTTTCCTGAGCCAGTGAACTCGTTTTTAACTTTTTAATGTTGAGAAATGTGTTGTTACTATAAATATATATATATATGTGTGTGTGTGTGTGTGTGTGTGTGTATATATGATAGAAACAGTGGAATAGTGTTAAATACAGATTCTACTGCAGTTTTTAAGAAGCTAGTTAAATCGCACCAGTATTGGAGCAGTAGCGAGAACACGGTGGTGAAAGAGCTGTGGACTGGTTGTGTGTGGTGATTTTATATATGTATATATTTTTAATTAATTTTTTTATTTATTAGTTTGGTTTAATTAGATTAAGAGCAGCAGATGTTAAATAAAAATGACCATACGAGAGTTTGTCGCTACTGATGTATTTCAGTTGTGATTGTGTGCATCATGATAAGTATCTTGTATTGTACAAAAAGGCAGTTAAAGATTGTATGTGTGTGTGTGTGTGTATCTACAGTAGACTTTTGTATAGTACCAATATGATTTGATGATTATCAATAATAAACGGATATCTACAGCAATATATAACGGTTTGATAATACCCTACAAATTAATAGCTAAACTGTACCATACAGAGTTACTATAAGGTCAAACTCATGGGTTTATGTGACAGGATAATTGACACATGACGATATTAAAGAGTAAATTCAAATGTTCTTATAACCTCACTGTGAGAATCATTGTAAGCATTACTCAGCTGCATAGTGATACACGAACTGGTAGATCAGACCAGGTATCTGATCGTCCCTAAGTACGCCTGCTACTGGCCCATGACTGAAAGGAACACTACAGTGTTGTAAGTGGCATGTGTTCTGTGCGTTGCAGGCGAGAGGCCATTTCCTTGCACCTGGTCCGGCTGCGAGAAGAAATTTGCCCGATCTGACGAGCTTGCCCGCCACCTCCGCACCCATACGGGCGAGAAGCGCTTCCAGTGCCCGCTCTGCGACAAGCGCTTCATGCGCAGCGACCACCTGATCAAGCACGCCCGCCGCCATCCCGACTTCCACCCCTCCATGATTGGCCGCAAGGGCTCGGCCCAAGGATCAGGCCAGGGCCAAGCGTCTCCAATGGGCGCAGAGTCTCAGTGAGCCAGGGCTGTCGCATCTCCCCCAGCTCTCTCGGACGGACCCCTTCGCCCTACAATACGACCACTTTTTCCTTTTTTTTCTTTTTTTTTTTTATATTTCTTTTCTTTTGCCACTCGGGAGGCATTTCACAAAGTGCTAGCTCTCAGCTGTAGGTCATTCCGGTCAGACAGTCTTCTCACTTCAGTTATTATCCAGCTTGCTGAGAGACCCCACTTTGTAAAACACTCCCCTGTTTGATCAGCCGCGGTCATCCTCACTCTAACAGGCCGAATACGGTCTTGGGAGAAGCTGTTCACCTCGTCTTCCAACGAATCCTCCCAGATCAGCCGGCAATGATGTTCACGATGTTCGTTTTGCTCTTTAAAGAACGACAACCGCCTGCCTCAACACATTCCTCCTTGACGACTGTAGAAACTCGAGAGCGATGGACGAGCCATGCCGGTGCTTCGTGTTCAGGGGTCGGCGCAGCTTAGCCCTACACTAAGCTAAACATAGGTGTATGGGCCTTTTTCACCAGAAGCACAACCCGTACGATCCTCCTGCGGAGCAGTGAAGCTGTTCCCAGCCAACAAGATGGCCGCCCGCAGTGCAGCACAACGCTCGCTGTCGCCGATCGAGTTTGAGATTCATTAAGAAAAAGTTGGCCCTAATTTATGACTTATTTATGATGTTTGGCCACTGTTTAATGGACACCGTTCTACTTTGCTGTGTCATTCCAGGTCCTAGCAGACATCTTGCACACCACACCTCTCCACTACACCTGTTATGTCCCCGGGGGAAAAAAAAAAAAAAAAAGAGTTGGGTGCCAGCAGGCGTCCACAGGTGCTCAGATTCACTCCTCTCGTGCAGTCATTCACCTCACAGAAACGGGACCGAATTATGGAATTGTGCAACCAAAAAAACGGTTGGGTAATACTTTGTAATATAGTGGTTAAGATACACTGAAACTTGCATCACCTTTCGAAGTTTGTGCATTCTCATGGTTGGTTTACATATAAGTAAGACGCTGAGCTTTAAAAGTCCGGCCATGTACACATACACACACACTCTCTCTCTCTCTCTCTCTCGCTCTCTCTCTCTCTCGCTCTCTCTGTGTGTTATCGATGGGCTAGGTAATACCCATCTATGCTAAACGTTGATAAAGAAAATGATGGAAAGTACAAAAGCTTAGAACTGTTTAATTCAGGTATATATATAAAGACAAAAAAAGAAATGACCTGTAAAGCGTGGGGAAACATCATGGGTTATTGTGTTTTGTGCTGTTTTCAGTCTTTAATATTGTAATAAGTTATTGTTTTGATTTGCAATTACTTATATTATCAATTTAATCGTATCGTGTGGCTGTCGCGCAAAAAAATAAACAACAAACGCCTCCAAAATTGCAGGGAAAACTTTCCGTGTCATTTTGGAGCGTTTCCTATTGGTCTGTTTGTCAGAAAACTTCGTCACAATGTAAACAACAACTGCCAGGTTCATGTTTAAAACGACCAAGTTTTTGTGCGACTGCGACGAGATATATATATATATATACATGCTGTGTGTGTTTCAGTAGGGTTGACACTGAAATTCCATGGAAACTGGTTCAAATTTTTTTTTTTAAGCTCATTTTCATATATATATATTTTTTATCTTTAAAATATCCTCACATTTGGACATGAACCATCGGGTCTGAAAGTGTTGCAAATGTCTTGCGTCAGTGTATACGTGTGCGCGTGTGTGTACATATAATTATATATATATATATATCTAAAGCTTCTACAGTAGAGATGCTATATAAATGACCTGGTGTGTGATGCCTGTTGGGTTATAGACCTTATATTAGGGGCTAAGAGCTTTGCTCTAATGGATAGGCTAGTGCTGCTTGCTTGCTTGCTTGCTAGTTTGTGTGTATGTGTGCGTGTGTGTGTGCGTATGTACGTTGCAGAGATGCCGGACGTCCGGCTTCTCTTTCTCCAAACTGTCCCCCAAGTGGACCCCTCACGTCTATCTCAGCGAACAATATTATACACATCAGGAATCTCGGAAAGCCTTAAATCCTATCCGACTTCTTTTGCACCGTTGTTTACCATCTAACCTTTTTTTTTTTTTAACGTTTTCAACTTTCCCCCTTTTCTTAAACTAAAGAAAATACACATATGCAATATTGCACTTTTCTTATAGGCGTCGATGATGATGATGGTATTTGTCTGCTAGTGGGATGGGCAACACTGTATAAAAGAAAAGAAGTACTTCTACAAGAGAGAACACTGTGGAATGGGAAGACCTGTCACAATAAACCCCATGCGTTAGTCTCGCTGTGCACTTTTCCCCAGTGCTTGGACAGTGCGAGACGAGATGGCAACGGGAAAAAATATGGACTTGTTTTGCTTGAGAATGATTGATTGATTAATTTCCTTTTTTATATATAAATATATATATCTAGTTGTTTTTCTCGTATCTCTGGTCTTTTTTTTTTTTTTTTTTAGTCACATATCAGCCAGTCGAACTAATTCCAGGTACCGAAGCTTTGCCTTTGCAAAAGGCCTCCATGTCTTCACGTCGGCCCACCGCCTCACTCCGACGTCTTCCTCTCAGAACCCGAACAAAAGCCTTTATCACGATGTCTGTCGGTAGCTCACACACTAGTCTCGGACCTGCCGCTAATTCACACGACCTGCTAGCTCAGTATCATGCAATACAAGCCACTGCAACAGGTGGCTGCTGGCAGTCATCCGCTCAGCAGTGGCTTCTACGACTTTTACATGGAAACTGTAAACTGTGTTTTCTTTTGTTGATGTTGTCGAACACACACAAAAAAAACCCTACAAGCTGTTGGAGTTGGTTTAGCTTTGCTCCGAGAAGTAGCGCTAGCGCTTTTCTCAATAGCGGATCAATTCTCTACTGTTGATCAAAAAACAACAAGCATTTGTAGCGTCTCCCAGACGCTGTGTGGGTTTTTCTGCCTCATTAAGTTCTGTTCTCCTCAGAGAAGGACAAGACCCTCGGTTGGAGCCGTCTTTGGGTCTGTTGTACTGCTCTTGGCAGACGCGGTCAGCCATCAATGAGCGCACTGTGCGCTAGCCGCCATTGGCCTCGCGTCCGTTTCTGAGCGGGTCGAGAGCAGCTATACCGCTGCGTCACTCAAGTTCCACTTTTACAAAGCCTCCTTTTTTCACCGCGGCGTTAATATCCCTCCTACGTCCCGCCGATCCACCAGACTCCCATCCAGTAAATGCCACCACAGAAACCACTGACCCTTCTTGCTTTGTTGTAAATTTTCCCGTCTTCCCTTTTTGTGTACGCCTCAAATTTCTCTCATTTTTGTATTTTTTTAAAAAAGCACCACTTTCGCTCGTGCCGACTCGGCCTTCGGATGCTGAAGGAATATTTCCCACAGTAATGCACAGAAGTGCCGCTAATGCTAACAACAAGCGGATCGCTATTGACCAGCGCCATGCACATAGAAGCACTAACTGGTCTGTAGCTCCTTCGCCACTTCCCCAGCATTTCTGTGCGAAATATTTTATTCAATAGTTCGATTAATAAAGTATGTAAAGTGCGCCGAGTGCAGAGCAGTTCCCTTGTAGGTAGTGTAGACGTCCACATGTGTGGCGTAGCTTAGCTGTAGCGCTAGCGAGGACGGCTAGCGTGCTGTAGGTTTGTTTTTTTTAGGGGGTGGGTTGGATTGGGTTGGGGGATTAAAATGCTGCATCGTTCTTGGTGCCCGAGTCTCTTCTTGCGTCTGTACATCAATCCTGTATGAACTCTGTGTGTCTGGATTTCATTTGAGCGAGAGCAGAACGTCTGCGGGAGAGTTAGCCTTCAAATGCTGCCCTCTCGGTTGGTAGCCGTACAATCTCGGCCTTGTCCAGCCTACAGCTTTTTCTCTTCTTTACACACTAAACTGTGTATGTGTGTCTTCCATGTAAACGTTCTCGTTCAGGCCAGTTGTCACACTAATAAATGATGTCCGCCGGAGGGGTCAGGACCGCGTCCAGGCCTCTTCCTACACGGCCTTGTACTCGAGGTTGGTGGCGTGTAAAGGGAGCGAGTCGGAACATGAGCTTTGGTGCATCTCCTCAGGTGTCTAAACTGAATGCTGAAAACCTCCATTCTTCATATGCAGCACCGATGTGTAAGCATGCTTATTTTGTCTTATTTTAATTTTTTTTTTTTTGTCAATTAATTTTTTTTGTATTATTCTGCTGATTTAATTTATTACATGCTATTATTTGTGTGTGATTTTTTTTTTTTTAAAGGTATTTTCTTCCATAGCTTATTTTGAGGTATGAAACTTTACTAATACTTGGGTTAATTGTAATTGCCTCAAACCACAAAAAAAAACTGCCAGTGCTTTTTAAATAATAAATAAAATGATTATGACGGTTTGGATATTTGCTGTGATTATTATTGTTGTTGTTGTTTGGGGTTTTTTTAGGGGCGGGGTTTACTTTAAAAGAATGTTAGCATCTTTAGTCGGTGCATCGTTCAGAGTGTGTTCAGGTTTAATAGGAACCTAGGCTCTCCCCATGGCTGCCCCGCGAACATAACATTTAACAGCCATAACAAAAGCACCACCTGCTTAATCTGAAGTTGGTCCCTCTTGTGCCTGACCATTCGAGGCAGGGTCTCCGCAAGGCCTCTGACCGTGTTCTGCTGTGGTATCTGGCACCAAGACTTTAGCAGCGTTTTTTGTTTTTTTTAAAGAAACAAATCACCGGTGCTCCGGTTGTCCTTTCCTGGAGCACTTGGGTAGTTACTGAGCACTGCATACCGGGAACACCCCACAACACCTGCCTGATGTTTTGGAGGTGTTCAGAGGCCCAGAACCTCGTCTAGAACCTCATGGGTTTGGTTCTTGCCCAAGTGGCTCAGATTCTTGCTGCCTATGACCGATGCCACTGTAGATGAAGAAAGCCAATGCTCCTCATGTCTCCTCATGTCATTTGTATTACGAGTTTTATCTGTAATGCTGATAGTGGTAAAATAGTGGCAGTTATTCTTTTATTTTTTTAGGCCCTATTTGGTGTCATGATACTCGGCATGTATCCCTCCACCATGAACATTTCTCTTTAAAAAAAAAATCATGTTTTAGACCAAAGTCTTTTCCTGAAACTGTAAGAAAACAATAGCTCCGTTGTCTGGCTGGGTATTTTCATAACCGTTTCATATAACATCCACCATCACTGCAGACAATTCGGACTCTGTAAGATTCTCCAGGACTTGACACCAAACCCAATCTGACTGGCTTGACTGTTTAATTTTGCATAAGGTTTGGTAACTCCTGCGGAATTTCCCCTTTAGGTAGAATAACCATGCTGGTTTACCTCAGACACTGCCATAATTACATTATCAGTTCAGTTCAGTTCATGGTGGAGGAGAGCAGTACATCCATTGGCTTTCATAACAATGAATGCATCCCTAAAAAGCCCCCGGCCTTATAAACGAGGCCTTCTGCCCTGGCCAATCCATGTTGTAATTGTCTGGCTCAGAGTTCGCCTCCATGTCCTCCGTCCATCGTGGCCGCAGGACCCGCGTCACCACGGTTCCGTTTTTTGTGGACATGCTCACGGTCCCAGTCGGTGGCCTTGCTTTCATCGTCCCAGATCGTGGACGTCTCCGTGTCGCTAATGTAGCCCGGCTCTCCGGTGTAGTGAGTGGGGAAGAGGAGGAGCGGCTCCACCGAGAATGCTAGCAGGTTCCTCTGCTGGAAGTGAGCCATGTACTCCTCCCTGTGCACGTGTACAGAGAGCAGAGTTAGCCAAAGGCATCCTGCTTTGGTTGCACCCATTGCTGACACAGATGTGCAAATGCACACACACTTTTCTCAATAGAAAAAGACTCTCGAAGCAGGTAAACATGATCCTATCAGCCCTCCTAAAGCCAGGCGTGGGCTAGAGGGGTATATAAAGCCCCCCAGCATTGAGCTGCGGAGCAGTGGAACTGATGGTTCGTGCTCCATCAGCAGCTCACCTGATTTACCAAACCAGGTGTGGACCAGGAGGAGAACTCTTATACCATACTAGACTCCACGGGGAGAACTTTGGAGATGTTCTATCATCTAAATGACCATGAATGAAGATGAGCGTAACGTACTTTGGGTGCTTGTTAAACATGATGGGCAGGAACTCATCCACTGGCAGCATTTTGCCCAGAGGCTGAGCGTCCAGCAGTTTTCTGGCTCCCTGCAGGGAAAGAGCGTAGCCCAGGGTCCAGTAAGAGTAATCAGGGTGCACCAGGTTCTTCACCCCCTTCACCCAGCGCTCAGGACGCTTCACCTGCAGTCGCTTACGGCCCACGTATCTAACATCGCAGAGAGGAAAGACTGAATGTTAGCTATGATGTATTACCTTGTGCTTGCAAAACAGATCTGACCCTTCGAGGCATGGACTCCACAACACCTCTGAAGATGTCCTGTGATATCTGGCCCCCAAACAGTCCTGTAAGTTGAGAGGTGGAGCCTCCACGGATTGCATCAGTGACCCTGTCGCCGGTTGGAGCACTTTTGGTAGGTACCACGTCTAGAACATCACACTTTGGTTGATATACTAGTAAAACGGCCCTTAAGATGACCTCAGCAAATCCCTGAGAGCTGGAGAAACGCTGAAGCCCAATCAACAAGACAGCAAACCTCTACTAACATCAAGTCCCAGCTGAGCTGGGCTCGTTTAGCATCCTCCATGATGGCGTTCAGGCGGCTCTTGAAGTTCAGTTCAAACCGGACATCATCCTCCAGCACCAGCACCTGCTGCTGCTGCTTCCTGACCACCTGAGGGAGACAGTCCACCTCTCAGTTTAGAGGTTCAGAGCATAAACGCCATACATAGAATGCTGGCAGCCGTGTAATTAAAGCTATCCAGCTGGATAATGCATCTGTCAGGTCTCTAGATTGGGTCTCTTAGACCTCTAGTTGTTGTGGAAACCGGTTGGTAAATCTTTGTGGAAAAAAATGATGGTAAAATTTCTGCTGTGCTAGAGCTGCCCTGGTCAACTGTAACTGATATTATTGCTGATACAGTGGCCATATTGGAGCTACAGCTGTGTCATGTTTAAAGGGGTTTCCAGTAAAGTGGCCAGTGAGCGTTGTAATGCTTTAGGGTGATTCTTCAAATAGGGGAACTTTTAAGTCCTCAGGTTATTCATTTATGTTATAAGAACTATATTACACATAAATAGCTTAGTATTAAGGTATTAGGTATTAAATATATTATTTATTGCAACACCCACATAACGATGTACCAAGTTTATTATGCATTTTTTATAGTATTTGCTAGCTTGGCCTCGTCCCCAATCCAGACTTTTTTATTTATTTATTTTTCTTTTTGACATTCCTATCTAATCTGCTTTTTTGAATAATATATTACCACCCCCAGCCTGTGATTTCAGTAAGGAATTTTCTAAGGTTATTATTATTATTATTTTTATTTATTTTTTTATTTTTATTTTTTTGTAGCCAAAGACTGACATGCGAGCACATGTCTACCATGAGAATAGAGTGGCATTTGCATCTAAAAAATGTAGTCATTTGGTCGTGTATTCTTCCAGTGTCATTACCATTTATGCCTTTACCAGAAAATGTTATGATAAAAAATGAAATATTCAGTCATTTTTAGCTGTTTAGAAATTAAAATGATAAAAACTTCACTTCCTACAACTAATTTGTACGAATGGCCGTTGAAGACTCGTTCACCTTCACTGTCATCAGAATGTTAATTCAGGAGTTAGTTAGTGTGGAACAGCTGCAAACAAGCACCTGCGTCCAGATGTTGTAATGACTGAGGAAGCAGCCAATTTCTCCCCTGGTTAGCACGCGGTTCGAGTAAGGGTCTTTGTAGCCAGGCAGCATCTCAATGCCTAAAGCCTGGAGCTGGGAGGAGTTTAGGGCCCTGAGGAAGAAGGAAACAGTGTTCAAATGAAGGCAAACTACACTGCGGGAAAATTAGCAGGTATCTTTCACTTAGTCACAGTATCGTACTTGCCATCCACTGCATCCGTGAGTGTGACCTCAATACCCAGCACCTCCAACGTGCCCAGCATTCGCTCTCTACGGTCCTCACGTCTCCTCAGGTTAATTAAATAGACCTGGTAGAGGGAGAGAGTAACACACTGTAGATGAATTCATATTTCATAGCACATCTAGAAAGCTACATTCTGCTGCGATTTCAGAAACGGTCATGCTATCACCAAGGTAGTGATGTTGAACGAGGCCGGTAGTCAATGTGCTATCACCAAGGTAGTGATGTTGAACGAGGCTGGTAGTCAATGTGCTATCACCAAGGTAGTGATGTTGAACGAGGCCGGTAGTCAATGTGCTATCACCAAGGTAGTGATGTTGAACGAGGCCGGTAGTCAGTGTGCTATCACCAAGGTAGTGATGTTGAACGAGGCCGGTAGTCGTTGTGCTATCACCAAGGTAGTGATGTTGAACGAGGCCGGTAGTCGTTGTGCTATCACCAAGGTAGTGATGTTGAATGAGGCCGGTAGTCGGTGTGCTATCACCAAGGTAGTGATGTTGAACGAGGCCGGTAGTCAATGTGCTATCACCAAGGTAGTGATGTTGAACGAGGCCGGTAGTTGGTGTGCTATCACCAAGGTAGTGATGTTGAATGAGGCCGGTAGTCGGTGTGCTATCACCAAGGTAGTGATGTTGAATGAGGCCGGTAGTCAATGTGCTATCACTAAGGTTGTGATGTTGAACGAGGCCGGTAGTCTGTGTGCTATCACTAAGGTAGCGATGTTGAACGAGGCCGGTAGTCAGTGTGCTATCACCAAGGTAGCGATGTTAAACGAGGCCGGTAGTCAATGTGCTATCACCAAGGTAGTGATGTTGAATGAGGCCGGTAGTCAATGTGCTATCACTAAGGTAGTGATGTTGAATGAGGCCGGTAGTCTGTGTGCTATCACCAAGGTAGTGATGTTGAATGAGGCCGGTAGTCAATGTGCTATCACCAAGGTAGTGATGTTGAACGAGGCTGGTAGTCAATGTGCTATCACCAAGGTAGTGATGTTGAACGAGGCCGGTAGTCAATGTGCTATCACCAAGGTAGTGATGTTGAATGAGGCCGGTAGTCAGTGTGCTATCACCAAGGTAGTGATGTTGAACGAGGCCGGTAGTCAGTGTGCTATCACCAAGGTAGTGATGTTGAATGAGGCCGGTAGTCAATGTGCTATCACCAAGGTAGTGATGTTGAATGAGGCCGGTAGTCAGTGTGCTATCACCAAGGTAGTGATGTTGAATGAGGCCGGTAGTCGTTGTGCTATCACCAAGGTAGTGATGTTGAATGAGGCCGGTAGTCAATGTGCTATCACCAAGGTAGCGATGTTGAACGAGGCCGGTAGTCGGTGCGGCCAATGGCCAGGGTGTTATCACTGAGGTGGCAATGTTGGACGAGGCCGATAAAAATTATATAAAAATGACCATATGTTGCAAATATTAGAACGGTGCAGTTTGTTGCAAACAAGAATATAGAAATATCATAAATACCTCATCAAAGGCCATTGTGTCTTTGTTCTTCAGGTGAAGGGTCAGATATTGTGAGGGCTTCATGGGAAACTCAACTGAGGGGATATGGAATAAATTAGTATAATAAAGGCGTTTCATACACAGTACATTATTTATTGAACCGTAATCACTGCACAGTGTTCTACTTCAGTGGAGACGAGCATGCTAATAAATCAGACAGATGTTGAGAAACCTGAGTGATGGATGAGGGGGAGGGACCCCAGGCTGAATGGAGGAAGAAAAGAGAGGTGTTATGTAGGGGTGAAAGTTCTATCTCACCCGTGAAAACTGTGTGTACAGAAAGGGGCTTGAGATGGAAGGCCAGTTATGCTCTCTGGGACTCCAGAGCATTGGATGGTTGTGGCATGACTGGGGTCTAGACCAACAGTAGTCTTCCAACCCGGTTAACATGGCCATATTGGGCCTGTATGGGTAGCCCAACTGGGAACCAGAAAGTTTTGTCCATGGGTTTCATGTTGGGCCCTCATATGGATGTCTGACAGGGTCCTATGTGGGTTAGTGATGGGATCAGAAGGGGTTAACCATTGAGGGAGGGCACCATCTAGGTTGTACTCTGCACGTGGAGGGCCTCTAGATGGAACTCATATGAGATTAGAGGGGGCTGTAATGATAGGGGCTCATTTGAGAAACCCAACTGTGACCCAGTAACAGCACATGTACAAACCCATTTAGAGCCCATGCCCATCTGGAACCCACCTGGAACCCACCTAGCCCTCATTCCACCCATGTAAACCCCACGTACGTATATTGTCTGGGAATGATAGGCCCAAAGCTTTCAAATATGGCATCATTATCACTTTTAATAGAGTTTTGAATGACTTAAACTGTCCCGCAAAAACCTTTATTTTGCCAAAAAGTGACAAACAACAAAAATTGAGATACAAGGTATTAGTCAGACGGTGACTTTATATTGTAAAACTGTGCAGCATGCTAAACGCTAAGGTGGTAAATCATGATATCAGCACGTTTCCGCTCACCCATTGCCTCTGTGAGCGTGTGGGCGAAGCTCTCCACCTCCTCCTCCAGAGTCTGCTGAGCCCTCAGTGGAACAGGCAGGAAGCCGTACTCCTCTCTGTTACACACAAACATCTGCACCCCTACAGGAAGGGGTGATGAACTGTGCGAAATACAGTCACATGGGCGTGGCTTTACAGCCAAATAATTCGTTAATGGCGCCTTGAGAACACCAGATGGTGCTCTGAACACGTTGATTAAGAAAGAAACTTGACTGCGATTAAAATAGCCAGTACCCGATCCATTAAAATAGGCCTGGATCAGCCCCGACTCGCACTGTAACGGCTATCCTGCAAACTACGGACAGGAGGCCATTGTGTTAAAGGGCCCATATCCTATTACTCAGTAGCTACAGGGGCTTCTGTAGAAACTGGTGGGGCTGTTCTTTGGTAATAGAAGCTTGTAATAAGACTTTCGGCCCGCCGGCGGCTCATACGCTGTTTAGGGGTTAATGCACAATAAAAAGACTCACCTGCCTGCCTTGCTGAAAATGAGAAGACCATGATATCGTCCAAGACCCAGGGGTAGTTGTGGTGTGGTGGGTAGAAAGCCATGGTCTTGCTGGCGCTGCGCCGCAGATCTAGCAGCATGGTGGAGTGAATCATGGGGACGGCGTGGCACCCGGTGCGCTTACGGTTCCGTATAGGAACGTACTCCTCCGTTCTTTTATAATATCCCTGTGGGAAGAAGCAGACGCTGAGATGGGTATTGGATTTGAAGAATTGTCCAAATGTTTGTGGACACTTCCTGAAACAGAAGGCCTCGATTGTGGTAAACATACCTGCGTGGTCATGCCACACCAGAAGTTGGAGTAGAGTGTTCTTGATTCCAGCATGGGGGCCACCAGAGTGCGATTCTCAGCCATCAGCTGCGTCAGAACTGCTGGATTTGTCAGCAGGTTATCACTGTCTGCAAACTAAAGACAGCAGAGGTGTTATACAGGTGAACAGCAAGTGACACACAAGATGATAACGTGGTACAAAAAAACCCAAAAAATCACATCACATTTACAGCTTCCCCCAAAGCCCAAACGTAGTCAGCCAGTCTTCTTTAGTTTAGTCTCTATAGTTTACAGTTCTGCGTAAAATCTCAAATTTCAGGACATTTTTTTTCAGGAAATAATTTCATGTGAAATCTCAAATTTAAAAAAATTTGTGAATTAAAAATTTAAAATAATTTGTGAATGTGCAATTTGATTTTTTCCAAATGTCAAATTAACCAGGAAACAGTTCTGTGTGAGAAAATCCTTGAAAGATTCTGAGAAAAGTTTACAATAATTTTTTGTAACAATTACAAAACAACAATTTCTTTAGAGGCAATTGTGTGAAATAAAGTAAAAAAAATGCAATTCTTTTGTTAATAATTCCAAGTGAAATTTGTGAAATGCACAATTCTTCAGGAAACATGTGAAACAAAATGTGAAAAATTATATGTAAAAGTTCTTTTGTTAACAATTCTGTTTTAAATCTTAAATTTCACAATTACAAAAACAGTATGTAAAAGTTCCATGTAAAAGCTACAATTAAAAAATTTTCCGGATACAATTTCATGTAAAATCTAAGAAAAACCCAAACAATTATTTTGCTAATCTTAAAATTTACAATTACAAATCATCAGGAAAGTTCATATTTAACAATTCTTCAGGAAACAATTTCATGTAAAATTGTAGATTTCACCAACTACTATAAAGACTTAAATCTTATTTGATTCCACACTCAGGACGTCTCACCAGGATGTAGTCAGCCCACTGAGCGCGGGCTGATCGGAGAGCCGCCTGCCTCATCTTCATCACATGGGTGAATCTGGAGTCTGGCCAGTGTTTGGGACCCAGCTCGTCCGCATAGGATCTACAGAGGGGGATTAAAAGCACGGCTGGAATCCAGGTACAGTAAAATAAGGTTTGTTAAAAGGCTGCTTCACATTTTATAGTTTTCTCTTCTTTAAAAATCCTGATCCATCTTCTCACTTCATTATTCAGCCCTTCATTTATGAGAAGCGTCAGATACCACGCAATCCTGGGGAATCCCAGTTCTGCAAATATCCTACATGGTTATGGTCCATAAATGATCCGATTGTTTAGGAGACAAATCAGTGTGAAACTTTCTGTTGTTCAGATTCAGAATTCTATTGGAAAAAATTAGTGAAATGTAAAATTTCTCAAATTACAATTCATTGAGAATCAGTCCAGTGCATGATCTTAAAACTTCTCAAATTTATGATCCTTTAAGCAAACATGTATTGTGAAATCTCGACTTTCTTGAATATCTGATTCTAGGAAATCTGACATTTTTACTGTGATTCGTTACGATTAGTTTATTCTGGTACGATTCAGGTTTATTTTTAAGACTCCAGAGTGGCGCAGCCATCTAAGCGCTGGCCTTATTACTGGGAGATTAATGCCTGTAATTTCACAGCCACTCGTGACCCAGGAGTCTCAGAGAGCATTACTGGCTTTACTGGGATCTGGGAGGCCTTTGCACTGCCATTGCACGTCCTTTGCTCAGTGCAATGCTAGCCCGTGCGAGCGCCTGTTAGCTAATGTAGCGGAATGTGCTACAGGCCGAACCGTTACCTCCTCTCGTCCTCTGTAGTCCTGAACCGCACCGAGTGGTACAGGCCCTCCACCCCCGCCAGCCACTCCTGCAGTATGGCTGTAGTGTTGTCAATACTGTGGTCTGTCGCCGCCCTGCAACACAGTCAGGGAAGAATTCTGTTGCTATGCGCTTACTAGGCAGTCACATCCTAGGTGGATGCTGTGGTGTTCTAAAGTGGTTGCTAGGTGGTTGCTATGGGGTTGCTAGGCAGTTGCTACGCCCAGCAACTACCATAATACAGCACCACCACATCAAAAAACCTAACAGCAACACCATAACAACAACATGGTATACCACAGCAACCACATAGCATCACCATGGCAACCGCCCTCGCATCCTTTAGATTTGCTATGCGTTGCAAAGGGATATACTAATGCTCCATAAGAAGAAATACGTGGTTACCGCTAAAATCTACCACCCACACACAACACACACACACACACACACCACACACCACACACACACTGCATTCTTTCACTGCAGTGCGAGTCCTCTTTTTGCCCCTTCGTGTGTACTTTTCAAGCGCTGCATATTTCAGACTTGGGTGCAGATTCAGGACCTGCTCTCAAATAGAGAACCCGTATTTGAGGTTCCGTAGCTGCTAACGTAAAAACCCCAGCTTAAAGGAGCCGATTAGCATTTAAAGGGAATTCCCTCCATATCTCTATAATCCTTCTGCTGCACATGTACTCTACATGGGACAGACCTTAAAGGATAATATCACCACATTATTTAATCTGTCCGCATATTTAAAGGCTTGCGGTGTAAACCCAGCCTCGCAGTGGGATCTGTTTTGCAAAGCTCCGTTCTGAAAATATGTACCCATTTAGAATAGCTCGCATTGGTGGTGAATGGAACCAGACATCTGAAAAGTTTAACGCCTCTAAAAGGTCCCGCACAGAAAGTCCTTACACCAAATGATCATGAATTTACTGCTCGATGACCAAGACACTGGTTTACAATAGTTTTAACATTTAACATTTTTGGATTAAAACCCAAAGATCATGTTTTAAATACATTCACGGTGGAGGTATACGCGCAGGGTGGTGTGAGCAAAATAGTCCACCAAAGAAAATGTACTTTCATCACAATTTTACCATCATAAAAACTGTTAATAGTATAAGTTCCTTTTAGTAGAACCTATTAAGGTGCGTTAAGGAACCTTCAAGGAACCTTTTTCTTCTTCAAATGTTTTCATAATGGTTCAAAAACCTCAAAGCACCAGTTTTGAAATTGAAGAACCTCCAAAAGTTCCACAAGGAACCTATATTTTTAACAGTGTAGGTTCACTGGTGGGTTTGGAAAATGAACCGTTTCAGCTCCAATCCCCACTCTGAATGACGTTGCTACATCAACCACTTTTTAATAACTTACCCATAAATAAGCAGATTGTTTTAATATATATATAGATGTCAAGTAAAAATCTTACCAGATAGCAATCCGGTCCTTTGGATAGTCGAAGCGGTCGATGCAGCCCAGGTAGAAGGGAAGACTGTGTTCGGAATTGCGAGCCAGAATTGCAACCATGACCTTCGGCTTGAGCAGGGCCGACTCGCCCCGAACCGGTTCCAGGTCAGCAAGAGCGCTTGAAGATCCAAACCTTGTATTTAGTGCTGCAAACACGAGCCAAACAGCTACACTTCGAGGCAGCATGGCCATGACAGTGCTATCCCAGTCTCCACCAGAGAGAGAAAGAATGTGGTGGTCAGTGTGAGGCTGAGGGGTCTGTGAGGATCCAGCATGGCACTGACCACAGAGGGAACCTGAGCTGTGGTTTTAAAAGGACAAAAGGACAGAAGATATAGCCTTTCTCTACCTACCTACCTGTCTGTCTATCTATCTATCTGTCTGTCTATCTATCTATCTATCTATCTATCTATCTATCTATCTATCTATCTGTCTATCTATCTATCTGTCTGTCTGTCTGTCTGTCTGTCTGTCTATATGTTTGTCCGTCTATCTGTCTGTCTGTCCGTCCGTCCGTCCGTCCGTCTGTCTGTATGTCCGTCCGTCTGTATGTCTGTCCGTCTATCTATCTGTCTGTCTGTCTATCTGTCTGTATATCTGTCTAACTATCTATCTATATCTATCTGTCTGTCTGCCTATCTATCTATCTATCTGCCTGTCCGTCTATCTGTCTATATCTGTCTGTCTGTCTGTCTGCCTATCTATCTTTCTGCCTGTCTGTCTATCTGCCTGTCTGTCTATCTATCTATCTGTCTGTCCGTCTGTCTGCCTGTCCGTCTGTCTGCCTGTCCGTCTGTCTGTCCTATATGATAATTTATGAGTATACAGGTACATGCAGTGTCTGACGTCATCATCTATCTGTCTGTCTGTCTGTATCTATCTATCTCTGTCTGTCTGTCTATCTGTCTGTCTGTCTCTGTACATATATCTGTCTATCTATCTATATAGACTATACTATACTATCTATCTATCCCGGTCTCCACCAGAGAGAGAAAGAATGTGGTGGTCAGTGTGAGGTTGAGGGGTCTGTGTGGATCCAGCATGGCACTGAAATGATTGTATAATAAGATTAATATAATGAACATGAATCACGTTACATGTTTTTACTTTTATTGATAAACATTTTTGTAAACAATACATGACGTTCTTCACATCCTGCTTATTGGTATTAGACTTAAGGAAGAGTGCAATTGCTGAGGTATAACAGGTAACAGCACAGACATACACAGCCACATAGCTAATCTCTCAGCTCGCTGCTTCAGTGTTGGATCCAGCGGTGTGGAAGGATCCGGATAGTGGCCGTGCTCTCGCGGGTCATCAGGCGAGTCACCTGGTCGAGGTGCAGTCCAGCCACCACCTCGCCATTCACCTCCAGGATTTCATCCCCGACACCCAGAAGCCCGGTGTAGACGTTGTCTGTGGGACTGCCTCCGACTTGCTCCACGTAAATCCCTGGAAAGAGAACACAACAGGTCGAGTACAAGGTCAGTGCACTCGCAGCTGGTTAACCAAGCTTTCACAGCCTAATTAAAGACCTGGATGCAACCAGAGTGGTGCTCAGAGGTGTGGAGGCCTGCCTTCTAGAGTTTGGAAGCCTTGTAGCTCCAGCGCTAAACTAAAGAAGCGTTTATTGGTGCTTCTTAAATCCTTTACATTAGGTTCTTCAGTTCTGGTCCTGGACACTTTTGGCCAACCAGTCCTTTGGAACCCTGAGATGATCCACTTTTTTGCTCATTGGATCATCTGGAAGTCCACAAGAATTAGTTTGGATGGTACTTGTATGGCATTACTTGAAGAACCCTTGTGGAGAAGCAGAAACACCTGCAGCTAGAGACCTTTTCTTGTTTGCTAGTTTTAGATTCAGGGAAGTTGAGGCTACAACCATCGTTAGAGCCTGAGTACCTGAGTCTGGTCGACCTTTGCCTCTCGAAATGACAAAGCCAAAAGGTCCATTGGCTGGCCTGGTGAGCTCCAGGAGCAAAGTTCCATCAGGGAAAGCCTGAACCAGTCGCCCCAGTGGACCAACACTTCGAGATCCCTCCATTCCCTCCATCGCCCCTTCGACCTGCAGCTCTCTGCAATGGTACAAATCAAAGCCCAATTTCCATTATCTACAGTGATATGGTGAGAAAACCAGAGCACATTTGAAAGGCGTTCCACCCACCTGGGTCCCAGACTAAGAGGCAGTGGAAGTTCCCCCAGAATGGTGGATCGCTCAAACTTCCTCTTTGGAGACTGAAGGCTCTGGACAGAAGACGCCTTGCGCAGCTGAGCAAGAGGAGACTCCTGGTGGACATGAAAGTTAACACAGCACAGGTCTTCAGACTACTGGTAACACTGACCACTTTCAATGGCAAACACCAGAACTCTGCCCATCTGCCCTAAGCAGATGTTTACCACACTGTAGCCATACGCACCGTGTGCAGGGACTGCAGAGAGGGGGTTCTCTGCAGCGGTGGCGGCAGCTGGCCTTTGTGAGTGGGGCTTGGAGACGCTGAGCTGTGTTTCGGAGTTGGGGAGGACAGTTGCTCCATGCTGCTGGACCGGTTGCCCTTGACCAGCTTGCCCATGCTGTTCAGACCCATGGCTGAGAAGAAACGGCGAAGGGAAAGTTTGGGCTTGCCCTCTCTCTCTGCTGTTCTTCTGCATATGGAGCACAGTCAACATAATGGTGAATGGATGAAATGGAGTCTGTGGGTGGATGCACTGATCTTTAGGGTCTACTGAGGTTCTGATATCTGGAACCGAGTTACCAGCCCATAAATAGATACATCGCCCTGCATGCCTCGCTGTCCCTCTCATCTGTTGCTCGTCGCCTCTCCACTTCTATACTTTGGCGGCCAGCGGACGGTGGATAGAGGCTCATCCTGGCTGTGGTGCAGTACCGAGACCTCCCCTCTGTCCCGGGACCCAGATGCCAAATTTAAAGCAGAAAGGTGACGGGACATCCTGGGCTTTAGCTCGCCAGGTTTAGCTTTAGCTTAGCTCTCTGAAGAGAGGGCAGAGCCATGTTAGCCTTCTGATTGGTCAGGGGTATGCTGACGTAAACCTGACCCACTTTTAGGGCCGCCCATTCTACACGGAGAGGACAGCGGATGTTTATTAGACTTCAGGGAGATCTTCATATTTACTCTGGGGGGGGGCCCTGAGGAGCCAGATTCACTTTGAGGTTCCCAGGGGCTTGAAAATATACAGTATCAGTTTCCTCACATAGATTGACAACAACCGGAGGGGGCATAATTGGGCTCTTCATATTTTATTAGTGTCTTTCTAGCAGTTGGTTATCAGGGTTAGTGGGTGCATTAGAGCAGGGAGATCACCCAACAGTGCTGGATTCTGGTTCTCCGGGTCCAAAAATAGGCCCCAGATTATTATAAATATGACTGCCTAATGGTTTACGTTTGCCGACGAGCAGCTCACCGTGATCCGGTCATATTTTCGTCCCACTGTAACTCAGCTTTGCGATGCTCTGCTCTTAGAAGCTCTGCCCTGAGGTCCTCAGCCTTTGACATGCCCATACTTCGGACCGCTGGCCGGCACTCTGGGGGATGAGGTGAAGCACAGGTGGAATCCCTGCAGACATCGTCACTTGACAAATGGGCTAACGAACAGAGAGCGTGATAGTGTATCTCTGTGAGATATGTGAAGGTATACTGGAGTTCAACCATGCAGCTCTTCAGTGAACCGTTTTAACGGCCCCCTAAGTTTCAGCTACGCCGTCACAGACGATCTACCACTACATAACAAGCCAGGACACTCATTCAACAACCAAAGGTAGAAACAATGATTGAGCTTACCATCAACTGGGTCTACAGTGTCCCATATCGCCAGAGCCTGGAGCTCAGGAGTTAGCACAGGTGAAGAGTACCTGAGAGAAGAGGGCTTGATACAGGGAGTCAGCCCTGAGGTGGCTTGTGAAGCCTGCGAGGAAGTGGCAAGGGTCACACTGAGGTGCTCTTCAGGTGCGGCATCGGGGTGGTGAGAACCTCCCTCCACCTGCTTGTCCAGATGGATGAGGCGATACTGAACTGAAGGCAGGAGCTTCACCACCCGTTGCCCTGTCGGCCTGCTCTTGGACGCTGACTTTAAAGCTGACTTGATGGGCAGCTGAGGGCCAGGGGAGTCCCTGGCGTTTCTGGAAGTTGTGGGTTGAGAGGGATCTGCTCCGGGTAAGGTGTCAATGGCGAAAGTGACCCCTCGTGTCGGTGTCTCTGACTGTTTGGAACGAAGGCTGTGTATGTCCTCCAGGCTGGAACGGGTTCTGGAATTCCGCCGCTGGGCCAGCAGTTCCTGACCTCGAGCATAAGGACCATAACCTGTCTCGACTCGGCTGTCCCCTTTCCGGCTCCTCCTGCGGAGCTTGCCAAAAGCTGACACCCTGTCGCCGGCTCCACCTACTTCGGCAACCTCAACGCTCTCAGCCAAGTTGCAGCCACCGGTCAACATCTCCTCTCCCAAGAGAGCAGGACGAATGATTTGGCGACTCGAATGACCAGGAGTGACCCATCGAGGAGACTGCTTGCCCTGTGCCTCGGATTCTTTGGCATGGACGGGTGCTAGGATGCTCCCACAAGCCTCACATTTTCGAAGGTCTTCCTTGAGCACGACAGTCTCTAGAGAAGTACCTTCTCTCTCGTTCGTCAGGATGGCTACTGGGATGCCCACGCTACCCCAGCTCGAGCCAGGTCCCTTGCTCATCTGCGAGATAGTGAGAATCTGTTCAGCCTTTGGCTGCTGGCTGGCCTGGGAACGCTCTGCCACCACCGGCCCGCGCTCGCGCACCCTGTCCAGGTACCGCCGCTCCGCCTCCTTCTCCGACTCATCCTCAAAGCGCACTCGGGTTGGAGATTGTCCATGCCTCCTTGGTGGTACCTCACGCTCGCTGTTCCTGCCTCGGACCTCCAGCAGCTGGACACCCGGCGGCACTAACTGCTCCTGAGTGGCTACAATAATTGTCCTGTGTGGCGAGTCATGCAGAGGCAGGAGGTCCCTACAGAGAAAGGACAGGAACAATTAGGAGAATCGCTTAGGATATAAACAAGGGTCACCTACTTCACGACCTTCACATATCTGGACAAGGTGACCTTGCATTGGCAAAGGGCTTAAATTTCAGAGATGGACATTTGATAAGATCGTTTTTCCAAATTTATGTGCCCCGGTAAGTCTGGTCTAATGACTCCCCTGCTGGGAACACCCCACATTTGGCCTTGTTGACCTTTAGCGTACAGTATATTCAACTAAATATCTATTAATTCTCTTTAACCTCCCCTAAACCTCAAATCTTAAGCTAACCTGACCCTTAATCTCAACCCAATCCCGTACCCGTACCCTGGTCCAACACCTTACGCTGCTCAGAATCAGTACCAACTAGTTTATTAACAATGTGAGCACCTGTAGATAATCTATAGGACTTTATTTCTATTGGAATTTTACTATCCAAATAAAATGAGACTGAACTGATTCTGTACTTAGTAATTAGGACTATTCAGAATCAGCGAATGGTTTCATTTAGCGTTAGCATATTTCATAGCTTATCTACTCATTAACTGTGCACTAAACTGCTACTTTGCCACATTGCCATCTGTTTTCTCTAATGTTAATTTCATTAACGACAACTATGACCAGAAAATAGATGTTGAAGACTTATTTTTCATGCTGGAAATGAGATGAGAATTAATTAAATTAATTAATTTAAAATCCATGTATTTGAAGGGGAAAAATTATCCCTCCATAATATTGAATGTCAATGTGTTATTACACATAAAATATTTTTCAAACTGTTGTTTAGGAAAGTTAACAACCAACATGACCTCTAAAAAAAACCTAAAGGTAAGGTAAAACCTTACAAATGTATTTCTAAAATTATTACTAAATATTAAAAACATTAACGGACCAGCACCAGTTAAAACTCAACTATAATATTTTGAACTAACAATAACTAAATTACTAAAATGTGACTAAGACTTAGACTAAGGTTTACTCATTGAGGGACTGAACATGAGAATTTCTAGAAATTTTTTGTTAGGCCTGTGAATTACTTGCTTATGATGAATTTACTGATTTAACTTGTGATCTTAACCCCTTAAACAGCCCAAAATAGCCCCACCAGTTTGTACAGAAGTTCCTATAGTTCCTGAGTAATACACCTTAGTGTGTAATAAGCCTTGAAGTGTTAAGGGGTTAATCTAACCCCAAATTATTTATCAAACTATAGAACTAAAACTAAGTGTATTTTGTGGTTATGCGGGTTGTCTGTGTTTTATATAAGAGTTAGTTTGATGATCTGTTTGAAATGTGACAAAAACATGAAAAAAGGCAAAATCAGTAGGGGGCAAATACTTTTTCACAGCAATGTAAATGTTTACTACCTCCAGTAATAGTTTTTTCACACATTAATCTAATAAGCTATATCACAATTGTCTTGCAGGGCTTTAATTTGACCTTCATTTAGGCCTAACTAAACTTTTTTTTTTCCAGTTATTCTAGTAACGAATAATTAAAGCCAGTAGCCAATAGCGTGAGACTGAGAATTCCAGCCATTCCAGCCCATTACCCTACTGGCATCATAGGTAACCCTGTATTTACTGCAGAGTGAAGTAACACAGGGTTATGTATTCAGTGTCAGTTGATGACAGCGCTCCTTTCTCCTTAGTTTTATAAGCCTAAAGTCCGTTACACAAGTTTTTCCAATTCCAATGGTGTAATGTGAAAATTTGGCCTGTTATTAAACAGGACATCGGTGCATTATTCTGTGTTAACTGGATTAACAGTGCCCACAGATAAAACCTCAGAGGCTTTGGATTAATTTTGGCATGTGTATGTGTGCTTGGTTTTGTGTTCATAACAAGAGAGGGATTTATAACACAAAACAGACATCCCGAATAATCATTTGGCTCCATAAACACGATTATATAACCTGCGACACAACGCTAAATGAGAATTCGAGAGCAATATCTCTTCTCGGACGGTCCAGTTTCTGATTCTGGGGCAGCTATTAATCTATTGCATAAGGATCTGCATAACTAAAACGAAACTAAAACGTGTGTGGTGGAGCAAGTGTCCAAATGGAAATCTGATATATGGCAATTCACAGATTTCACATATACGACGTATGCGTATATACAATATACATACAAAAGTATCCGGACGCTCCTTTTAATGAGTGGCTTCACCTACCCAACCACCCCAACCACACTCATTAGCTGCACGTGCACAGCTTCTTCACTTGTTTAATCACCTTAGAAAAACACTGCCAACACAACAGACTGCCCTGGAGCAGCCACCCATGAGTCTAAGCTCACCATGCCCAGTGCCGTTAGGTAGATAGAAGGGTATAAAGCCCCACAGCACTGGGCTGGCTGTGGAGCAGTGGAACTGACTTATCTAGAGTGCTAGAGCTCCAGCCAACACCTCTGGAATAAGTCTGGGTGGCACTTTTTGATCTATAACTAATCATCCGTTTTTAGCACCTGACCTCACGTTATGCTCTCAATGCTCGAATGCCATCAAATCATCACATCAATGTTCCATAATCTAGTGTAAGGACTTTTTGCAAAATACTCTGAGGCTGTTACTGCTGCAGCAAAGGGAAAACAGAGGATTATGACTATTGATTTCAGAAGCAACAGTACAGAAGCAGGTGTCCACAAACTTTTGGACATTATGTAGCCATATATCAACAAATACCATCATATATGTGTAACAATGCAAAATTATATTATAATATTATATTGTTATACATATGTACTATTTTTAATGTTGACTTCATATGTGTACATTCATACTTGCTACCAATCAGAAATATATGTATGATCTATTATATGATACTTCATGTGTATACATGTATATGTATATATATTTTGAAATATATATCTCGGAGATTACACTTCCTTTATACCTAACATACAATATATTTGTCGTATATTTGTATACACACACATATTGTCATATATATGTATCTAAAATGTGTTGTGTGTGTGTGTGTGTGTGTGTGTGTGTATATATATATATATATATATATATATATATATATATATATATTTATATTTCAGACTTCTGTATGTGTATATGTATATATGTGTGTGTGTATAAATGGAACTAATAAACAATATATAGATATATTGATATATACTAAATATACTTCACATACACATATGTGTATATATACATATATATATGTATGTGTGTATATATGGCTAAAGTATCAAGCTATATATTGTATATATATGATATTTGGTCACATGAGTACGTAAATAAACAGTGTCAACGGTCACTTACAGGTCTTCTCTGTCCGCAGGCTGAGAGACATGCTCACTGTCTTGGTTTTGAGAGCGGGCCTTTAATCGGGCCCTCTCCAGCAGGCGCTTGGCTTGCTCGTGACGTGGGCTGAGGATCAGTTCTCCAGGGACTAGCGTGGATCTGATGAGGGAAAAGAAGTAGGGAGATCTGTTACTATAGCAACATACACACAAATACATATATATATATACATACATACATCCATACACACACGCATACAACACAGCCGGCACAGCATATATACCTCGATTCAGCCATGGCTCGCAGTTGATACAGTAGATCGCGGTACAGAGCAGGCAGCTCGCGTAACTCGCCACAGTACGCAGTACATAAAGCAGCTTTATATAATCTCTTCCAGAGCTGTGTACTGGACGCAGTGAATGAGCTTAATCTGAAGGTGATGGGAAATGTGTCATATGCGTGGATTTGGATCCTGTCAACAGTTCATCTGTAATGTGGCTCCAGTGCTGTGTGTGTGTATACGTACCGGAGGTTTAACCGTAAAGGGTTTTCAGAGCTGTAGAGCATTATCTCGAAAATAAAATACAAACAGGGGTCAAGCTACTCTTACGTAAAACTCTCAGAGGATCTGTCCAGGGGCCGGAGACACCGAATCTTTCCACGAAGAAAAAACGTACGAAGACTCTTAAGAAAAACACTCATTTAAGAAGCTCTTAGCAGAAGGCCTCACTCACCAATATCTTCTTAAATTAGTCTTTGAGGACGTCCTAACAAAGAGTCTACGTCAGGTTCGTGACGTTCACAGCTCTGCTCTTATAATGATGGATTCCTTAGTTCTTGTAAACTTGCTGTAGGTCAGAATTTTCATTAATTCGCACAGGTGGGATTTAAGAAGGCATTTCTTCTTAGGAACTGGTGGAGAATGAGGCCCATTGCAGTTCTCCAACGAAAAAACGTATGAAGTTCTTAAATATTCTATTAAAGAAGTCTGAAGCATGTTCTTCTAAAGATCTTCTTAAAGAAACTCTTTGTGAATTTCGTCTGTAGGCCTTTTCTTGCAATGTAACCTTTAATGCTGCATTTTGGAGCTTATCATAAATGAAGGGCGACACATTTTTCATTCTGACATGTTTACATTTTATTAAAAACTGAATTATACTAAAAATAAAAGATCTAGAAGATGGTGGAAGAAACAGCAAACAGAATAGAAATCCTCTCGCTAAATCTGAGGCTTAACATCAGAAAATGTTTATTTTTCTGATGTAGAAGTGAACAGTACTTTACAGAAAATCTCCTTTAGAGGCTGACCTTCTGACCTCTTACAGTCAGAGACCAGTGTTAGGCCGTCGTAAGAATTTATTCAACATATATAATTTTTTTAAGAATAGTGATTGTTTTTAGAATTTTTAACAAAAAAAAAAAAAAAACTATTTACATGAACTTTTATTACTTTTTTCTTATGTCTGACACTTAGCCAAACAACATATTTAACAAGAATTTATTTAAGACACTTTTGTGAACCCGAACCCAGATTTTATGAGTTGTTCTTGATGTAAACTGTACACTGTACTGTTACAATATTAGTGAATTAATATTTTTTTTCTTTTTAAGATAAAATTATATAAATTATTAATATAAATAAACTATTAATATAAATAGTTATATTTCAAAATCCCTTTTTACTATTTTTCTTAAGAAGAAGGATCCTAACATGATGATGACCTCACACTGGTCTTAGACCGTAAGACTACCTAAGGTCAGACTCTAAAATGAGCAGTTTAAATTAATCTTGAATTACTAAAATGAATGTCTAATTTAACAGATCTAAAGGTGGAGCTTGGGCCTCATTCTCCACCCGATCCTAAGAAGAAGTTTCTTCTTTAAATGCAGTTACACAATTTTCATGCAAATTTGAGAAAACAAATTTAGATTTGAATAAAGAACAAATCTGAGACCATTCGTAGGAAGACGCTGGTGAATGAAGCCCAGTCTTCTGTAGGTTTCTACATAAGGAAAATAATGGCTTTCTGAAGTCCTAACCTGCAGATGGGAATAAACAGTAAACAGACTGAGGGGGCGGAGCTACAGACTAAACATCTTACACAGTATTTCATCAAATTCAGCTGCAGCTCATTTACTCGTGTTTTTGAGGCTTAATTTAATATGTATTGTTGACCAAACTGAACTGAGTTAAGCTAGTTCTCAAAAAACACAACTTTACCATTTTAGCTTGGCCCGACTATGCAATGGGGAGCCTGCAGAGCATTCTGCGCCTTCAGAGAAGCCCTACCGATTCCCAGGAGCTAATATTATGTTTAGTCTATTAGTAGTAAATAAATTATTGCTTGTATTTAAACCATAAAAGTATTACAGTAAAGCCCTGTGCCATGTGGTGCACCTGGGGTTCAGCAGTCCTCGACCACACGGCTGCAGGGTGTCCTGTTTCTCAGTTTGCCTTTGCAGGAGGTGCTCATGCATCCTTTTATGCTGTTGATGTGAACTCAGCAGTAGCCTCTTACCGACAATTCCTTCAGTACAACTGAGATTTACAAAGATTTACAGCATTTAAATGCAGTGGAGAACCTTGACTTCTAGAACCAGCCAGGTGTAACCCGTCATAGTCCTGTAGTATTACTCTACCACCTCAGTCCACATGCTTCTTTACCTTCAGACGCCGCTTCCATATCTCTCAGCTTGTCCAGAAGTGCACGTATAAAGTGTGTCCATTAGACAAATCATGTTTTTTCAGCATTTTCTATAAACTACTCATCAGATTTTATCAGCAGTTTTGAGTATTTTGGTCTTTCTCCATTTACAGATATAGAGGCCTGGCCTCGTATTACTAGAAATAACCGCCTAGCGGAGTTGCGAACATGCCTTTATATAAAGGGACTTATAATAACAAGTGGCTCAAACTGAAGACCTTGGTTTAATAGTTCAGTAGTTCACTATCGGTCTTTACCAAATTCCTTCAATGCCTATATTAATAATTATATTCATGACAGCCACTTTCAAGGAGGACGAGGCTTTAGCGAGGTCAGTGTTTCTTACCTGACTGTAAGCTCAGGCCCGTAGGTGATGAGTGCCGTGTCCCAGTCAGTGTCTTTATATGATGGAGGTAAACCTACACAGGGTGGAAAACACAAACATCCAAATCAGGAGCATCATTAGACCCGATTTACGGTGGTATGTAGCCCAGTAGTCCTGAATTGCTGAGCAGAACTACAGGCACTACATTTCCCATAACGCCGCAGTGTCTTTCCAAACGCTTGTGCAGCTAATGCTAATGCTTTCAGTCAGAAGCCATTCATTACACTAGCAAAGGCTTCAGTTAAATTAGTTACATTAGCATAGGCTTTATTAATGCTAGCTGGTAAAAGAGGCATTGCTAACACAAGCTTGCTAAATTAGCAGCTAAATTAGCCTTGTGATTGAACCAATATATATAGTAATATAGTAAACTACTGATTTTAAAAGCCAGCGTTATCTAGCGAACATGAACTGAAGATGCAAAGATCCCAATTTCATATGTAGTTGTATACCACAAAGAAAAATATTTCAGTAATGTTAGTAATATAATATTAATAATAACAATAAAAACTAACAAATAATAGCTAGTTTATTAACATCATTATAATTAAACATTATTAATAGCAATGCTAATAACATGAACTAGTGATTATTTGTGTGACCGTGACAAACATTTTCCAGTTAGCTTGTTAGCTTGTTAGCTAAACGGTAACACTCTACCTGAATTACTAGGAGGTGGACAGAAGAAAATGTATTCAGTTATTTTACAGGTGACCCTTTATTTATTTATTTATTTATTTATTTATTTATTTATTTGACATTTTTGGCCTAACTAGTAAGTCCTAGGCTCTGACAGTGACGGTTCTCCGGCGTTTTTGTACGTCTTCTTTTTTGCTATGCTGTTGTAAACAAACCCATCTGCTCTAACTGGTGCTCAAGAGTAAATGAAGGAACTTAACATTGAAGGTTAAGGAGGTTTTTACAGCGTAAAGTACGTTGGAGATACATGTTTTTCATTAGATGGAGTCGATAAGTAGCCTTACAATCACAACAAGACTAGTATTCTAGTCTAGTATTTGAAGGCCTATGCTCTCTGACTAGCTAATGCTGCCATTAGTGACCAACTGCCTGGGAATGTCAACTTGTGAGACTCTCTCATATCGAGTGGAAGGGACCCTCAGGTGATGGTCGGGGCTGCGCCGGCTCATACAGGGGCGATCTAAATCCCAGCGAACCCTCGCCCTCCTCCTCCCCCGGCGCTGTAGCCTGCCAAACCAGCAGGGCTGTTCCTGCAGTTACACAACACTCCTGAGAACCGGGCCGGCAGATTTCAGCCTCCGGTTTCATCGTGTGGTATTAAAACATTATTATCTGACCACACTCTGCTCGCTCCCAACCCCCACATCTGTAATCACGGAAAGGAGTGGGCCCATCTGCTCACGGAGCTCACAGGCGCTCTGCTGCAGAGACTGCTGGCTGTGGGAGCCACAGGTGACTAAGGCTAGTGCGGCCTCATGGGCAACAACCGCTGGTACAGCTGACCACGAGGATGCAGTCGCATGCCGCTGCTGTCCGGTGGCGTAATTCTGTTGGGAGCGCCGGCTGCCTGGTTTGGAAGGAACTCGGCCCATTCTATGGGACGTCCCTTCCGCCCCAAGGACTAGCCCCCTGTTACACCCCTAGGTGTATTGCCGCATCCCTAAATGTAACACTGGCTTCTATGGCTTACCTTTGTGAATCGCTTCTGGAGGTTGATGCTGTCCATCTGCATGCTTTCCCATCGGGATCTCTGTGGTCCTGGCTTTGCATTTCTCGCCGCGTTTCTCATCGGCCTCAACCCTCTCCATTTTGGATCTTCCCCGAGAACATACACTCTCCCAGCTATCTGCCCTCCAGAGATCGCCCGGCGGATCCGCCGGACGGGTCTCCTTCTGGAAACACCTGCGGAAGGTGCTCTCCAAGCTGTCTGACCTTTGCAGCTCCTTGCGAAGCGTTGCACGTCCAACCCTAAGCCTGTGCTTCCTGTGGACCTCCTCCTTGCCGGCGTTGGGCGAGTTCATCAGCGAAGGATCCCCCAGTGAACGAGCACCTTCTCCGTTTAAAAGGAGGGTCTCTGGTCGAGCCACTCTCCAGAAGCCTTTCGGCGGTGCCCAGTGTCTCGGAGAGGAGGTCGGCTTTGAGGGGAAGGAGGTATCCGCTCCACCGGTGGTGATGTTTTCCAGGCTAGACCCTTCGCCAACTCCACGGGGGTGACTCGCCGGACCTTCTGTTTCTTGTTTCTCACAGGCCTCCTTCAGGTGGCCGACAGACGACGGAGGATCGGGTCCATCTTCATTGCTGCTGCTCAGCCTCTTCCTCCGGTCTGTTGACGAGGTTTGACTTGGGGCTGACTGGTCCTCGTCTAACTTCTTCTGCGGCGACTGTTCTAAGGAAGAGTCAGGGAACTTCTCAGCGTCCTTCCACCTCCTCTGTGAGATTTCCTTGAACTTGGACTGCAAGGATACCACGGCCGAGCCTGAGAGGGTAGGAGGGGAACCAGGGGAACCAGGGGAACAGCGTCCTGAGAAGGGTGAAGGACTTCTGGAGGTAGACCGACCAGTGGACAGCAAGCCCTGTGTATCAGCTGTTATCTGGGTGGTCCACTCCACAGCACTGGCTCGTAGTGCAGCACCAGTGGAGTCTTGTCCTCCTGGTGTCTCACCTTCCATTAGCATCGGCAGCAGAGGGTGCTAGATAAAAAATGGGACGAAAATAAAGAATGGGGTCAGCTGTAGATGATCCTTTTCATTCATGGGATTCCTGTGAAGTGGATTAAATTTGCTAGAAGCTTCTCACACTATATGCTGGTGTGACAACAGTGATACAATATTACCTTACAAACATGGTTCTTCAATACTGTAGAACCATTTGACTGCATGAACGGGTCTTTGCGTACACTCTAAATGAAAAGAGCCCCATATCATACTGGAAAGAACAGTTCTTCATCTTGAAGCAACACTAGAACCCTTTTTGCTGCTACACTGAACCATTTGTGAAAGGTTCTATCAAGAACCATCTACAAATGTTTTTTTCTACCAATGCCAAGAACACTTCAAGCATTCAAATGGTTCTTTGAGTTGTTGTGGTTCTGTATAGAAACATTGCCTTTACAAAAGAACCCCTAAAGAACCCAATAATTTAGAAGTGTTGGGAAACGTCTCTAAATTGGTTCTTCTTTATGATGGACCACTTGTTGTATACACCTCAAGTTTTACAATATGACAACTCCTAGAACCTTAAATATGCTTAAATGTCGCTTTGCCTAAATGCCTGTTGTGTATGGTTCTTTGAAGAACCTTTAAAAGCATGGGCCTATGTATAGCACCAGGTTCCACAGTTGTTATGGTCAAAGTAGCCCTTTTCAGGACTATAGTAATATAGAACCACTCTTACTTAGACGGTAGAGTTCTTTAAAGACCATTTTAGCACTAAAAAGGTTCCTGAACTGTTTAAAATCGTAGAACCTTAGTGGTACCATATAAAACACTTGTTGTCATGAGTGTAAAACTCAGTAATTCTAGATACAGCTACTTAGATTTCTCATAATAGTGCAACCTTTTTGCCGCTGTATAGAAACCTTGTTAAAATGTTCCTTAAAGAACCAGCTACAACAGGTTCTTCACCTGAACATGAGCAGTTTAAACATGCAAAGAACCATTTAAGCATTCACACAGTTCTTGAAGTTGACCTAGTTCTATATATATTCATTGCCTTTACAAAAGAACCTCTGAAGAGTGTACATAACCATTGTCCTTTCTGAAGAACCTTTGAAGAACCCATTTTAAGCATGTACGTAACACCTGCCTTCATGAAAGAACCTTTGAAGAACCCATTTTAAACATATACGTAAACAGTGCCTTTACTACACAGCCTTTGACTCGTAACGACAGTGGAACTCTTTACAGAACCGAACATAACAGGTTCTCTGTAATAATTAAGAAGAATCTTTTAACCAGGCAAAGAAGAGCTAAAGTGTCTGATTGTCCTTTGAGCAGCTTTTCTAAGGAACCTTTGGAGAACCCCTTTTTAAAGGTATGTAGTTAGAAATCCAGTTCACCTGCAGTTACTCAGCCCCAGTGCTCTGCAGCAAATCCATGCATGAGATGTGCACAGCATCCATATCCACAGCCTGTGAATAAAACTAAAAAAATCATTTTTAAAGCTTGAAGATTAAAATACGTCTTTACCTCAGTCCATCCGCTGAATTCTCCTGTGTGATCTGCCTCAGTTTGCTCATTGCTCCACTTCAACTTTGTCAAGCAGTGGCTTAAAGCACACGTTTGGTCCCGCCTCTCCCTGCACAGACAGACAGCTGTGGTATGATGGGTGGAACAGATCAAAAGTAGAGCTGTCTTTTATATTGCGCTGTGTTACACGGGACAGCTCATGCTGTGCACTTACTATTAACATCACTGTTATTGTTACCGGTACTGTTATTGATACTGTAACTGTTATTGTTAATATTACTGTTATTACTATTACTATTACTGTTATTAGTTACTATTACAATTACTTTTACTATTACTATTGCAATTACTATTAACATCACTGTTATTGTTACCGGTACTGTTATTGATACTGTAACTGTTATTGTTAATATTACTGTTATTACTATTACTATTACTGTTATTAGTTACTATTACAATTACTTTTACTATTACTATTGCAATTACTGTTAACATCACTGTTATTGTTACCGGTACTGTTATTGATACTGTAACTGTTATTGTTAATATTACTGTTATTACTGTTACTATTGCAATTACTGTTAATATTTCTGATATTGTAGCTAATACTGTTATTATTACTGTTACAATTGCTGTTATTGTTGCTGTTATTGTTACCATTACTGATATTGTTTCTATTATTGTTAGTTACTGTTACTATTACTGTTATTATTACTGTTATTATTCCTTTTACTATTACAATTACTGTTACTATTACAATTACTGTTACTATTACTATTATAACTGTTACTTTTACGGTTATTGTTAGTTATTATTACCGTTACGCTTATTAGTACTGTTATTACTGTTAATATTACTGTTATTATTACTGTTACTGTTAGTATTACTGTTATTACTATTACTGATATTGTTTCTGTTACTGTTACTATTACAATTATTATTACTGTTATTGTTACTTCGGTTACTGTTACTACTGTTACTTAATAATACTATTTTTACTGTTACTATTACGGTTATTATTACTGTTATTATTACCGTTACGCTTATTAGTACTGTTATTAATGTTAATATTACTGTTATTTTTACTGTTACTGTTAGTATTACTGTTATTACTGTTACTATTACTGATATTGTTTCTGTTACTGTTACTATTACAAGTATTATTACTGTTATTGTTACTTCGGTTACTGTTACTACTGTTACTTAATAATACTGTTATTACTGTTACTATTACTGTTATATTATATTTTGTGTCTTATTACTGCCTCTCATTCACACTAATGCATGTGATGTGTTTGGACCAATGTTGGGAATTCCCCTTTCTCTGCCCCATAATGGTTTTGCTAGATTGTGGCTAGGTTGTTGATATCATATATACCATGTGGTTAGTTGGGTGTTAAGAGTGTATCACTGACACATTCAGTCTTATGGAAAATATTCAGTAGAACATCTACCAAAATCTACCACCCCGATCTCCATCCTCAGAGCTGTCCCTCAAGCTTGGTCATGTAGCAGAAAGTGGAAGACCTTTGATCCCCTCCACTCTGCATATCCTCAAATCTGGACAGATGCATGTACACTGCTGGACAGTAGGGGCAGTGTGACTGACCAGGGGCCTTACACACACATACAGAATGGCTCACGGTTAGGCTCTCTCCAGCAGATCCAATAACGGTATGAGAGCACTTCCCTTACCAAGCTGTCTCACTCGAAAATATTGTTGGAAACCTCAGCAGCTGCATCTCCATTTAACCCACAGGCCGCTCGCTCAATATTCATGATTGGTCTGTTAATCCCCGCAGAAATCAGACGGATTAGACGAAAATGGAAAATAAATGCGTACTTTAATTCCTTTCATGCCAACTGTAGCATTGATTGCGTAAGATGATGTAATACACATGACTGCATTCAAAAGCTACGGCACAAAACGTGGGTTAATAAACAGTTACAGTGCAAAACCGGCACCAGGTCACTGTATAACAGACCACAGTGGGCTAAACTGACCCAGCATCACAGCAGCTGTTTATCAGTCTGTTTACAGTAAGTGAAACAATGTGTTCCAGATTTGAACCCCACCTTTCAAATATAAGAAATTCTGGATAACTTTGTTTATTAGAACATAGAACAAATTAGAACATTTATTAGAACATGTCTCTGAATATTAATTTTATTAAACATCATTCTGGATAATAACAATATTAGAACTTATTTCATTGTATTGATTTTATTAGAACTGTTGTCTGATATTAATCTTTATTATTTATCATTTTGGTTGTAAATTGTACTAAAATATGACTAGAATTTAATTCTGGATAGAAATTATTCTAGATTTCTGAATGTCTGAATCTTATGTCTTATATAACACCTTTATGTATTAATATTATAACTTACTTAAGAAATTCATTGTTATCAGAACTTTATTTTGGATATTAATTTAATTAGAACTTCATTCTGGATAAAAATTATATTCATTTATTGGACCTTTTGTCTGGACATTTAATTATTTTAGAACTTTAATCTGGGTGTAAATCTAGTTACAACTTAATTCTTGAAGTGTTATAACTTCAGTTAATTAACTTTTGTTAATTGTTGTTACAACTAAATTTATAATTAAAATGTAAAGGTGCACGTATTTGTCACTGTACTATGTACAGCGAAACATTCTCCACATTTAACCCATCTGTGGTAGTGAACACACACACACACACACACACACACACACTAGTAAACTAGGGGCAGTGAATACACACACCCAGAGCGGTGGGCAGCCAACTCCAGCGCCCGGGGAGTAGAGAGGGTAAGCTTGTGGCAGTGGCAGCTTCCTTAATTCTAGATATTGTTTTGTTATTTGTTTTATTATTTTTACATTTTTGAATATTAATTTTATTAGAACTTCCCTTTGGATGTTTATTGGAAGTTTAATGTTATTAAAACTTTACTGTGAAAATTCTTTTTTTAATATTCATTGAAAAATTCTGTACATTCATTTGGATGTTAATTTGATCATAACTCTGAATGTTATGGAGTTATTAAAAGTGTACCAGTGTGTAAAACTACCTCCACCATGTTTATAGGATGCTTTGAGGATGCTTCATTTGAGGGGGTTCTGAATTGAGTGAAATGCTCTTTTAAAGGGGTAGTTTAGTTTGTTATTTCTGCGTTACATAATCGGCGTGTTAAACGGTGTAGCTTTAGCGTAAACTTCACGTATTGTCCTCATTTTAGCTAGCTAGATATTCCCATTGCCTACAGCTAGCTACATCGACCTGCTTCTCAGGCACATATCAGTTATAACTTTACTGTGAAAATTCTTTTTTTAATATTCATTGAAAAATTCTGTACATTCATTTGGATGTTAATTTGATCATAACTCTGAATCTTATGGAGTTATTAAAAGTGTACCAGTGTGTAAAACTACCTCCACCATGTTTATAGGATGCTTTGATATGCTTTAGCCTGGCTAACCCTCCCTCTGAGGGTTGTGGATCTGCTTGAGAAAGGTGCTCTGTTACACACACCAAGAGTCTCCTATCTTCAGATCGGATCGGAGGGAATTTTTCAGAAAATTCCTAGATGACGAATATGTGGAAATATGATCGTCTGATCCTGGAATGCAGGCCAGTGCTGCTGTGGGGTGGGGTGGGGGGGTGTGGGTGCAGTGCTGCGCTCTGACCGCTGCTGGCGCTCCGAGCTGGTGGCCCTGTCGGCGGATGATACTGCCAGTTTTGGGGTTTTGTGAGTGTGAGTGAGTGAGCGAGAGAGAAAGAGAGAGAGAGAGAGATAGAGGTGTAAAGGGAGAGATAGAAACTCCCGAAGAACTTCGGCAACCTGCTCCACGGTCGACGATGGCGACCGACGAAATGACGGGACGTTTTCTAAAGAAAAGATGAAGACGCTGAATAGCCATTCTAGGATGAGTACGTCTCAAAAATGTGCAAAAACCAGGTTTTTTCGTGCACCCAAAATGTCTGTGTGCCTCTGTCTGTGTCTGTGTCTCTGGGTGGGGACCGGCTGCTAACGCGCTAACGCGATCAGCCAGCCCGTGTAGCTCAACGACCAAAACGCGACGTGCAAATTAAGCCAGCTTTGCTTTGGGTGACATTTCTGACATTTTGGGGCTTTGATTAATCGCAGAATATTGAGATGTTTATTTCCAGAAACTGAGAGAAGTAGAAAACGAGCTGGCTTGGTCGCTAGCTGCTCGTGTTTTTAGCCTGAGCTGTCCGCGAGCCGGCTAAGCTAACGATGCTAGCTGAACCTGCACACAGCCTTTCTTTCACTTGGAGGCGTTTATGAGTCTTTCACAGCTTATCTGTCTTGACCCGCAGTTGTGCTTCATTTGAGGGGGTTCTGAACTGAGTGAAATGCTCTTTTAAAGGGGTAGTTTAGTTTGTTATTTCTGCGTTACATAATCGGCGTGTTAAACGGTGTAGCTTCAGCGTAAACTTCACGTATTGTCCTCATTTTAGCTAGCTAGATATCCCCATTGCCTACAGCTAGCTACATCGACCTGCTTCTCAGGCACATGTCAGTTATAACTTATTGATTTTTAAATAAAATATTTAACAGCTAGCTGTCTAACTTAAAGGAATGGACGAGTTTAACGCCGCAAACAATGTTAGCTAGCTAGCTAGTTAGCTAGCTCGATAGCCGGCTTACGGTAGCGAGTGTTGTAGCGAGCTAGCACCGGCGCTATGTGCTTTAACAGCCACGTCTTCTGTAATATATATGCCTCTGGAAGTTGTAAAATCACCGAAGCCACGTTTTACAACATTTTTATTAATCGTGTCTGTCTAATATTGGCGCTGACAGGCGAGTTAGCCGGTTAGCCGACAGTGCTAACTAGCTAGCTATTAGCTAGATAGCTAGCGCTAGCTCTCTGCGCCGCTGTAACGTTGTAGTGTAACGTTAGATAGCTAGCTAGCGCTAATGGAATATAGCTAATAGGATATAGAATAGAGATAACGAGGTGAAAAGCAGCAGAAATGCCTCATATTTGGTGTCGTTTTTACTTTTTAACGTAAGCCAGCTTAACGATGCTCTCCAGCGCTCGTCTGTTTGCGCTGCAGTTTCTGCAGCTGGCTGCTTCTCTTGTTTAGGCAGCAACAACCAGTCGCTCCTTTGTCCCCATTTTGGTTAACCCAGCCAGTGTATGTCAGTGTTGGGGCAGTATAGGAAGAAAAATGTGTTTGTACACAGCCAGAGGCTTTTATTTTCCTCTAAGGAAGGTGTGTTAATTAGCTAAGGATGCACCGTGATCTCAATCGTGGTGGTGGGGACAGTGCTTGGGTATGTTTACACTGTTGCCCTGTTTTGCTCAAAGGAAGATGGGCTGTGCTGTAAGCAGGGATGAACAGTGGTATTGGAACCATGTCGGTGTCAGAGTTGTATTATTAAAAAAAGAATAGGAAGAAACGAGATGAGCAGTGTTTAGGTTGGATATTCCGATATTCCAGAAGCCCTGGGTCCAGTTCTCCCGAAGCATCTTGGTGTTGGTGGAGTTGGAGAGGTCTCTAGTTTGTGAATATCCAAGATTCACAGGTGGAGAGCTCGCTGGTCCAGGACGTCTAGCCGATACCGAGTGGAAAGTAGTAGTATCGTTATTTTCATCAGCCCACAGTTCCAATATCGCTGCGTCCCTCCCGCAGTACGGCAGCGGCCGCTATGTCCGCTCCACTTAACCGTGCCTGTGTTTTGTCTCGTTGCAGGTTTCAGGTTTCACACTATGTGATGAGCACCCGGGACGTGTGAAATTATTTAAGAACTCCTGTGTTCAGAAGATTTTTTGATTCCAGTGGAATCTTCCAGTTTTTTTCCCCCTTTTTTTTGTTTAATGAAACACCCCCCCTTCTCCTTCCCAATACACACACACACACCAACACAAACACACACACACACACACCCCTCACACTTTTTAAGCAAGCTTAGCTCATTTTACATGTAGACCACCCTAGCTACGATGCCTGTACAAGCTCCACAATGGACGGAGTTCTTGCTGTGTCCGATATGCACCCAGACGTTCGAGGAGACGGTGCGCCGGCCCATCAGTCTGGGGTGCGGCCACACTGTCTGCAAGATGTGCCTGAACAAGCTGCACCGCAAGGCCTGTCCCTTCGACCAGACGGCCATCAACACCGACATCGAGCAGCTGCCAGTCAACTCTGCCCTTCTGCAGCTGGTCGGGGGTCAGGTGAGTGTGAAGTGTAGTTCTGCTTATCTGGTCAGGTGTGTTTGGAGTTTCTCCCCCCCCCCCATTTCCTTCCCAATTTGGACCACCCAACCTGTGTGTACATCCCACCCACCATACCCCTTCGCTCTGGCGCTACACCGCGGGGCAACCAATGCGCCTGGAGCAGAGCTCATACCTGGCTCCATCTACCCACCCAGGAGACGCCAAGGCCAATCCCGGAGCATGAACGGGAATCGAACCAGCGGCCCTCTGATCATAGTGAGAGCACCTTAGTCTGCTGGACCACTCGAGGGGCCCTGAAAATGATTTTGACAAGGAAAAGTTTGGGGGGGCTTCGAATGGCATTATGATTCACACAAGTATCCCTAGTGTGAATCTGGGGTCCTGCTGACGGAGTCAAAGAGATCACAACTGGCCTTGCTCTCTCAGGGGTGGGTTGATGGCACTTCCAACCTAACCTGAACGATGGGTATTAGCATATATGCAAACTCACCACCTTTCAGTGATATTTGCAGGGTGATGACTGGTTGGCAGGAGGGGCCCTGTAATCAACCAAACAACCAACTAATATTTATTTTATTATTTATTATTAAATTGTGGTGAAACACTTTGCTTTTAAGCTGCTGTGTTCAAATTGCATTGCATCAGGGTTCAAGCACTATTGCACCGTTATGGGGTCTGTATAGCAGAAATTATGTATTGTGTTAAGACCGGCTATTAATAACATGCAGAGGTTTAAAGGGAGATTTTGGGGCTTGATTTACCCTTTCATTGTACTGTAAGTGCAGCAGATGATATTTCTATGTCCTTTAATTGATAGGACACAGGTTCTAAGACAGGCGCTATGGCTAAATCAATAAGACATTAAGAAACAAACATCCTTATAGTAATCCATTAACATATGCCATTATACTAAGTTACACTGTTGACTGACAATCTCTCTTTCAGGTGCCCAAACTGCAGCCTGTGGCACTGATTACTAGTCCAGAGGACACCAAGCATTATGATGAGGCTCGACAGTGTGTGGAGGAGCTGGCACTCTACCTTAAACCCCTCAGCAGTGCGAGAGGTAACCCCCATCCAAACAGATTACATTGTTCTGCCTGTAAGTCTGGTAACGGGTAATGGGTCTTGGAAGCGTGTGTACCAATGACAAGTGTGTCATCACTTCCTGCTTAACCTAGTAGTCTAAAGATCAGGTGGGTCAGGTGTTTCTTGGCAGCGTGTGGTATGTGGGGTGGGTTGAATCGCTAATTCTATGCTCTTTTGTTCCTCGTTCTAGGCGTGGGGCTCAGTAACGCAGCACAGAGCATGCTCAGTCGGCCCATGCAGAGGAAGCTGGTGACTCTGGTGCACTGTCAGCTGGTGGAGGAGGAAGGTCGAGTGCGGGCCATGAGGGCGGCCCGTTCTCTGGGCGAGCGCACGGTCACCGAGCTCATCCTGCAGCACCAGAACCCCCAGCAGCTCTCCTCCAACCTGTGGGCTGCTGTAAGGGCTAGAGGCTGCCAGTTCCTGGGCCCAGGTAAAGATCTGGTGGTTCATGGATGGGAAAATAGAAGTAGGTCCAGTAGGAACAGTTAACATGTGTGCTTTAGTTGAAAGTTGAGGCTCAGTCACTGGTCAAAGATGAGTGCAAAGATGAGACCTAATTTAACATTCTGTGACATTTTAGATATATTTGTGTCTTACGTTTTGGTCTTTTGTGTGGTCTCTTTGCAGCCATGCAGGAGGAGGCTCTGAAGCTGGTGCTTCTCGCTCTGGAGGATGGATCTGCTCTGTCCAGAAAGGTTCTGGTTCTCTTTGTGGTGCAGCGTCTGGAGCCCAGGTTCCCCCAGGCCTCCAAAACCAGTATTGGACATGTGGTTCAGCTCCTTTACCGCGCCTCTTGCTTTAAGGTCAGCAAACTTTCCATTGTTTAATGGTGATTTTTTTTTTTATTGATTAATTTTTACTTGTTATACATTATAAAAATGGCAGAAAGTTCAGTTCTCACACGTTCTTGGAGAAACCAGTAAATATGCTAGTTTTCCAATCCTGAAAAACAAATGGAAAAAACAAAAGAAATCAAATTTCTAAATAAAAAAATAAGAAATTGATAAAAATTGAGTAATAGTCTTTACTTTTATTTATTTTTTATTTTTTTAAATAATGTCCATAGTTGTGGGGCATTTTACGATGGCCTTTCATGAGCAATAGCTGGTATATGAATCCTTCTGGGGAAATTATTCAGATCCGTGGGAGCCCCCCCCCCCCCTTTAAAACCCCTTAAATTCTGTGTTCTTCAGTTCCGTAACTACATTACTGCCACAATCAACATCATTTTCAGAAACCCTAATAGAGAACCCTGTGGGACTCCACAAAATATGCTATACTAAATGGTTACCAGTTAGTTAGGGCAAAATGGAATGATGAGTCTGGGTTTCAGTGTGTAAAAATTGCTAATTTTATCTTGTTTTAATCACATTCCATGTTTTCCGACCTTGCACAGGTGACCAAGCGAGACGAGGACTCCTCACTGATGCAGCTGAAAGAAGAGTTCCGCACGTACGAGGCTCTGCGGAGGGAGCACGACTCCCAGATTGTACAGATCGCCATGGAAGGAGGCCTGCGCATCGCCCCTGACCAGTGGTCCTCCCTTCTCTACGGAGACCAGTCCCACAAGTCCCACATGCAGTCCATCATAGATAAGGTCAGTTTTAGTTGTGGTAGAGCATTGCATAGTTCTAAAGCTTTTATATACTTTTCCAAGTCCTTTCTTGCTCTGGTTAATCTGCCTTAAGCATGCGGTTCTACGTAGTCATTTTGTTAAAGCTCCATTCTTAGTGCTGTACAGCTATAACAAGTAATTAGCTTTCTACTTATTACCGGAAACCTGTGCAACTGCAGACGTCCAGCATGCATGATGTATATTCATATTTTCTGGGAAGGAAATATAACTTGTCTTGCTTTGGTTGACCTTTAGTTGCAGACACCTGCGTCATTCGCTCAGAGCGTGCAGGAACTGACTATAGCGCTGCAGAGAACGGGCGATCCTGCAAACCTGAACCGGTTGAGACCTCACCTGGAGCTGCTGGCCAACATTGACCCCAGTCCAGGTAAATTTTTTGCATTCAGGACAATGAAGGCAGGTGCATCATAAATGTATCCTTTAATGCAGTGTTTCTTAACCCTGGTTCTGGAGGCACCCAGCCCATGCAATTCTTAAATGGCTTGTTAATGAGCTGATTAGCTTAATCGGGTGTGTTGGGAGCAGGGAAAGCACTAAAATGTTCAGGGAAGGTTGCCTCCCGGACTCAGTTTTAGATCAGATTTGACTGTTTTTTAGCATAGCTTTGCAAAAATCTCTCGCACTGCCTTCCTGTTGTAGTTTTTGTAAGTCTGAGAATAGAATAAACACCCTACCTGTTTTTTTGGATTTGGGCACCTCTCTGACCACATTGGGGAGGTTCCCCTACCTCCCACATCTTTAAAAGAGAAACCAATGAGGGTTTAAGAACTTGCTCTGACATAAAGCATGAACTATATATCCTCTGTCTGCAGATGCCCCCCCTCCCACTTGGGAGCAGCTGGAGAAGGGTCTGGTTGCAGTGAAGACGGTGGTGCACGGCCTGGTGGACTTCATCCAGAACCACAGCAAGAAGGGCACAGACCAGCAGCAGCCGCCCCAGCACAGCAAGTACAAGACCTACATGTGCCGCGATATGAAACAGAAAGGGGGCTGCCCCAGAGGGGCCAGCTGCACCTTCGCCCACTCGCAGGAGGAGCTGGAGAAGTTAGTAGTAGTAGTATTCTTTGTTCTCACGTTTGAGCGGTTATGCAAATGCCCTTGCACAGAGTTAGTCATTTGTCATGTGAATAGAGCAGGCAGTGAATAATAAGCCTAAAATAGGAACAGTTCATAATGAAGACAACAGTAAGTGTTAATTGAAATAGGAAACCGACAAACTGAAATGTATAACCATGTAATAAATGTTACATAAGCACACTTTAGCAGCGTTTCACATCAATACAACAGAACTCAGCCTCTGCTTTTAGCCCTTCTGTGGCAGTAAGCACATTAACGCTGGTGGTTAGGACGGTGGGAACACGCACCCAGAGAGATGGCCAACCACCTCAGCCCCCAGGGAGCAATTGGGGTTTAGATGCTCTGCATCCTCTGCTGTTAATGACTGTTCTGGGGATTGAACCAGCGACCTTCAGGTCTCAAGCCAACCCATTCTTATGGTAATGTCGTGACTAATTCTACTATTGAAGTGAAATGGCACTAAAACCCTGAATTAAAGGAATGAAAAAATAGGAGGAATAAGGTAGAATGAATAACCGTTATAATCCCTGCTCCAGCACGCTGCACTGCGCAAGAATCAGGCTGTAGTGTCACACACAATTTCCTAAAACCTTGCTCTCACTCAAAATCCTTGCATCTCCATTTTTGCAGTTTTGACTTTTTGACATAATGCAAATCCTCGCAGTTCTTCTTTACATCGTTCTAAAATGTCATGATGACTGGACCAATAGAAATGCTACAAAATGACATGGGTGGTTGAGAGTTCAAGCATTTTTGCATTACATTTGAATGCAAGCGAGCCCTGGAGGACTGAATGTCACACCTCTCCTCCTCTCCAGATATCGCAAGATGAACAAGCGCCTGGCTCCGAGGCTGCCGTGTCCTCCCGGATTGCTGCCAGAAGACGGCGTCACTCTTGAGGGCGTGACCCGTAAGCCCTCCCCTCTCACCAACGGCATCGTGGCCGCCTGCCCCGGCACCCCAGTGCCACAGCTTTTGGGCCGTGGACCAGAACCTTCCCACTATGAGCTCATGCGCAAGCCCAAGATGGATCCTGGCAGCATGAGCGCTCCAGGCTCACCCCCTGACAGGTGCGTACTGCTCCATACATCTGTTCATCATCACGTCAACCACAAATCAGGTTTATAATCAGTAAATCAGTGGTTCCCAACCTGGCCCTGTACATTTGAGTGGGCTCCTGTTGAAGCACACTGCCATCAACTCAGGAAGGGCATGTTAATGATGCCATTAATTGGCTGGATCAGGTGTGTTGGGAGCAGGGTAAACACCTAAAATGTGCAGAGCAGGCTTAAAGTGGCTCAGCAGTCTAATGCGCTACCACTATGGCGCGGGGATCAAGGCACAGTTGCCACAGTTACCGGCTGGGTAGATGGTGCTCTCTCCCCTCACAGCTCTTAAGCGTTGTTGGCCGGCACAGACGTCTGTTAACTGGTGCTCTGGACCAGGGTACCCCACACTTTCCTCAGAACTGCTCTGTGATACCGTGTGTGTGTGTGTGTGTGTGTGTGTGTGTGTGTGTGTGTGTGTGTCCAAAGCCGTTGGTACTTCTATGCCATGTCTAATAACTTATGAGCAACTAAAACTGTCCCCCTTAATCGCTGACCCATATCTTATTTCTCTACAGTTTGGATAAATCTGGCCTGCCCCTGCCACCGCATGCCATAGCCCACCCCAGGGCTGAGCACCTGCCCCTGGCCAAGCAGCTGGCTGGTGTGCCCCGTGGGGCACCGCCCATGTACCCCCAACAACAGCCTGAACTTTTCTACCCCGAGGCTAGAGCACCCTCTGGATCTCAGTATGATACATCATACTCTACTGGTAAGAAACAACAACCATGTTGAAACTAAAGCAAATGCAACATCTGTTGATGTGTAGAGTCTCCAGAGACTTATCCGGCACATTTGTTTGTTGGTTACGGTTCAAACTAGTATAAGTGTGATATTTAAAAAAAAATAAATAAAACCTTAAAGATGACTCTTAGCATTCCTGTTTTCTGTCCTCCAGGTAACCCTTACCCCTACCAGCCTCCTCAATACGTACCACCCCGTTACATCCGTAACCCTCCTCCCCCAGGGGAGTCTGCTGTCGCTCCGTATCAAGACCCTTACCCCGGGTATGGGCCCGAACGCCAGTATCCGGGCCCCCACTCCGGCCCTCCTTTCTCAGCCGTTAACCCTCACCCCTACCCTCCACCCTCCCATTACGACAGCCGTCGGCACGGCCCCTACGCCGGACCCCCACCTCCTCCACAGTCCTTTGCACCTCCGCGAGACGAGCTGGTCCGAATGAGCCCTGTGCCCCTGGACGTCCCGCCTGCTCCGCTGCCTCCTCCCACTGCTGGGGCGCCCGGCTCCCTCTATCACCCTGAGTCATCGTCACGGGAGAGGTATCCACCTGAGGGCTACTACCCACCCGCGCCGCATCATGGTCAAATCCGATCCCATGTCCGGGTGAGTCAGAGGGGTCTGTGATGCTCTTGTTAGTAACCTTTAAGTATCAGAACTACAGTGATGACTGTGATGTTCAACATCCAGGTATTTGCTAAGCGTTTTTTGGACTTGTGTTGAACCCTACCTACGTCACATGAATGTTGTTAAGCTGGTATTGAGTACTCTAGCAGGGATGTTTGTGTTTTTGTGGTAAGCCGTGACATTGCGTTTGTGCTTACTCTTGTTCTAGGATCCGTATGGCCGCTCCCAGCCCAGCCTGGACTACTTGCACCGCAGGCGTAAGGAGTTGCTAAACCAGCTGGAGGAGAGAAAAGTTATCTCTCCTCCTCCCTTCGCTGCTTCCCCCACCCTGCCCTCTCATGTCTTCCCTAGCGACTATCCCCAAGAGGTAAGCCTGGGCTTTTTCTCATTCTTATTCTTTGATGTCTTCAGTTGTCTATATAGCTATAGACTCTATCTAAAAGCTAACATGCATATGAGATTCCTGTATTGCTTTTTTTTTTTTTTAATTCTGGGTTCTAATTGAATCCTGTGTTCCAAATCTTCTCATACAAGAGGGTTCTTGATAACTTTGTAATGAACTGCAGGGGAACTGGTCTCTTTTCCAGCTACCATTGGGCACTATTACTACTGGTCTCTATAGGCTTTGCCCTAACCTGCTTCTTCTGTCTTGCAGTACATAGAGGACGGCTCCAAAGCCTTTGGAACCCGGGAACCAGACTACGCCGGACAGTACTCCCCATGGTCATGTGATACTATAGGATCATACATCGGCTCCAAAGACCCAAAACCGAAAGATGCCATGTCAGCTGGCGCTGTGGAGATGATGGTAGGAGACCCCTTTGAACATATTCACCCCCTTGTACCTCATCCTCCTCAGCATTCTCTGTTAGCATCAATAAAGCAATGAAGAACACCTTTCTATGCTTTTGACAGAATATGGAGGGAAAGAGTCTGCGTGAACCACCTCTGGACGCCCAGCGCCGTTCTGCAGAAGCCAAAGACGACGACCCCATCATCCCATTCGGCCCCCTGCCCACAGTTTCGCCCTTCGGGGCCATCTCCCGCACCTCCAAAACAGGCTACCAGACCACCGGCCCAGTGCAGGCCATGGCCTCCTCTCAGGGCTCTGGCTCAAAACACATAACTATGGCAGGTCAGTTGGAACGACTACATACATAATTGTACACTGGGTACAGCACAACAAAATTCTTGCCATGGTACAGCACCCATGGAGCAGAAAGGGGTTAAGAGAGGGCCTTGCTCAAGGGCCCAATCATGGTATTGAACCTACAGCCCTGTAAACAATAACTTGGCACTTTAACCATTGTCAAATTTCCGGGTGGTCCTTTTGTGAACTACCAAAGTTGTAGAAGTTGTTGTGTATTTGCATATAAATATAATATAACAAACACAATGCGTTGTGCAAAGTTTAGGCTGTTGGCTGCACAAAAATGTGAAGATGGTGACATTATCTGTGAATTTAGAGCAGTCCTTCAAATTGAGTATCTCTCTTGCCCCCTTAGCTGAGTACTCCTATGGGAACCATGGAGGCTGGGGCAGTGTGTCCTACCCGCAGCACCAGAGTATGGCCTCTCCAGGACACTTCAGTGAACGGTATGGTTGTGACTATTCTTCCAGTGTGTGTGTGTGTGTGTGTGTGTGTGTGTGTGTGTGTGTGTGTGTGTGTGTGTGTGTGTGTAACCCTGGTTGGTGGCACATATGTTTGGATAATTCGGGTGCATTTGCTTGTGGTAACGATTGTCTTGTTTTTGTCTTTTGTGTTCTACAGTCTGCCCGTGTCCGCCCCTGACAGAGAGCAGCTGAAGATCGAGCTTCAGCAGGTCAACCAACAGATCAGTCAGCAGACACAGATCCGTGGCATGGAGGTGTGTGTCCCTGAGTTCAAAAACAAACAGTACAGTGCATTTAGCATGTCTTAATGCTGAGGATTTCACTGTTTGCCCATAGTGTGGGTGTTGGCCCCCCAATCATGATTTCAACTGATGGTGCTTTTTCACTTATATTTCACCCCTATAAAAAAAAAAAAAGCACACCACACTATACAAGTAATAATCTCTGTATACATTCATCAAAACCACCAATCTTTGAGAGCCAACAAGCTTGCTTAATCTCTGCATTAAAATTTTTTTTAATGTACTTTTATTTGCTGTTAGCACATGAGCCTCCGCTGAACATAGCTTGTAAATGTCCTGCTAATGAAGGAGCATCACCAGTTTAAGAATAGTGTGCATGTGTGTGCTGTAGACAGACAGGAATGATGCCCACTCTTGCTCTGAAGCCCCCTATTAATGCTGTGTGTGTGTGTGTGTGTGCAGGCTGCCAGTAACTCCATGCTTCTGCAAAGAGAGGCCAGCGCTCTGGCTGCCCAGCCTTCTGCTGCTAAATGGGCTTCAGGAGGCACTGTGTCCAGCGAGCAGCTCAGTCTAGAGCTCCACCACGTGGAGCGGGAGATTGGCAAGAGGACCCGCGAAATCGCCATGGTGAGCCGGCATTAGGGCTGCCTATAAGTGACTAGTAGTGACTGATAGGAATAGACTAGTTAAAGTTACTGAATTTGTGCAGTCCACATTTCGAACACTGAATGACATCACAGCTTAAACCAAAACATAGTAATACATAAAAGAGACTCTGAAGGGAACCAAACATTTAATGTATTTTTGAAGAGAAGATATAGAACATTTAATCCCCTCTGGTGTAGAAGGGATTACCCCTTTACTTGCAGTAGGTGGTTACACAGTCATTCAGCTGCAATAACAGCTGAATGAAACTTTCTAATAGGGGGTGTAAGTATCATAACATTTCTACAGTGCTTCTCTAGCATTTCTTTCAACTGCGGTCGCAATTTGACTTTGACTAGGCCATTCCAGAAGTTAAGGTTTCTCTTTTTTTTTTTTTTTTTTAATCCATGGTAAGACAGCTTGCTTGTGTGCTTTGGATCACTGTCCTGTTGCATGACCCAATCGCGCTTCCGCTCACGGACCGATGAAGAATTAAAGAATTCTCTAAAACAGGGCATAATACTTATAGTCCTCTTAATGATGGCAAAGCGTCCCAAACCACACTACCGCCACCATGCTTCACTGCTGGTATGAGGTCCTTATTTTAAAAAAACCTCAACTGTATTTGTGTCTATAGAGTGTGGTTTCCAAAACTTAGGAGAATCCTTTAGGTCAGTGCTTCCCTGCCCTGATCATTGTAGTGTTTTCCCTGCTCCCAGCACACCAGATCCAGCTAATCGGATCTTTTAACAAGCACTTCCTCAGTTAAAGGTAGTGTGTTAGAGCAGGGAACCACTAAAATGTTAAGGGCAGGGGGTTCTTCAGAACCAGGGTTGGGAACCACTGATCTAGGTGTGTCTTGGCAGACATAATACAAGAACTCATGCTCCTGATTTAGCAGTGGTTTCCGCTGTGCTGAATTGCAGAAGGGGCCAAAACCCTTTCACACATGAAGATAGCATCTTCTATGGCTTGCACACCAAAGAAATAAGAAAAGTACAGAACATTTGAGAGTAAAAAGTAATCGTTTGCTCCAGTCCTTCCTGTTGTGTGAACATTCTTCATTATCTGATTACAGGAGAGCCAAGTGGCACACGAAGTCCAGTACAAGCTGAAAGCCTCTGAAAATGGGCAGCCTGACCATAAAGCCCAGCTGGAGGAGCTCTCCTTAGCACTGGGGTGAGTGTGGAGAGATCATCATAATCGGTGAACTCCTAACTTTTAAACGTGGAATCCTGCTAGAATCCTTAGTCTTTTCTTAATCCATAGTCTTGCCTTTTGTTGCCCTCAGTGACGTCTCAAACGGCTCGAGCAGCATGGTGCCGGTCAGCGTGGGGGGATCTATGCTGTCTCTGACCAGCAAAACATCTTCACTCACCCTTTGCTCCGGAGACCAAGCGGCGAGTGGCTCGGAGCTGCAGAAGAACGGTGTTCACTCTTGCTCTTAAGAGTAGCGCTCACGCACACACACACACACACACACACACACACACACACACACACACACAGACATACACCTGTACTTGAGAAGCTGAGATTCAGTAATCTGTGGAAAGAGTTAGCATGTGTTTACACCGATTATTTTGAAGAGATTAGAAACTCTTTAAATTTCTGAATGGAACACATCGATTTGAGACACACACACACACACACACCTCTGCATGCTGTTACATGCATGCACAGACACAACTTCTCTTTGTTTTATCTAGAAAAATGAGCAGTATCTGCCGTGATATGAATTTTCTTTCTTTTTGTTCTGTGAATGAGCTTTTTGTTTTAAATGACATCTCATCGCCTGGAAACCAGGGCATCTGATTACCTTACCTTATCTTATTTTCTTTTTTTTTCTCCCCCCCCACCCCTTTCTATATTCCCTCGGTGTACGTATTATTTAAAATACCAACAGTAAAGCCAGAGCAGGCATGAAGGATTAAAACAAGCAAGCAAGCAAACGAACCTGACGATTGGCCTCACAGAAGAACAGAAGTACCACTGGTTCTGTAGCATCCGGGCGTTGTAGCCTAGTTCTCGTAGGGCACGAGAAGCCTTATGCAGTTGGTCTGTGTTAAAACGCCATAAGTACATCTGTGCAGCATCGAATATGATCTGACTGACCAGGCACAAAGTAGCACGGAGAGCCTATATATAAATATAACTTTTTTTTTTTTTTTTTTTTTATTGGTCCATTTTGTATGGAGCATTACTGCAGGTTTCCCTTAACAAGGTACAGCGTGAGCGTGGCCGTGCATCTTCAACGTGAGACGAAAGGAGCTCCGGGCTCCAAGCTCTGCCTGGAACACGGGGGTCGAAGATAAGCGATCAGTTGTAAGATTTCGTTTCGTTTATGGTTTGGCTACAGAACTGTTTGGAATTTGTAAGTCCGTGGAAAGGCGCGCACCAAAAGCGCTCTGTTTTATAGAGCGCAAACAAACGTCTAAAAGAAAACGAGCACTTTTTCCGTGTTTTTCTATGAGTGTGTGCTTTGTTTTGTTTCGTTTTTTTTTCGTTTTGTACTGTTCTTATCCAAGGAAGAATGACACTTTCGGATTCCCGTGTTCCCAGGTTTGGAGTTCGGTGTGTTGTGTTCAGTTTGGTTTGGTCAGGAAGTTTGGCTTGGTTTTGTTTGGTGTTCCCGACGCCTCTTCCGTTTCACGCAATCGCAGCCTATTCCGGAAATTCTCATCAATTCTCCCTGACTTCTGTGAAGTTGCTTATTTGGGTTCCCTGGTCACGTCTGCATATTCATGTCAGCCGCTGCACAGAAAACCATAGTAGGAGATGGTCGTTTCAACAACAGCAGACCTAGAATGGCGGGCAGTCGGTCGGTCGGCTGGCTGGGTTTGGATGGATGCATGGAGCATGAGTGGACGGGTTGAGACGGAAGTTCAGATACACTGGAGACAACCGCCCCCAGAACTGATTACCACGAAGTTAACCAGACAGGTGTTGTTTAGATTAAACAGGATCACCTAATCAGCCTCGATGGGTATTGATTAGGCTTGTAAAGTAGCTCTCTATAACCTCACATGAGCTTTTTTTTTTTGTTTTGTTTTTCTTTTGGTAATTTTTTTTTCCCCTAATATTTAAATTGACTCTCCGTGGAGACAGCATGTATTCAGCTTATACCTGTATCACCTTGCTTTGACCTAATGTGTGTTTTTGCACATAATATATTCACTGACTATTTAAAACAAAAAAAGGCTGCCCCAGAAAAAGACAGAAAGATCAAGAAGTGGACAAGCTCTGAAGTCTTCCTGTAGTGATGACATTCTTCACGTGTGAGATTCTGTTCTAGTCTCTTGAGACCGACTATGATATTAAGCTCCAATTTTGGGTGCAATCTCTTAACATGTTAACCTTTGTTTTTTGGGGGGGGTTGTGCTATAGCTGTCGTGGTATCGTCGATTACTATTATGATGATGCTTGTGGTTGTTTTTGTTTATGGTTCTTTTTCCTCTGTTTATGTTCTTGCTCGAGAAGAGCATGCTGCCTTTTTGTAGGCAGGCTTTGTCAAGCTTAGACTTGAGCTCACAGTTCGTAGACATGCAGAGATGAAGCTGACGAGGTTTCGAGGGCCTAGCGATGTTCTAGTCGTCCTGCTCGACAAGCACTTCCTCGTGCAGTAGCCGTATTTGTCATCCTTGGACCTTTAATGTTCCCCTTTCCCGCTCCTTGATTGAATTCTCGTAAAATTCTTAATAATATTAGAAACGCTGGGCGTTGCCGAATGCTTTCGCCCCGGTGGTCACTTTGCATGGTGTTACTTGTGGAGGGTCGCTGAGGGTGACTTGATTCTTGATTGCCTTTATGACGTACCGAGATCGTCTACCTTCAACATAGCCTGGATCGAAAATGCCTATACAGTGTACACCAGTGAGCCAAAATATTATGACCAGCTGATGATGCATATCTGCTCGCTCTGAAGGTGTTGTATGGGAGCGGGCACCAAGACATTATCAGCAGCAGCAGATGATCCTTTAGGGACTGTAAGGTGCAAAGGTGCAGCGTCCAGGTATAGACGACCTTCTTCCGTTGCTCTAAGGGCCAGTCAAGGCACATTCGACAGTGGACGGGAGTTAGCATGGGCACTCTGACACGTGTCTGACACGGGTAGCCCTTCTAGCGCCTGGGACCCAGGGTGGGTTAAGACCGCTGTTGGCAGTTACTCACCACAGCAGCCAAGGAGCCCCCACTAGCCTTGCTGGAGATTTTTCAACCCAGTACTCATAGCTATTTACCCCAGGCACCGTTTCTTAGGTATTCACGCCTGACCATCCCCCCCTCTAATCCAACACACTGACTACAAGGACCACTTTTCTCAAGTTCTGTCTGACCGATATCCCAGACTTTGTCATGCACCGCTATTACGAGATAATCACTGTTATTGGCTTCATCTGAGTGTTCATCACATTTTGGCTCATCTGTGTATTATTATTATTATATTAGATTATTATGTTGAAAACAAAGCAAGAATAACATGGAGGTAGAAACCTTGAACGAATCCCTGCTTCGAACATCTGCCGACATGCAAAAGCTGACCACCATAAGCTGTCCAACCTGAGTGACTTTGTCCCCACCGCCCTTTCTGTGCTGCTATATAAAGCAAAGCAGTTGGGCTAGCATCTAAGAAGCTAAGCTAAACTAACCTAGCTAACCTGCATGGCTGCTCCTGACTGCATGCAGTATTCTTTACTGCGGTCAGGGTAAACTCTTTCTATCTGATTAACTGCTCTGGTCACTCCGGTCGCCGCTAGCATTCGGTTTTGCTTGGCTGCTCTTTTTGGTGACAAGCACGATTTAGTGCTAATCCTTCATTTTTTTCATTTTTTTTTAATTTGCTGCATTGCTAATTGCAGATAAATACGGTTACTGTCCAGAGCATGCCACATTTACGGCGTTCAGCAGGTGTGAGGTATATACATAAATATTGTTTTTCTATTTTTCCTATTCTTTTGCATGGAGCGCCCCCTAGTGTGTGCTACAGTCACAAAGTGGCAGTTTTCAAAGTGGCGCACTGCTAGGATGCTTGTTTTATTTTAACCTCTGGATTATATGGGAATGTGCTATATGTATTTAATGTGCCGGCGAACTGGCACTTGCTTGGGTGCCCCTTTTTTGTCCCCCTCCCCACCCTTTCTCTTCTTCCTTTTTTTTTTTATTATTTTTTTTATTACATATAATTAATCAGTGATCTCACTGAGTTTCTTGGATATTTTTTTTTTTTTGTATGTTTTACAAATGAAATCATGTTGACCATCCACATATAGCCACTAAAGAGGCATACAACTCATTTACATCTTTAAAAAAAAAAAAAAAAATAGAAAACAGGAAAAAAAAAAAAACTACAAGAAGAGCTTTGTGCATGTGTTATTTCTATATCCCCCAGCAGAGAAGTCACAGCGTGATGTGATTTTCTTTGAGAATGGGTCTGTTCCTAATGGATGATATTCATTTCTCTATCTGGATTGTGTCTGTTTTGAGCGGACCTGTAGCATTCATTTAAATGAAAGGCAAAATTAACTCATTTTGAACCTTAACACTGTTATGGCTGTGTCTATACATTTTTTTTTTCCCTTTTTATTCCTAACTTTTTTGGGAAATGTAATGGCTTTTTTATGATTACTTCCAAGTTGTCTTGTTACAAAAAAAAAAAAAAAAAAAAAAAAAAAATCTCTTAAATTAAGGTACAGGCTTGATTTCAACAAGGAAAGGTTTTATATATATAAATATAGATTATACTCCATTAAGGAATGTTTAGAACCATCTTACTCCAATGTGGATGTAGCCATTATTACGCCATTTTATGACTTTGTAAAACAATTCACTGTGTGAAAATTGGTTTGCATTATTTGTATAATACAATCTGCTTTTTTTTTGTTTGTTTGAGAGGTGAAACTGGAAGATGAGGAAAAAAAAAACCTGTGATATTAAAGAAAAATGTAACTTGTGTACAACAGTGATTCTGAATGAGAGGGATGGATTAAATATTGACACTTAACTCGTTTTAGTGGGTTTATTCGTTTACAGGACAGAAATTATAGTATTTTTAACACCAACACACACATGCATGTTGTGATCCTTGAATTGAAAACCTTTAACTTTACAGGAGAAAAAAAAACCTTAACCTTCAATGAAAGTCCATTAAACTTCTGGAGCATTTCTATTGGCCAATTCCTCATACAGTTTAACAAAATGTGGAAAAAATAACTGCTTCAAATTTGAAAATTGTAGATGTCAAATTTGAGAAGGCTTTTACGTGACCGTGACAAATATAATTTAAATTACATAATATACACATTTATTTATCTATCATTAAAAATAATATTTAAATCACCCACATCCTGCTCATGTTTTTAAACATTTTTGAACCCTAGGTTTTGTAATCCTGTTAATAAGCATAAAGCAGAAACTACTGCCAACTCTTTGGTTAAGCATATTCAGAAGTCCCACAGGGTTCTATTTTAGGGCCTACGAAATTAAGAGTATTGCAGTTATGAAGGTGTAAATACTAAAGTGTGGGCCTATGATGCCAAAACACTGTATCCCTTAAAATTTACATACTTTATTATACCTTACAGACTGAACTATGTAGCTATGTAAGCTCTGTTTTGATTGGCTGCCCTATATTGTGCCTTGTTCAAAATCTGCCCAAGCTGAAACACTCCTTAAATAACATGTAATTAGTACCAAAACGTAAAAAGTAAATAAGCAGGGCTAAATAGGTGGATACATGTAAATACATTAAACAGTGACTGTAATACCAGTTATTGTTGCTGTAGCAACTAAAAACATATTTCCCTTCAAGTCAATTCTATCTAAAAGAAAAATGCATTGTTTTACAGGATGTGCGTCAAGCATAGTCCAAATCAAAATAGACCTGCGTCCAATTCTATTTATTATATTTCATTCATTGCGTCACATTTTAAACATCTGAAAGCTCCTGATTTTTGATGACCTACTCGTGCACCACTGGCCAGGTGAACACGTTGTACTGACCCATAACATTGTGTTTCACCCCCCTCCTGCGCTACTCATCAAGTGAAAACGTAGCTCGGCTCACTCGTAGCTCACCGTTTCACTTGGAAATCCATCATGCGTGACTTTAAATCTGGTCATAATTACGGCCCTACCCGAGTTGTGCGTTTCTACGACTGTATAAGCCTCCGTTATCCTTTCCAGAGCGGGTAACTGAGACGAACAAGCTTTGTATCAGTGTGAAGACGCCCTATACTGTCCATGTCCTCTTCTGAGAGCATGAACCCAAAAACCTGTAGATGGAAGAGGAACATGCGGGTCAGTGACCATAAACGGACCTTGGTGCGCTAAACTAACTGTTCAGTAAAAGAGGCCTTAAAGGAGGCAGGTATTTCATTGGTAGTTTTCTTCAGAGCTGATGGGTAAGGTATGAGCAGTTGTGCAGAAGTGGGTGTAGTGTGAGACGCTGTGTTCTAGAGAAGCTTAGGAAAGTCAGAATTGTTCACAGTGGCGAGGAGACCCAGACGTCTGCAGGGTTTCAATTGTTTTTTTCAAAATTGCAGCATAATTCAGTGGCAGTAATTCCAGCCCCTGGGAACCCAACCTAGAGTTTTCTCTCTAATGAAGATAATCTGGCTCCTCAGGGCCCCAGTGTATCAAAGTATGCTTTCTGAAGATCTTCCCAAATAAATGGCTGCTGTATTTTACCAGTATTGCTCTCCTCTCTGTTTGGAATGGGCGGTCAGCATACCCCCCTGACCAATCATAAGGTTAACATGGCTCCAGCCACTGCTAGTCGAAGTCTAAGAAACCTGGAACGACGAGGAGATCCTGTACCCGGCCTTACCACAGTGTTTCACACCAAACCCACAGTGTTCACACCTTAACCATTTAATTACGCAGAGATTTGGGTTCCTCGTTTTTGACAAGCAGCAGTTTGCTAGACTGGATCTTGATGAGGACAAACTATTAGCGGTTACTGTAATTAATATTCAGTAAGGTGTAACTGCAGTTACATTAACAGAAATAACTAATCTTGTTAAACGTGTCTGAAACGCTGATTGAAAGCTAGTTATATTATATTTGTAGAAGGTGGCCAATTCAGTGAACACACACCAGTCACTCCACATGGGTTGGGTCCCAGCTCACATGCCTCCCATCATGCAATGCTTTCAGAGCTTCCAGGTCTTTGTCTTCCAGTTGGAATCCAAACACCTGCGCATGCAGAGGTTGTCTCAGAGATAGACATGGCAATCGAACGTCAAACAACTTAGAGTTAACCAACCCTGGCCAAAAACCCGGTACCCCATACTGGTAAGCCGGCTGGGTAAACTGCTGGACCGGCTTAGCTCTTGACCAGCATAGCATATGCTTTCATTTGAGTTTGATGGACTAGCTGGTCATAAAGCTGGTTGACCAGTTTGGTCAAGCTGGACATGTTGGTCAACCAGCATGGTGATGTTGCTGAACAAGCTGGTTAACAAGCTTAGCTCCAACTAGTGTAAATAAGTATGATCCAAATCGAACGCTCCGTACATTAAGCTGGTCAAGAGCTGGTTAACCAGTAAGCTTACAAGCATAGGGTATGTTTTCGCCTGGATGACCAACATTTCGACAAGGTTTTCAACCACTTAGACCATCTGAAACCAGCTGTAGACACTATACCGTGTTAAGCTGTCAGAATCCATATGGATTGATTTATTGATTTTTTCCAGCACTTAACCAACACCTGATCCTAACAGCTAGCGATGCAGGCAATCATCTACAACAAACTGCCCATACCAGTCACGAATGACTGTTTGTGATGAAGAGCATTATTCTTTTTTTGACATGTTGATAATTAACCTCATGACTGTGGTTCAACCAGCCACTTTTCATCAAAACGTCGTTAAACTGACCAAACATGGACGAGGAATCTAGGAGTTTGAAGCCAAGAGGGAAGTTTGACCATTACAAAAGGTTTAGGAGACACTGACAGGAGCTGAGGTTGGAGGTTGTTTGCTTATCGGTCTGATTTTAACGTGCAGACATCATGAAGGCTTGGCGACACTATGCAATACTGCACTGTTAGGACATGGTGTCAGGGCTGGAAGCTGGAGTAGAACTGACTGTACTCACTATAGTGGGAGATTACTTAACTTACTTGGCAGTTTTCAAGAATCCTGTGTGGCTTGGTGGACTTTGGGATTGTGATGACCCCATTCTAGAAAAGATAATGATGGAGGAGTTATTCGAGGTCATGCTGACCATTAATGGGTAACAGTACCTATTGTGGAACCACACTGGTAATAAAAAGTCCTCCTATTCTTGCTGTACCTGAATGCTCCAGCGGATGCATATCTGGGAGGCACTGCGGTTGTACTTTTTTGACAGCTCCAGGATGACCGGATGGGTGAGGGCCTGGCCCTTGGCTAGAGGGCAGTAGCCCTCAAATGCTATGCCCTCCCTGCGACAATACTCCACCAGCTCCCATGGTTGCTGGAAGGGATGGAACTCCACCTGCAAAAAGAGCAGACCATTCATATTGCTTTGGCTTTTCGATGGATGATGACTATCGCTGTGAGTGTCATCTGTCGAGGATTCACACCTGGTTAACATGAGGAACCACTCCGCAGTCTTCTTTCAGCTCCTCAAGATGAGAGACGAGGAAGTTGCTCACACCAATGGCACGACACAATCCTGCGATATTTGAAAGTGCTCAAAAGGATGCTTTTCACACGTTGACGTTTCATATATGCAAAAGATTGGGCACCCCTGACACCTGGGGTTGCCCTTTTTGTTTGCAGAAGGTAGGTGAAGGTCATCTTCGCAATAAGCAACAATTAAGACTGGGGTGGTCCTGGAGAAGTACCATCTCCTGACATCTGACTCTAGTAGACGCCACCTGGACCGGGTGTTCGATTAGGGTTGAAGCTGAACTCTGCATGGTGTTAATAACCAGGACCAGTGCTGAAAACCCCTATCGTTGACCACTGGTCACCAACCATCCTCCTGAAGACCCCCATTCCTGTAGGATTTAGTTCAAATCTGCCACCATCAATATGTTCAGAAGATCTTCATTCAATCAGTGGGTGTCAGGGTTTGTTGGATCAGGGTTGGAGCTGAACATGACAGTTTGCTAGATCTCCAGGAGGACAGTTGGAGACAACTACTATTGTCTGACAACGCCTTTACCTTCATCGTACATCTCCTCCAATGCTCTCCACGTCTCTGCTCGAACTTCTCTGTTGGAGCGTCCTGGGACTGTGCAGTCAGGCCAGTGCATAAGATACAGGTCTGTGAGGAGGAGAAATTATACAGGCATCAGATTATAATTTCCCGGATGCCATGCATTAGAAGGCAGAAGTTGTTGGTACCTGTTGTTGATGGCAACTTCCCCACGAGCTGAAAAGAACTAGTCCACTAAGCTGCAATACCACACGCTTACCTAAATACTCCACTCCCAGCCTGGCAGCAGAGGCCCTACAGGCCTGTGTGGCGCTCTGGTACCCGTAGTCCCCCGGCCAGAGCTTAGTGGTGATCCACAGGTCCTCGCGTGGCACTCTGCTCTCCAACAAGGAACCTGCCAAGGCCTCCTCGCAGCCATACCTCTTAGCCGTGTCTATGTGTCTGATGCCACATTCCTGAAGAGCGTAAACCACGGCCTCATGGGAGTAGCCTCCATTATGCGATGTCCCTGGACAGTGTAAAAGCGGAGGGTAGGAGGGTGGAGGACAGAGCAATAGCAAAGCAATCCAAGTAACTGATGTAGAGGCTAAAGGTCGAAACCACATACCAACTTTAGTCAAATATTACTCTATACACAAACATACTGAGTAACTTCTAGATGTGCTGTGGAACTTCTCATTTCATCCAGCGTCTTTAAGCTTAGGAACTCAAGAAGAGTCTAGTATTATCTGGGGTCTCTAAATCTTTAACATAACATTTTACAAACGTCTTCATCATCAACTTTTATAACAGCTTTTTAAATGTTGTTATTAATTTGGTATTAATTATGTAATTACACCCTATGAATACTTTCATGATTTGTCCATGTGAAAATACCAATATTTAAAGTGAGGTGTAGGTGATGAGGGAGATTTTATTGTATTGTAATACATTTTGTTATTGTGATAAACAATATACATTCTAAGCATATTGAGAATATCGCCAGTGCTTAAAAAAATGATAAAACTGTTAAAAAAATATGATAAATGTTGTGTTTTGTGAAAATCTAATTAAAATACAATAATGTAACACTATACTATATCGTCCACCCCTAGTGTGGCGAAGAAATACTGTGTAGAATCAGATATTTGTAGTTACCGTCATTGTGCTAGCTTTATAGAAAGTTTAGACATTAGTATTAAATTGTTTTCCAAATTGCAGTACTAAAAAGGCCACCTTCAACCTACAATCCTAAAAAGTAGCAAGGTACAAAAACAATATTTAGAAACATAAACCATTACCTTGATTTAATAAATCATTCTTTCATAATATTCTGTTCCCTCAATTTAATAAACCATTCCCTCATATTAATAATCTGTTCCCTCAATTTAATAAACCATTCCCTCATATTAATAATCTGTTCCCTCAATTTAATAAACCATTTTTTTAAATTAATATTTTTTCTCTCAATTGAATATATCATTCACTCATATTAACAATCCGTTCTCTATTTAATAAAATGTTTTTGAATTAAATCAGTTCCCTTAATTTAATAAATCATTTCCTTATATTAAACATCTGTTTCCTTCAATTTAAATCGTTCCCTCGAATGAATAATTTGTTCTCAATTTTATAAACCTTTCCCTCGATTTAAGAATTTGTTTCCTCAGTTTAATAAATCATTCCCTAATATTAATAATTTGTTCTCTCAATTTAATAAATAAATATTACTCATATTACCAATCGGTTCTCAATTTAATGAAGTCAAGTCAAGTCAAATTTATTTGTGTAGCGCTTTTTACAACTGTTGTCATCACAAAGCAGCTTTACATAATTAGTACTTAATAAATTGTTTCTTTGAATGAATAATCCGTTCTCTCAATTAATAAATCATCCCCTTGTATTAATAATTAATAATAATAATTATTATTATTAATAATAACAATTAATAATAATAATAATAATAAATATTAATAATATCTTCCCTCCATTTAAATCATTACCCTCAAATTAATAATTTGTTAATTAAATAATTATTATTATTATTTATTTAATAAATCCCTCAATTTAACAACCCCCCAAAAAAAGAGTTTAGAGCCAGTCAGTTAAACTGAGGGGAGGGTTTAAGTCTCCGGGCTAAATGTGAACACCTCAGCAGTTCCGTTCAACCCTATTAGCGCCGACACCCCCCAACCGACCCGACCCGACCCGACCCGACCCGACCCGACCCAGTTAGCAAGGAAACGTCGGTCCAGCGTTGCTTTAACCGCAGTTCTGTTCAGGCTCGTGTCTGAACTCTGACCCTCAGCTCCGCGCTGCTAGCCGGCGCAGCTAACAGCGCTTAGCGGAGCAGCTTTATCCGAGTTCAGCAACTTTTACAACCACGGTTCCCCTCTGTGAGAGCTTGGATAATTAATCTGCGGTGTGACCATATTATTAACGCCTCAGAAATGACTCGAAAATATGAAACTTCATAGTTTAACCTCAGGGAAACGTTTATACACTGGGGGGTTGTGGGAGTTGTAGTGTCAGGTCGCAGCTACTGGTTAGAATGGGATTTTATTATTATTATTATTATTATATTAATTATTATTATTTATTAATTAAGGTTAATAAAACGACAGGCTATACCAGTATGAAGGTGAACAGACCTCTCTGTGTGTGTAGGAACCATCTGACCATAGGAACCGAACTCACCGTCCACTAACAACAACACCCCCCCCAGCCAAACCCCAAGACTTTAAAAACCCATTAACCCTGTTTTTCAATGGTACTGTCGACATATTTAGGTTCAGTTGTAGCTTTAAAACACTTTAAGGACGAAAAGCAAACTCACCTAATCCAAGAACTGGAATTTTGAGGCCATTGGAGATGGGCACAGCAGGACACGGTTGCATGGAAGCTGCTGTAGTGAAGATAGGATGATGGTCTCTGGGATTTAGCTTAGCTACAGTAAATGAAATGAATGCACTAGTGTGTGCATTACTGAGCCAAAGTGCATTACTGAGCCTTGCCTTGCTTTGCCTTGCCTTGCTTTGCATGGGCACGTCCTGCCATTCTCCCTGCTGTGTTCCAAACCACAGGGTGGGTGGTGTCTCAAATGGTGTCTCTCGACTCCTGCTCCCTAACACTAGCTACCTATACTGGAGCACTGGGACGGCCTTCCTAGGTGGAAAGTGTTCTTTACCCATTATACTTTACTTTGAGAATTTCCGCTGCTCTGCTTATTAGGTTTTCTTCCACGCTGGTGTAAAACAGTGCCCCCCACTCTAAAGTCTACAACATCCAGGTCGAACAGCCGCCCGTCTGACCTGGTTCCTGCTATCCCACAGGGCCACCGGTGCAATGCCCTCCTCCGGGTTGCAGGAAGCGAGCCATCCCATCTTTGGAGTTCAACACGCTTGGAGGAGAACGCTAACTGCCAGGTTCTGGCGTATCCTCGCGGCCTTGAGCAAGCGGCGGATGGGAGGCGGTGTTCGTTTTGGAGAGTAGTGGCCTCCTCATTGCTCTCCTGCCGTGCACGACATTCTTGTCCGTCATTTGCCTGATGATGGACTCACGGACGTTGACATTACACGGAGCAGCCGAGGCCTGTAGGTCCTCTAGATGTTGCCCAGTGGTTCTTTGTGACCCATGGAGGTGTCTCAGATTTCTCTGCCAATTAATTAACCTTTTTGACCTTTCCAGGCATGGCCTCCACAAGACCTCTGAAGGTGTCCTGCTGTGGTGTCCTGCAGCAGATCCTGTACGCTGTGAGGTGGGGTCTCCATGGATTGCATTATTGTTATGGTTGGATGTCCTTCCTTAGAGCACTTCTACTAGAGTCCATACTGCACACCAGGAACACCCACAAGACCTGCCTGACGTTTTGGAGATGTTCAGAGACCCAAGGTCGTCCAGCCACAAGTACGCTTGGCACATCATCACCTTCGAGAACTGGCTGTTCACTTGCATCCATCTGGGTAATCTGGATAATCTGTGGCAGTGGTTTTAATGTTATGGCTGATGTGGTTGGTGTTTAGCATTTGCTTGTTAGCTTCTCCAAACATGTTCAGCTTCTCCTGCCCAGGCCCGGTGGTGTTGGTCTGCCTAGCCACCGCTAGGGGGCACTATCTGCGTTGGAAAGGTGGTTGCGAAACGCGCCTGCGCACTGAGCGCAAACTTCTCAACTTCCCCCAAAGTTGTTGTGCCTGGATCATGGGAGTGCTGTGTTGCAGTTAAAATGAGGTAGGCTATGATCACACGTGAGAAGTGGTGGGTTTAGCATCTTGACAGCAGGAAATGTTCATCTTAGCTGTGTTTAGATGTGTTTGGGTGGGTGGTGTGGGTGGTGTTGGTGGGATTGCATTTGCATGTGCAAAAACTGTAGTTTCCAGTTTTCTAGCCTTGCTTCTGATCAAGTTGAGTAGCTCATTTGGAGAAGATGCCCCCCATAGTTAAATCCTAAGACATGTACCCCATAGCTGTGGCATGACTAAATAATCCTGAGCTGGTGTAATCTGGACTACTGCATTCCTGAGATGTAGTGTTTGACCAATGCAAAAGTGCTAGTCAAAGAAGTGAACACCTCCTCCTCCACTGAGAACAAACCTCTGAGTGTTTTATTGGACTGTCAGCTGCCAGGGAAGAAGGTTTTCTACTAGACTTCAGCTCATCCCAAAAGTACTGGATGGAGCTCCACCATCCATCATTCCAGAGAGCACAGTGCTTCATACCCCTCTCTACAGGAACTAGACAAGCTGTGTATGTGTATTTGTGTGCATTTGCACATTCCTGTCAGCAATGGGTGCAGCGTAAAGTAGCTGGATGAACGCATGCATTAGAAGGGGTGTCCACAAACATTTGGACATCTAGTGTCTACATGGGAGCCTACCTGGAATTATGGGGAGCATGGCAGGAATACCCCTGCAGCTAAATGTATTTATTAGAAGGGTTGTCCACAAACATTTGGACATATTGTGGATTTGATGATACATTTGTGAATATAGGATTTGGGACCAACATTTCACCAAGGGAAATTTTACAAATGCAGCACAATTAATATTCTGCTCTTATTTTGGCTCAAAATATCAGTTCAGTGTGAACATCTGTCCGATATCGACATGCTTATTATACCAGTTATTGATATTTCAATATTTCAGCCGTATTTAAATTGATCCTTTATAAATGAATAAAGTGCCTTTGTCTCTCGTCCCTACAGGCTTCATCTCCGCAGCTGCAGGCCCCTTAGCCCCCGCCGGGCACATATGATTGTCGTCCCTTTGCTGCTGCTGCTGGTCGTTGGTGCCGCCTTAACCTCTTTGCTCCCGTCTCCTGAGGATGGCGTCCTCGGGGTCCTTCGTCGTCGCACCAACAGCTCTTGGCCCGTCTTACTGCCTGATTCCTTCACGCTGGTCATGCAGACGTTCAACCGCACGGACCTGCTCCTGAAGCTGCTGAACCACTACCAGGCTGTTCCTCGTCTCCACCGGGTCGTTATCGTCTGGAACAATGTGGCGGAGCTTCCGCCTGTAAAGCTGTGGGAGTCGTTGGGGCCTCATCCCATCCAAGTGGTCTTCAAGGAACAAAGCAGTAACAGGATGCGAAACCGTCTGCAGCCTTTTCCTGAGATTGAGACGGATGGTAGGTGTCTGGTGGGGAAGGTAGATTTTAGAAATGGACAGCGTAATTAGGAATATGTGGAATCTTATCGGTAATAATACCTGCTTTGCAGAAGTTTTGGTAGATGTTTAGATTTGGCAACTATTTCTAAATGTATGTAGAATCTCCCCAATTTGGAAGGCCAATAACCCTATTGCCATTAAGGCCCCCCACTCCATCACTAGCAATACCCCTAGCACACGTTTCCTCCGACACATGTAAGGCCAGCCACCACCTCTTTTCAAATAGCATCGCTAGGTAGCCAGCATGGATCCCCAGCTCTGATATAACAGCTAACAGAGGCCTCTGGTGACCAACATCACGCTAGGAGTGATGAAGTGGGGAGCAAGTGCCATCAACCCACCCCTGAGAGAGCAATGCCAGTTGTGCCCTCTCTGACTCCGGCTGCTGATGGCAAGCAGCATGACCCGGGATTGGAACATAACTCGCCATAGTTCAAACTGATGTTTAATGATTTCAGGATAAATGGACCAATAGAAATGCTCCAATCTGTTACATTGACTTCCACAGGAAGTTCAGTCCCAGGTGATGCCACAGCCGTCCGTGATTGGAAGTCCCAGAGAACGTAACTGGCCATGCTCCCTCTGGGTGGGTAGGATGGCCCTCCATTTCCCTCTCCATCACTTGGCACGATTCTAGCCAGTGTGGAAGTCTGTTAGCTGATGCTAAGCACATGCTTGCTTTCACATTCTCAGAGCGCTTGTTTAGATAATAGTAGGTCATTCAGAGTCAGAAATTATGCAAGAAAGTCTATTTGAGGCATTAGTAAGAGGCAGCTTTGACTGATCTCACTTTTGTGCTCGTCTGATAACCCCACCCACACTGTACGTCTCTTCCGCAGCGGTGTTGATGCTGGACGACGACACCCTGGTCAGCGTTCCTGATATCAGCTTTGCGTTCTCCGTCTGGAAGGTAAGGCGTGGTCGTCGACACGGCGGACACTGAGCTGACTGATGGGCCGTGTTGAAACCCACATGTGCAAGAACTGCCGCTTGTTTGTGTAGAAGAAATTTGAGGACATCACATTTAGCCACAAAGCAGACAAGTATCTGTGCTGCTGAGGTTGCGTCTCCTTGCTTGAATACTACTGTAAAAGGAAGTGGTGTGAAGACATACTGTGGCGTTAATGTGTGTCAGAGTCCATAGCGATAGTGTGTTGACCCAACATCGATACCACGGTGTGGTTGTGCGGGCCTCTGGCTTTGCCCAGTGTCACTACCATGGCTTTAGCATTGCTATCATAACATCAGCATTGTTATTGCTGCGACTGTTGTCTTCGCCCAGCAACACTACTGCTGCGTTTGCATTGCCATTGTGACACTCTGACTTCTGGCCTTGCCCAGCGTCACTACCACTGCGTTAGCATTGGCACAACAATGTAAACATATGACCATCGGCCTCACCCAGCATCTCTACTGGGGCATTAGTATCGCCTTGCCCTGTGTACTACCGTTAGCTTCGCGACCATGCTGGCCGCCAGCCTCGTCAGAATGGGCTTAATGCTGGTGCTGCTGGTAGTAATGCTGTAATATCAGCACTTTAGTGAAGCCTCAAATCCATTCATTCATTTTAACCAGGAAAGACGACCCATCGAATTGACAAAGGTCAGACGCACGGCCCTCTACAAACCAATCAGTGCCAAATATAGAGAGGTGTCCCCCATGTAGGTGGTGCTGATGATAAGATCCAGATCTAACTGGATCAAATGTAGACACTGTTACCCACACATCAACCATGGTCCGGACCTTCAGGTGTGATCATCTTAAGAGTACTTTTTTAATTTCTACTTTGGATCTGACATGATCTCTCTCTCTCTCTCTTTCTCTTTCTCTCACACAAACCCCACGTGTTTGACACCTGGCACTCCAGCAATTCTCTGACCAGATTGTGGGCTTTGTGCCCAGGAAGCATGTGACCACTGCCTCCGGTGTGTTCAGCTATGGCAGCTTTGAACTGCAAGATCCTGATGTGGGTGGTGGCGACAGGTAGGAAGCTGTAAACTTGCACACATCCGCAACAATCAGTCAGTCAGCAGTACTACAAAAGCTGGTTCACTAAACACTAGGAGCGGCAGTGTGACGTTATAAATAGAAAGTAGTGACACATTAAAAACCTTACATTAGATTTTTCCTTCTATTTTACATTTAGAAAATATATAAAAGGTGCAGGACATTCACGTTTGTGTCCTGTTAAGGGGGTGGTCACTTATTTTACCTTGGAAAATCAACCAAATATGTTATTTGGACAGGGGCGTCGCTACCCGAACCGTGCCCCCTGCCTGATTTGTGCCGAGCATGCGGGGAAACAGTAGTTTGCATTAGCCAACCAGCCAGACACATCACACACCTGCTCCACTAACTGTTAGAGCTGTATATAATATATATGTTATAAATTAAGCTGAAAAGCTCAGGGCGTCTTAACGCTGGCCGATGATGCACAAAGAGTCAAGACTGGCAACCGCAAGTCACCCCTCTGCTGCCATTTCTACGCTGCCTAAACATTTAGCACTAGCCTTAGCCTGCTAGCCAGTGAGGTTGAGGTAGCAAGCGAGGGCAGCAACACTGCCACTGTGGACTCGGCACTGTCACTACCTACGATCCCTGGCCAATTTGCAGACATGCTCGGCACAGATCGCGTAGTGAAAAAGGGGTGCCCAGAATTTTGCATACGACTGTACATAGGATAGCAGTAATAGTAGAGTATATCGAGCAGTAATTACAATAATAATAATGATAATAATAATAAAAGAAGTGCACAAAAATACACAAACATTTACCTCTAAAGATTCACAGGTGGACCCACACATCCTAAAACTAATGTACAATTTTGAAGCTACTATTTATTGGATTATTTATTTAATGGATATTAAAGCTTATTATCAAGACTTATATGATGAAGTCTGCAGTTTAATTTCCAGAGATTAAAAAACATGTCATGAAATATATATTAAAGATTTGGGACATTTCTATTGGTCCATTCATCATAAAATTCTGATAGAAGGTAAAGAATAACTGCCAGATTCACATCATGACAAAATGTCGTGAAATTTATACATATATTTATATAAAATACATAAATATATAAAAATAAATAAATATGCTTAAATATTATGTAAATGTTTACATTATTATTTTTAATGTATTTAATCATTTTCATTTATTAAAAGAAAATAATTTATATATATATATACTTATATTTATTATTTCACATTTTTATTTTTACATGGTAAATAATCATTAAAAACAAATTATCTATTTTTGTCCCTGATCGTGATTATATTATATAATGATGTTAATGCACAATGATTTATTTATTTGAATTATTTTCATGTTGTTTTCAAGTCTAAGGAGAGCTGGAATTTGATGGCCTGCTGATATATTTGCTAGCGTTTGGTAGCATTTGCTAAAGTTGGGAAAGTGTTACAGGATGAGGATCAGTATAATCGCACCCACGGCCGTCCTGCTGCAGAGCCACTGCGAAAAACGGTAAAAGTGGTACATGATAAACGAACGGTGAACCATCTCCTCTGTTCCCCCTTTCTTTTTTTCCCTTTTTTTTTTAAGGTACTCCATGGTGCTGGTGGGCGCCGCCTTCTTCCACCGGCGCTTCCTGGAGCTGTTCCAGACGCAGCCGGCCGAGGTGCATGCCCTGCTGGACAAGACGCAGAACTGTGACGACATCGCCATGAACTTCGTGGTGGCGCGGGAGCTGTCGGGGCTCGGCCGACCATCAGGGATTTTCGTGAAGCCTGTGGACCTGAGGAACCTGGAGAAGGAGGCCAGCAGCGGCTATGTGGGCATGTGGCACCGGGCGCACCACCTGCTCCAGCGCTCGCACTGCCTGAACAGACTGGCGCAGATCTATGGGGACATGCCGCTCCGCTACTCCAACATCATGATCTCGCAGTTCGGCTTCCCCAGCTACGCCAACCACAAGAGCAGGAGCTGATGCCCTGCATAGAGGACCTCGAGGTGGGGGTTTCCTGGGACTTATCCAAGGCTTTTTTTTTTTTCTTTCTTTTTTTTTTTTTTTGCTATCCTTTGATTTACCATATAAAACGTCCATTATTTTTGTGTTTGAGTTATGCAGAAAGTCTGCCCCATTGCTCTCCATTCACCCTGCAGAAAACAGACATATTCCTCAACTTGTTTACACCCTGTTTACACCTGGTCGTCTAATATGACTAGTATGAGGATTGTAGCTGAATAAGATCTGAACCGCATGGTGTCAAAGGCCAATGGGTGCAAAATGGACAGTGCAGATTCCAGATGCAGCTGATCAGCCTGATCTCTGACATGTGCTTCTTTAGTTTACAAAGGAAGACGCTAGGCTAATCTTGCTAACAAACACTGGTGTTGAACTGTCACCAATCCTAATTTATTTGCTTTAAAAAGCTACCAGAAAGCTACAAAAACAGGTTTTTAATAATGACAGCTTAGTAAAACCATACATATAGACCTTATTAAGCTATATGTTAAGCTAAAATCCGAACGGCTAGTCCTAGTGGACTGTCCTGACCGTGGTCCAAACCACATCCATTTAATAACCTTCCCCAAACAAATATAGACCTAGATGCATTTTGAGAGGTGAGTTGATGGACATGTATTGAGTATGAGGAGATTGGTGACAGTCTAAGTCCAGTATTTGTTAGCAGTGCTAGCGTAGCATCTTCTGTTGTCAACCAATAAAGGACATGTGAGATATTACAATATGTCTGGGCTGACCGACTGCTAATCGGGTCAGTGATCAATCACGTTCATTTGATTTGCTGTCAAAAATCTAACAGCCTTTAACAGAGAAAATGTCTTTCGTAATATTATCTCGCATATTATGGGATGGCATAGTATTATATGCTTGTAAGCTGTTTTTATTTTCAGGTTAAAGTTTCAGAAATGAGGCCTGGGAGCCAAGCAAGAAGATGCTTGGTTATGCTAACATAATTTCAGTATTATGGGTCTGACCTCAGGGTCTCACTTGGATGCCAAGCAAGAAGACTGGAACTGGAATCCCTAGCTAAGAATTTGGGGGAAATGTTTGGGCAAGACTGGGACAGCACTGGACAACAAATCTCATATTTTTGGGAGACTGATCTGGGAACTGATAGATTTGATAAATTCTGTATTTTAATATCTAGATGTTGCCCAGCCTACAGATTAAAGACATGGACTTATGTAAAGCTTTGGTACTGCCAGTATTTTATCAAATTTTAAACCCTGCTTATGTTGTTTTAGTCACACTGGAAATCCTGATGATCCTGATAACAATCGGTCATTAAATAGATGTTAATAACTGAATCAATCAATGTTGATTCATCATCACTTTTAGTCACACTGGAATGAGAGAGAAAGTGCTTGTGGCATTTCGTACTGGATTGAGGCATGTGTACATTTTTATACCTTTTCATAAAGCTTTTGAATATGTGACCACCCAATTTTCTTCCCCAATTCCAATAGCAACCCCCTCGTTAGTACTCTCCCCCTGTCACATGTAATGCTCCTGACACTGAGGATGCCTCCTCCGATACATGAGCAACCAGCCACCGCCTCTTTCCGAACTACCACCGCTGCAACATCACCGGGCAGCCAATGCACTCGTAGGAAAACGCCCGGTACCCAGCTGTGATGCATCGGCCAGCAGACGGACGTGCTGGTCAGCATCACACTGAAGTGATGTAGGGAGAGACAGAGAGAGACATCTAAGGCCAATTGTGCTTTCTCCGGCTCTGGCTGCTGATGGCTGCTGATGGATAATTACATCTCTTAAGGATCACACTGCAACACAGACCCAAAGCACGATCCACCCCGTGCTTAACAGTTGGAGAGGTGTTCTTTTTTTTTTTTATTGAACTTTGCACCATTATTATTATTATTATTATTATTATCCCAACATACTTTTGCTCATTGTGTCCAAAAAGTTCTGTTTTAACTTTCTGATGTTTCCCTGCTAAAGCCTTGCCATGCAGATTTCAGTGCTCAGTGTTCAGGCTGTACTGCTAACATGAGCTCAGCAGGTGGAGCCGAATCATTTCAGCATCATACGTTCGACCTCCGGGCATCTACAACGGCAGAGAATCTGGGGCCTCGTCAGTTTGCGGTGCATCCTCCAACCACCCTGAACAACCTGGAGCCGATCTGCAGGAGGAATGGGTGAAAATTCCACCCAAACAGTGAGCAAAAAGCTGGTAGAAAGTCAACAATAACAATGGAAGTATCGTGTCAGCCGTATTGTTATGCTGTTGGACATAACTAATAAATCCATTATTAGCCCTTTTGTTGCAGCACTTTCACTTTTAACCTCACATAATTCTAGGAAACCGAACAAGGCCAGAACGGATTCTACAAGCACTCTGATGGGAAATTCCACCAAGAGTACAAACAGGCTCCATACAAAGTTAAATGAGGATGTTTAGTAAACTGTCTTTAGCTTGGTCTAGTTGTGTGTGAGATTGCATACAGCCATAAGCCTTGAGTATTTCTAGGGATGATGGTTTTATCCTTTTCGTAATAACTACACTGTTTGAGCTATCCTGATAACAATCGGTCATTAAATAGATGTTAATAACTGAATCAATCAATGTTGATTCATCATCACTTTTGCAGACGGATTTAATATTAAAACAACATTGAAATTTAAACAAAAAATCAACAGAAAACCAAAACAACTTCTGCAATCCTTAAACATTAAAAAATGCTTTATTTACAGCAAGGGTCATTCTGTGAAAAGCAGATTAGGGCAAGTGTAAAGAGACTTTGTCAAATGTAGAAATTTCGTTTTTCAGAAATATCAGTGAACATCAGCCCAGTATAGAAATTAATTTGCTTAAATATCTGCATAAATACATTTATGCAATATACAATCTCATCCCATCATGGCTTACTAAAAGTTACTTTTATGGAGCAGAATGTAAACACTAGCTGAGCTGAGGAAATGAAATCTGATCTAGATCACGATCTCATGCTAAACTACATTGATTATCCATGTTATACTTTACCCGGTATGATCTTATCCCTCACTCACCTCCTCTGTTTATCTTCATGTCCAGATTCCAGATCAGGAGGTGCAGCAGAACTTGTCTGGAGACCTGGTCCACCAGAGCAACCCGGAGCTCAGCAGAACCTACAGAACATTCAAGGCAAAGCTTGGCATTCTGAGAAGGCTCAAAGATTGTACAGCTCAGTTAAAAACAGTAAAGTCTGATCATTACAACATGCTCTTACCTAGCAAGTTCAGTTCTCCTCAGGATAATTAGCTAAAATACAAACAATCCACACTAACGTCAGCTAGTTTCTCATGCTAATGAATAAACAGGTACACTAAAGTATACGCTGTGCTAGCCTGATATTTTGTGAGCAATGAAAGTGGCGCTAATGCATTTTTCCATTCACAGCTGAAGACATAGCTAGATAGTAAGCAAGTTAGCTAGCTAAAATGACCTCAGTAAAGGAAAATTAGTTTAGGTAACGCTTTAAAATAATTAATAATCAGTTAGAAGTGATATGTATTACCAATATTCACTCAAAAATTGACCATTTATACATGAAATGTTTTTTGTTTACCTCTGAGACAGAAGTTCTGAGGATGGGCGGGAGTTTGAGGTGGCTTCATGGTAGCTAGCTAGGTGCGTAAAGCTGAGCCCCCGGTAGCTGAGGTGAGTCTTGGAGAAGAAAGGTGTAGGAGGTACAGGACGTGGTCCTGATCTCCCAAAATTGAATTATGTCACTTATTGCAGAATATTGAAAAGTAGTTTATTCAGTGATGTTAAAAAAACATTACAATGACAACAGCACAACAGGACAAAGATCTCCACAGTACCTCCTCAGTATCTTCTGTGAATATGTGACTCTCTCAAGTATCAACACTGTTTGCTTTGATGAAACTGGTTTATTCCAACATTTTGGAAGATTTGGTCACTGGTAAGTGACTATTTTAAAAGCCTGGGACACTTCTAATTTTACTTTTTTATGTTGTGTTTCAGTTTTGTATTGAGCTTTTTTATTTTTTCTTCACAACTGCAGAAAATCATGACTAAACATAAAGTAAAGAGTTATCAGAAGAAAACCTCCTCTTTGTCTTCACCACAAAATTCAGCATCAGCAACATCTAAACAAGCCTGACGCATTTTGGAACGAATTAAAATAGAACTTTTCTGAGCAACGGGTGCAGATGTTTGTGAAAAGAACACCTTTCCAACTGTTAAGCATGAGAGTGGATCGATCATGATTGGGTTTGTGTTGCAGCCAGTGACACCGGGAACATTTCCCAGTTGAGGCTGAAGATGACGATGATGACTTCTACAGCAGGACTACTTCAAAGAGCCACAAACTGTTCTGAGTTTGCCATGGCCCTAGACATCATCAGAAAGTATGACGGACTAAAATCTAAAGAGCAGTGCAGCGAAATGGCCCACGCATCCCACAGTACTAGAACCTTCTGCAGGAAGAATGGGGGAAAATCCTCTGAACAACTCTCCACCCTAAACTTTTCCTTTAACCAGGACTTTTTGCGATTAGTTTTTCCACCATACTGACCTTCCTGCACTGTACTTTCAGGTTTCAGTTTGAAATGTCAGCATGCCCTCAAACAAAGTGAAAGGGTTTTTATACTCACTTCTCCTCCACAGCTTTTCGTTTTGTTTCATGGACTTCAAAAAGGGGGCTGTGCTTGGCCATTAGCAAGACTGGAGTTAATCAGAGCATGGAAAACACTTTCTGGCACAATGCAAATGTCACTCTTGGGTGTAGTGCTGGATTGTTTTCAGGGCAATAGTAAAAGAAAAAAGGTGGATCAAAGTCTCTCAGAGATCCCCAGAGAGGGTTCATTGTGTTCGACCATCGTTGATTAGTTTCACATGATTCTTCTAGGGTGTGTAAAGATTCTGATCGTTAGTATAATCACACAATTTCAGCGTTATTCTTTCTTTAGTGCTTTTTCCGACGCAATCTTAATGAGCTTCGTTGAGGGACACAATATCAGGAAGAAGTCCTTTGCAGAAAGAGGAAAAAACACTGAAAGGAACCAAGACTCAAAAGGGAAAACCATCCTCCTTTAGGAGGAGATTAAACTTATGATTTGATGATGATGAGCGGAAAATAAATGGTAAATTATCTTAAATGTATCCAATTTTACCAAATATACTGTACTTCCAAATGTTTGTGGATGCCCCTTCATTGAGCTGTGGAGCAATGTGTTCTCTGGAATAATCTCTGGTGCTCCATCCAGTACTTTTGGGATGAGTTGGTGATCATCCAGCATCCTGATCTGAATTCAATCAAGTCCTCACAGCAATGTCCCTGAACAGTAGAGACAGTTACTCCAGCAAAAGCAGGACAAACTCTTTGTTACTACTCATGATTTTAGAAGAAACAATGAATTAGCAGTTCTCCAGTTTTAGGTTGTCTATGAAACCCATTAGCTTACCCAGACCACATAAGCTAAGCTATGTGTCCTATTTACCCTGTGAATGTCTGTATGTTTTCCAATGAAAGTTAGTTTTATCCTACGGCTTAAAAAATAACATTAGTCTGGCGCAAATTAATCAGATATATATTGGAAACCCTTGCAAAGATGCACCAAAACAAGTGACTGCATTTAGATATTATTGGACTAATTGCTCAATAGGTAACAATGAACCAAGAATTATGGCAGTTCACTATTAATTAGACTATTAATTGCTGGGTCCTCCATATCTCCTGGAGAACTACTTACAAATTATGCCTCCTTCATTCTAACTACTTATTAATTACTGCTCACATCAACATCGGCTGCTCAGCCAAAAACTTGTATACACCACCTGGAGAACTGTAGATCTAAATCAACCTACTCCTACAATTTAATGTCGAAACTGTTTTATCAGGGCTAAAACAAAAGGCGTTCGAAGGAAGCCAGCAACACCACACCCTGTAAGCAGTGACCCAAAAAATTTAATCTTAAGCATCAGCCAGAAAAAAGCAAATCCTGCTAAATGCAACAATGTCTAGCCGTCTGCTTACCTCCCAGTTTCGGAAGAGAAAACAGCATAATGTTATGCTTTCGTCAAATTCTTGTAGTACACTTTGATCACACTTTAAAAAAATTATATAGTTAATTTTTATAATTCATTACTATGAAGCATACTTTTATTTTATTTTATTTTTTTAATATACATCTCTAATAGAAGTAGAAGTGGTAGTAGTATGTATAGCAGCATAAGTAATAGTAGTAGCAGTAGTAGTATGTATAGCAGAAGTAATAGTAGTAGCAGCAGCAGTAGTAGTTGCAGTAGCAGCAGTAATAGTAGCAGTAGTAGTAATTGTAGCAGCAGTTGTAGAAATAGTAGTTGTAGTAGCAGCAGTAGTAGCAGCAATAGTAGTTGTAGCAGTAGAAGCAGAAGAAATAGTAGTATTAGTAGCAGTAGTAGTATTAGGAGTTAGAAGCAGTAGTTGTAGTAGCAGCAGTAGTAATAGTAGTTGCAGTAGTTGTAGTAGTAGTAGTGGTAGTAGTAGCAGCAATAGTAGTTGTAGCAGTAGTAGTAATTGTAGCGGCAGTTGTAGTTGCAGTAGTAGAAGCAGAAGAAATAGTAGTAGCAGTAGTAGTAATAGTAGTTGTAGTAGCAGCAGTAGTATTAGTAGTAGAAGCAGAAGCAGTAGTAATAGTAGTTGTAGTAGCAGTAGTAGTAGTAGCAGCAGTAGTAGTTGTAGCAGTAGTAGTAATTGTAGCAGCAGTTGTAGTTGCAGTAGTAAAGCAGAAGAAATAGTAGTTGCAGTAGTAGTAGAATTAGTAGTAGTAATAGCAGTAGTACTACTAGTAGTAGTAGCAGTAGCAGTAATAGTAGTAGTAGCACTGATTGGTAAAACTACACTGCATCTGTTTTTCAGAACCAGACTGAGGGGCACAGATGCTGTGTGCTGTGCACAGGGCAAGACAGAAGATTAGAGATTTCTTAGAATGCCAGGATTTTCCCCATAGTATCCCACCCTGCCAGCAGTTTCTAACAGCTTATCACATGTTTTCTTTAGTCATTATTGCTCAAACTTATCTCCTCTCATTTCTTATCTCTTGTCATACAGTAGGAGCTCAAGAAGTATTACGTTCTTGGTTAAAGAGCAGTTTCACATCTTTTACATAACTAGGCAGTCGAGTAGACGAGTCAGTTCAGAGCAGAGTTTGGTGTGAAAGGATTTACTGTAGATTACTGTTACTTGCAGACTTTCTTAACCGTGGTGTTTCCAATCTCGCCAGTGAATCTACCACCAACACCACCAGCACCACCACCGTCAGCAGCTTCATGTGTCCTCTGAGTGTGATACTAGATACTGAGTAATACACCTTAGTGTGTAATAAGTCTAAGGGCTTAATAGCACTGGACAAGTACACCATATTGAGGCTTACATGCCAGGTTTCTCTTTGTGGTTACGACCATTAGTTATTTCCTGTGTTGAGAAATGAGGAGAAATACTACATTGCAATAATAAAGTCAGGAAATTCCACAGGGGTTATGTATTTGGCTTTAAAAAACTGAAAGACTAAACGTCAAACAATAGATTTACTTTTACTTTCACTGTTGGGAACGTGCTGTATGTGTGTTTAAACTCCTGTTGTTGTAGCTGCGTTACTGTGCTTTTATCAAGCTAAGCTGGTGGAGCTTTACCAAACTATTTTTCAACCATAAAAATGCATGAAATGAGCGACGTTAGGAATTTATCACGCCATTTAACGTGTCTACTTTGACAGACCGTTGGAAAATTCAATGTTCCTGCTGAAACATCCACCCTAAGGACAGCTTTTTCAGATGGTCTAAGCTGATCTTTGATGGGAAATGTGGTTGGAAAGCTGGTCAGCCAGTATAAAACATTCCTCTTAGGGTAAAACAAGCTTTACACCGAGGTGCTGACAACCTTATTTTTCAATCACTATCACTAATCACAAAATTAGGCTGAATTAGGCTGATCAACTGGGTAGATGATGATGATGACCTAGCTAGCTATAATAGGCTAAAACACAGCTTTAATAATAATAAAGTCAGGAAATTCCACAGGGGTTATGTATTTGGCTTTAAAAAACTGAAAGACTAAACGTCAAACAATAGATTTACTTTTACTTTCACTGTTGGGAACGTGCTGTATGTGTGTTTAAACTCCTGTTGTTGTAGCTGCGTTACTGTGCTTTTATCAAGCTAAGCTGGTGGAGGTCCGCAGTGAAAGAATTCAATCAGGCCGGCACAAAAACATTTAACAGATTCCATTTAATGATTCATTCAGAAAGGTTATTTACACAGATTAACAGTTTAGGTACGATACATTTCACATACCAACAAATCAAGACCCAACAACTGGCTGATTCCTACGACTGGGGTGCCAGGTGGTGTCCCAGTGAAGTTATTTTTTAATATAAGTAGTCCATTACAGGTTCTGATGAATGTACAGCTTAGTTACGGCCACAGTATTTACTCAACCCTGTTACTTAAACACATTATTCATTTTCACTTTTGCGCAAAAACCCTTTTATGTTTTACTGTAATGTGAATCTGACTGTTGAAACGCTTCATAATGACTTCCATTAAAAGCTCCTGTAAAATGATTTTTTTAATTTCACATGTTTAACATGTTCAGTATCATCTGGATTTACTGGCGATCATTAGCATAGATGCTAATTAACCCCTTAACACTCCCAAGGCTTATTACACACTAATATGTATTATTCAGTAGCTACAGGAACTTCTGTACAGACTAGTGGGGCTATTCTCTGGTAATAGAAGGCCCGCCGGCGGACCATAGGCTGTTTAAAAGTTAAGGGTTTGCTAATTCTATGCTAAAAACTCAACCCTGTAACTCATTTAAGCCACTGTCAGCAAAGAAACCTTCTTTACAGGAGAGGGACAAAAAACGTCTTAACTTTCAATGGAAGTCAATGTAAAAAGATCTGATTCCATGTCACATTGGAGCGTTTCTATTGGTCCATTCGTGAGGAAATTTGGACACATTTTTTAGAACAACTGCCAGATTCACATTGTGTCAAAAAAGTAGAAATCTACAAAAATAGAGATACAAGGTTTTGGCCTGACAGCAATGATACACAACCATAAGAATACAAACAGTGTTGCACAAGACTCCACATACATATGGAACAAGAAAAAAAAAAAAGACTGCAAAATCAAAAAGTGGAAAGCTTTAGACTTTGCATGGCTGACTGTTCTGCAGAGGTTTGCCAATTGAAAGAGTGCTCTGTCGAGTTGTGCTACCTATCGATATTCTACTTAGCGGTAGCCCCACTATTTTTAATGCTTTCATGTGTTCACATTCGGTTTTCCTTATGTGCATTATACAATCTGAGCTCACTGTTATCATTAACTGTTATTGTTACTGTTATTTTTTTACCTCAGTTACCTCATCTTTACCCTGATACCCGTCGCTGTCCAATGAAAAACATGTCTCCGGCTCCAAATTGGGGATTTTACAGGAGAAGGCGAAAGTGGTCCTAACTTTCAGTGGAAGTCAGTGTAAAATAAGAGCTTATTCTGAGTAATTTAGAGCATTTCTACTGGTCCATTGATCCAGGATTATGTACACCGAGTTCGGAGCAGCTACAAGGTTCATCGGACAGCAGCGATATACACTATGGTAGCCCACTTTGACAAAGTAGCACAAGGGCAATGACAAACATGGTGGCCATGTCCTTTATTTTTCCCTGAGGTCTAATGTTTCTAATGTGTGAATTGCTTGATTTACCCAAAACAGCCTTTCCTTATTAACATACTGTTAAAGCCTTTAAAACTGATTGACAGCACTGTGCTAAAGTGTCAGGTAGTCAACATGTTTTTGATTTTTTTTAAACATTTAAAATGTTATTTTTCATACATTCATATCCAGTGTTAGGCTTTCCAGTGTTGGATGGTGATGGCTAATCGGCTAAAACACAGCTAGCTTGCTAACAGACTAGCGCTCCTCTATTCATACCCAGTGTTAGGCTTTTATTTGAAGTTTTTCCTGAGAGAGAATTTATCATTTTAATATTATAACATGTAAGGCGTTTTTACTCCACATTTACTGAGGTAAAATCACATCTGCCATAGCTTCTAGCTTTACCAAACTATTTTTCAACCATAAAAATGCATGAAATGAGCGACGTTAGGAATTTATCACGCCATTTAACGTGTCTACTTTGACAGACCGTTGGAAAATTCAATGTTCCTGCTGAAAAATCCACCCTAAGGACAGCTTTTTCAGATGGTCTAAGCTGATCTTTGATGGAAAATGTGGTTGGAAAGCTGGTCAGCCAGTATAAAACATTCCTCTTAGGGTAAAACAAGCTTTACACCGAGGTGCTGACAACCTTATTTTTCAATCACTATCACTAATCACAAAATTAGGCTGAATTAGGCTGATCAACTGGGTAGATGATGATGATGACCTAGCTAGCTAATAGGCTAAAACACAGCTAGCTAGCTAGCAGGCTAGCTCTCCTCCATTCATATCCAGTGTTAGGCTTTTATTTGAAGTATTCCTTGAGAGATTCACTGTTAAAAGAATCCGTAAAAAGCAACGAATATGTAATTTGAATGTCTAACCAGCTTTAAAAGTTGTGTTAGAGCTGCCTCAAGTGTAGTGAGCACCCGTGTACTGCTTCTGCACAGAAACACAGCGCTAGCTAGTAGGCTAGCTAACTTTATAGTAGACATATTATGCATTGTTTGGGTGAACAAGTTAATATTTTAAGACCTACATAGTGCACTACTTAGGGAGTAGGGAGCCATCTGAGAGTCTACCCCAGTGTGGGGGAAAATAGACACACAACACTGTTAGCTTGGTGCTAACAAAACACTAGAAATCTCGTAAAGGCACTAACAAAAACAGCATAGTGTTCCCTGTGGTAATTTTGTTGGCAAAAGTGACTTATAAGTTAAGTTTCTCCATTAAACACTGCTAAACTACGATATCTTCATTATTATATGACACAATAATAAATAATTTAGTCATTTTGCAGTATTTGTATAACATGTAAGGGGGTTTTACTTCACTGTGTTGCTAAGAATACCATTTACTGAGGTAAAATCTCATCTGTCATGGCTTTTAGCTTTACTAAACTATTTTCAGACCATAAAAATGCTCAAAATGAGCAGCTTTGGGAATTTATCACGCCATTTAATGTGTCTACTTTGACAGACCGTTGGAAAATTCACATCCCTGAGGAAAAATCCACCTAGGGACAGCTTTTTCAGATGGTCTAAGCTGGTTTGGATGGTAACGGTGGTTGGAAAGCTGGTCACCCAGTAGAAAACATCCCTCTTACAGGTAAAACAAGCTGGTTAAACTGGTGGGCTATCTTAGCTGTTTTCATTTAAGTTTGATGGACTAGCTGTTCTTTCAGCATTGCCAACATGACCAAGCTGTTTGTGAGGCTGGTCATACTGCTTTACTACTTTGGTAAAGCTGGTTGACCAGTGTGGTCCTGCTGGTTATGCTGGTCAACAAGCTTAGTCATACTGGTTGACTAGCTTGGTTAGGTTTGGTCATGCTGATAGACTAGCTAAACCATCAAACTCTAGAAAAACATGCCCTGTGCTGGTCAAGAGCTAAGCTGGACAGGTTTTTTTTTTTCAGCAAGGATGGCCTTCAACGCAGGTCTGCTTATTATTATGGAAAAATATGAAAGTGTCAAAGATATTTTTCAAAACATTGAGAAAGTGTCCTTTTAAGTAATTATCTGTTCCACTCTTGAGATTATAGGTCTAATGCATCACCCAGAGAAGGACCAAAGGAGTCTTTCTTGGCTCTCCTGAGATGTCGGATCAGAAGAGCTGCAGCGGTCAGCAGGGATATGGAACTCACAGAAGGTACGATGGCTTTTGTCAGGATGAGTGTGCTGGCCTCCCCCTCTAAACGGAAAAAAAAACGACTGTTTCAATGGACGTACTAACTCATAATAGGAAAGTAAAGGGAAGTCAGTTTCACCACAACGACAATAGATGACATTAAGAAGTAGAAGATAACATTAAGGATCACCGTAACCTTTTGTTAGGAGGGTATTTATAGAAGTTTCTTCAATTAAAGGCCTGATTTCTGTTGCTTTGGTGTTAAAATATATAAATATATATATGTATTTATAATTGGACTTAGTTAATGTATAGCTACCTAACATTGGGCCTCAAGACCACTGTTTGTTGGAACCCCATATTTTGTTGTCTATTATAGTTAGATTCACTGATAAGGTTCCAGCTGATGCCACACACCCTAATAGTGTGAATAACCACCCTTGGCTCAAATGACACTAGTGAGACATTGTGGCGAAAGGGGAATGACGACTCCGGCGAGCGGCACAGAGCAACTGACACGCCACTGTGGAGCAGCTAACCTCTATTACGAACACCTTCTCTCACCTAATGCAGTCCACCCCACCACGTCTCAATAGCGTCATCCGAGCCAGGGGTGGGTATTCCCATTATTCGGTAGGTCAACATAGCTACTCTACTCTGAACCTAGACCACAAAGGCACAACTGGTTAGCTGGCTAACCTGGGACAATTACTGGTTCATTACTTACCAATAACAACGAGATGAATGGTCTGTGTTTCATATCCAAGTTCATTGGTGAAGTTGACCAAGTAGATTCCCTTATCCTCGGATCTTAGGTTGAACAGGTGGAAGATGCCATTTGTAGATGCAAACTCAAGCCCATCATCTTCTCTCTTCAGAGTGAAACTGGCTGGAGGAAAACTCACAGTACTGCAGTGGATCGTCACGTTCTGAGCTTCCATCACTGGTGCAGATGGATGCACCACCACTGTAGAGTTCATCGGAGGAGCTTTAAAGAAACAGCAGGTCAGAATTTAAGAACCACAGTTCATGTTACCTGCTTTTGATGAAATTGTGGAGGAAGGGTGGTTGTTTTGGGTTCCTGCAACCGTCAAATGAAACTTGATGAAAATATAAATGCTGCATGACGTACCGTGAACTGTGACGGTCACACTGCTTCTTGTGCTGCCCAATTCATTTTTCGCCTCACAGTGGTAAATCCCAGAATCTCTGAGCTGTATCGAGGGAAGGTTTACAGATACAGAAGAACTTTCCTTCTCCACCTGATTCAGGGAGGCCCCAGAAATGGTCAGTACTGGGAGGACGCTGTCTGAATCGCAGATTATGGTAACATTGTCTCCTGCTCTTGGGTTGCCCACCTGGCTTAGTCTGATGTTGGGGACGTTCGGAGGACCTGCAAGACAAAGGCCAGAAGGTAAAGCTGGATTATCAAACCCAGTTCAGTGCCAAGTCGAGGTAACACATTCATGAATAGTGTCCTTGGGAACCTAGTAACTATAATTAAAGCAACACTATGTAGAATTTTTATCGTAAAATAGCATAGGAAAGTAAAGGGAAGTCAGTTTCACCACAACGACAATAGATGACATTAAGAAGTAGAAGATAACATTAAGGATCACCGTAACCTTTTGTTAGGAGGGTATTTATAGAAGTTTCTTCAATTAAAGGCCTGATTTCTGTTGCTTTGGTGTTAAAATATATAAATATATATATGTATTTATAATTGGACTTAGTTAATGTATAGCTACCTAACATTGGGCCTCAAGACCACTGTTTGTTGGAACCCCATATTTTGTTGTCTATTATAGTTAGATTCACTGATAAGGTTCCAGCTGATGCCACACACCCTAATAGTGTGAATAACCACCCTTGGCTCAAATGACACTAGTGAGACATTGTGGCGAAAGGGGAATGACGACTCCGGCGAGCGGCACAGAGCAACTGACACGCCACTGTGGAGCAGCTAACCTCTATTACGAACACCTTCTCTCACCTAATGCAGTCCACCCCACCACGTCTCAATAGCGTCATCCGAGCCAGGGGTGGGTATTCCCATTATTCGGTAGGTCAACATAGCTACTCTACTCTGAACCTAGACCACAAAGGCACAACTGGTTAGCTGGCTAACCTGGGACAATTACTGGTTCATTACTTACCAATAACAACGAGATGAATGGTCTGTGTTTCATATCCAAGTTCATTGGTGAAGTTGACCAAGTAGATTCCCTTATCCTCGGATCTTAGGTTGAACAGGTGGAAGATGCCATTTGTAGATGCAAACTCAAGCCCATCATCTTCTCTCTTCAGAGTGAAACTGGCTGGAGGAAAACTCACAGTACTGCAGTGGATCGTCACGTTCTGAGCTTCCATCACTGGTGCAGATGGATGCACCACCACTGTAGAGTTCATCGGAGGAGCTTTAAAGAAACAGCAGGTCAGAATTTAAGAACCACAGTTCATGTTACCTGCTTTTGATGAAATTGTGGAGGAAGGGTGGTTGTTTTGGGTTCCTGCAACCGTCAAATGAAACTTGATGAAAATATAAATGCTGCATGACGTACCGTGAACTGTGACGGTCACACTGCTTCTTGTGCTGCCCAATTCATTTTTCGCCTCACAGTGGTAAATCCCAGAATCTCTGAGCTGTATCGAGGGAAGGTTTACAGATACAGAAGAACTTTCCTTCTCCACCTGATTCAGGGAGGCCCCAGAAATGGTCAGTACTGGGAGGACGCTGTCTGAATCGCAGATTATGGTAACATTGTCTCCTGCTCTTGGGTTGCCCACCTGGCTTAGTCTGATGTTGGGGACGTTCGGAGGACCTGCAAGACAAAGGCCAGAAGGTAAAGCTGGATTATCAAACCCAGTTCAGTGCCAAGTCGAGGTAACACATTCATGAATAGTGTCCTTGGGAACCTAGTAACTATAATTAAAGCAACACTATGTCGAATTTTTATCTTAAAATAGCATCTTCAAAATTATTGTGGTGCTCCACTGACCTGTAATAGACAAAATAGTGCCTCGTTTCATCGTTGTTACTCCGGACTCGGCACGCAACTAACTGGAATGGGTAAATTTAGTAAAGTGAGAGGCAGGATAATGTTTGCGATAACTGCATAATGCTGCATAACCCGAGTCATATTTGTGTAAAATCGGGCTGTATCCTCTACTGCCTCAATTCATACACTGCCTTCACTTTCGGTGACAGTTCTGTGTTTCTTAGCTTGTCTTTTAGTGGTGGCTCAAAAGAACGAATTACAGTTCCCGACTGTAGGGGGAGCTCAGGAGCAAGAAATGCCAATTTTCCATAGTGTTGCTTTAATGGGTGACAACTGCCAGACAACTCAGAGAAGGTCTGACATTGAAAGACGTCTTGAATGTGCAGAGAAGTGTGGTTGCTTACCTTTAACAATTACACCAACTGTGGACCGCCGGCTGGCCAGTTCATTGCTTGCCTCACACTCGTACTCGCCGGCATGGGACAAGGTAGCTTTTTCAATCATGATCACCTTGTCTGTGGTTAATGGTGTTGCCTCGTTCTTCTCTAACTTCTTCCATGTAATGTTGAACTGCCCCTCTGCATCACATTTCAGCTCCAGACGTTCTCCGATCTTCACAGTGGTGTTCCTGGAGATGTTAATGGAGGCTGGACCATCTGCAAGCGACAAACACGCAAAGATGTTCTTCTAGATAACTCTTAAATGCTGGACAACACGTGAAATGACCTTTCCTTGTTTCCTTGAAGCATCTTCTGATTTCTTTGGTGACCACACAGTTCGCCAGTGGTCAAGTGGACAACCAGTAATTTAATGATTCATCTCCACTTTCAGAACAAACTGAAATGAGCAGGTGTCCAACACTTACACTGCACTGTGACAGAGCGGACCTGGTGGCCCTTCGGTACCCCAGCCAGAGCCAGCGTGACTCTACAGGTGATGTTCTTCCCCAGGTCCTCCTCGCTTGGGGTGTACTCTGAGTAGATGTCCTGGATTCCCTCTTTGTATACATCTGAGACTTCCCTGCCCGTAAGGCGTGTTTCCCCACGCAGCCAGTTGAACGTAAACCAATTGAAGGGATACACACTGTGGACTGTGCACAGGAGGGATGAGGCCTTCCAGCGGGAAATCACAGGGTCACTCGGGAATGCTGTGGAGAGAGAAACTTCATCACTGATTGTTACTGAAGGCAGGAAATGAATCAATTATCCTTTTATCTAATTTTATCTGTTGTTCTTACCACAACCTTCTTTATGAAGGTAGTCCGCTAACGGTGGTAGAACACACCAGTGTTAAAGATTATGTACCAGATTTTAAAAAAGGAAAAATAAAAAGGTTGGATCACCAGTATTTAGTCAGTTTTGAGTATCAGGATTATATTTGGATCAGTTCAAGCCTCATAAAACTGCAAGTGTAAATACATCCAATACACATTTAAACCAGAGCCAAATCCGATCCCTCAAACTACTTCAGGAGTGGGTCTGAGATGCATTTGAGCCACCTGTTATAGAAGGGTAAACACATCCAAGACACATTCCACAATCGAAACACCAGTAATAATTGTAGCGCTATGAGTGAATTTGCATATTCCGACAGCAATCGTATTTTAGCCGCACACACTGGAGACACATTTGAGACACTACAGAGTGAGTGTTTTGTGGCTAATACCGTATCGGAACATGATCCACATACTAGTCACATGAGCAGGTGTAAACAGGGTCTCAGTTTCTTTTTTTTTTTGTTTGTTTTTCCAAAATAAATTACAATCCGATTTTATCTTTTTATGTTATAGGAAATATGGGATGACGTAAATTTCCTCAAAATACCTCTGATTTATCTAGATGTTGCTTTTCAGGCTTGGACAGATATTGGCTTTTATAATGAGGTTCTAAGTCAGGGGTGCACAATCAAATTGCAAAGCCTTCCCTCCTTGAACAGTAGAGACAATTACTTCAACAAAATGAGGAGAAACTCTTTTTTAACAGTCTTGATTTCAGAAGAAACAATAAATGATCAGGTGTCCCAAAACTTTTGTCCATATAGAGTTGTTGACATTTGTAATGAGGGTCCTAAGTCAGGGGTTCACAACTCCAGTCTCCAGCAAAGTTTGGTAGTTGGCCTTCTCAAACACGCCTGACTGAACTCATCAGTTAACTAGCAGCCAGGCAAAGTGGATGTGCTTGAGTAGGGCAAATACCAATTTTTACTGGAAACTATCCATCCAGGACTAGAGATGTGCACCCCTGGTGCAGTCCATGGTTATGGAGTGTTGGCTAGCACACAGTTTAAAGATAAGGCTGTCTGCATTTTTGTATACTGCCATTACATCCACAGACCTTGCATCCTGTTCATTTTACAGTGCAAAGAGGGGGTTCCATATCCACCTGAGAGACGCCTCAACACGAGCTTCCCTGGAAGAGCTCAGACTTGAAACACATCTTAACATGGTCAACATCACACGCTGGAATCAAGGTGAATTCAGTATTTAGTCTCGCCCTAATGTACGAGTCGAAACATGGAGCCGTGGGCGGGGCTAATTCATTGTATTGTGTGTGTGTGTGTGTGTGTGTGTGTGTGTGTGTGTGTACTCACAATACACTTGTATCTTTGTCCTGGCCTCCTTGTGTACCCCACATTTCACCTTGCATATGACTGTTTTCTCGTCTGCCACAGTTAGTTGGCTGTACACTCTGCGTGAGGTTGTCTGGTTCCACTCCATTTTTCCACCAATTGTGGTGTCCAATAGTCCCCTCCACATGAACTGGGCTTCACCGGGACAGTCCAGCGCTGTGCATACGAGCTCCAGATGCTCGTTCACATGTTTCAACACAGATGTAGGCTCTAGGTGTACTTGCAAGGCACCTGTGGAGGGAAAAAGGTGTTTTGATGAGCATCAGTAATCGCATACAACTTTTTGTACTCAAACTTTTGCACATGACATGTGTCTGTCTACTCTTCTTTACATTGTATTCGAATTTTAATATGATGAATGGACCAATAGAAATCTATTTACATTCACTTCCAATGAAAGTTAAGAAGGTCTTTTTTCTTTACCTGTAAAGTCGATGTTCTGAAGGTATAAAATCATGGTTAATTCTCAAGGAAAAATGCATGGCTCACCTGTCATTAAATTTTGCGTTGTCATCCAGAGAAAGACAAAAGCAAGGCACTTTTCTCCGCCCATTTCATGTAACATGCCTGTAGCCCGGTAAAAACAAAGGTCCAGCAGTGAAATCATAGCCCAGGACTGTGTGGCTCCTGTAGGTGGATGCAATGCACCAAGTTGTGTTGGAGTTCATAACTTTAAGAGGACATGAACTGGTGGCAGTCCGATCAAGATAGTGAACCTCAGTGGACACGCCCCTATCCATTTCTACGTCCCCTGTCTCTTACGCACACTCCCACACACTATTAAGCACTCAGCCAAGCTTCCATCACAGCCAAGAAACACAAGAGGAAGGAATTGCTTTGATTCCTTTTTCTGTGCTAATTTTAAAGCCACTACCAGCAACAAAGCCTGTATTCAAATTTGCTTCTTATTAGAGGAACAGTGCACTAAATAGTGTGCACTCAGAAGTGGGTGGTTACTGGCTACAAAGTAAAGGACACCCAGGGGAAGTTTGTTCTACCACTTCGGTGCCAGGACAGAATAGTTTTAATAAAAACAGCTAACCGTTTGTTTGTGTTCATGTTAAGTTTAATTCATTTTACCTATATTCACATTTAGGTACACTCTTCTTATCTTAGTAATCAAATACAACTTTAAAATCAAAACAAAAGAGAAACTAGCTGTACAACACTTGTTTTACAAATCATAGTTTCTATACAGTCCTGTGGCAGATCTTGCTTCCAACATACCTTATAGCTTCCATACAGCCCTCTGGCAGAACATGCTTCCAACATATCATGGTTTCTATGCAGTTCTGTGGCAGATCTTGCTTCCAACATACCTTATAGTTTCTATGCAGTTCTGTGGCAGATCTTGCTTCCAACATACCTTATAGTTTCTATACAGTCCAGTGGCAGAACATGCTTTCAACTTAGCATAGTTTCTATACAGTCCTGTGGCAAAACATGCTTCCAACATAGCATAGTTTCTATACAGTCCAGTGGCAGATCTTGCTTCCAACATACCATATAGTTTCTATACAGTCCAGTGGCAGATCTTGCTTCCAACATACCATACAGCTTCTATACAGTCCAGTGGCAGATCTTGCTTCCAACATACCATATAGTTTCTATACAATCCTTTGGCAGAACTTGCTCCCAATATACCATATAGTTTCTATACAGTCCTGTGGGAAAACTTGCTTCCAACATATTATAGTTTCTGTACAGTCCTGTGGCAGCACAACCCACTTACTTCAGTATTTCCCAGCTAGAAAATATCTAACTTAAATGTGAGAAACCATGAAGAACATTATGTGGTTTTAGCTTTTATGGAAGACAGACTAAATAGCTGAGATGTACGTAAGAACAAAAACTGAAACAACAGTGTTTTTTTTTTTGTTTGTTTGTTTTTTTGACATGGAGACCATGCACTGATTTTATTCTTGTCCTATTTGCAGGTGCAGATCATTGCCACACATGCTGAGGCGACAGTCCGTGTGACAGGTAGCAGCTAATCGACGAAAATCTCCTCTCAACAGCGTCCAGATGCAGTCCAGGTATCAGTGGAGTCAGCGCATCACTGAAGCTTTAGTACTTAACATATTCAGACTGAAGGGACTGTGAAAAGACAGACAAACAAACAGAAATGAACAATCTGCTTCACTTATTCGGGGAAATAGATGATATACGCTAACTGTCCACCTTATTGGAAACACCTCCCACACAGCTCTACCTGTGTGATGTCAAAACAAAAATATATACATACATCTACACAAATCAGCCACTTTTACCTGCTGTGTGAATGTAGCCTTAGTCACCCTTTAGCACTTCATTAATGGTCAGTTTTGCCTGGACAGTTTTGGGAGGTACTTTCAGTTTTGTTCTTACATTGCCGAATGGATGAAAACACCACTATATGCACAACAAACTGACCAATGAATGGGGAGTGGGGGACTGACAAACGCAGCAGACATGTTGGACATATTAGGTAGGTGACCAGCCAGTAGGTGGCGATGTAATGACAGAAACTTGACATAATAAATCAAACACATACGTTCACTCAGAATTCAACTGAAGTCAAATTCAAATTCAAAAAGGAAGTCAAAGCCAAAGTTTCAGTTAGTTACTCTCCCTTCTCCAGTTGGCCTAGCATTAGCGTTTAGCCTCTGTTTAGCCTTTCTCACTTTCTCACTAGGTCCAACAGGAAAAAGAAAAATGTCTTTTATAGGGGCAAGACTGAAAGCAATAGACCTACAGACAAAGTAACAGCATGGATTCCAACTAAGTATTGTTTACAGTGGTGGCTCCCTCACAGTACGTCAATTCAATGAAGTGGGGAGGAATATGCTGCCTGCTGCATGAGGTATCGTGATGCTTGACCAAACCTCATACTCAACTTCTATTTTGGTTTAGATGTGTCCTAGTATGTGCACTTAGTTTAACCTGAATGAAAAACACTGCCAGAAAATAAAAGCTGAGTACTTCAGCTGCATAACCAGTCTTCCGAACTGCGATGCAAAGTTCAGGAATGTGGAAAATAACCCAGATATGTTCTCTGAGACTAATGCAGAAGAAAGAAAGGCAAAGAACACTTCAGGAAGCTTGACCTGTCTTCCACAGGGGCAAGACATGAAGCAAAGGACCCAAAGGTGAAGTAAGAGCATGAATCTGAAGGAGCAGCAGCAGCAGCAGCAGAAGAAGAAGAAGAAGAAAAGGAAACACCCAGGCCCCAGTCCGTCAGCAGATGAGCCGGGTTCACTCACAGGGATGGAGCGACTAAGGGGGCGTCCCGTCAGCCCTCTGAGGCCGGATCGAACCGGACCTCTGTTGGTGGGGCCGAAAGCCGCTCTCTTCATCGGCCGGGCCGCCCCAGGCCCAGGAGGGCTGTTGAGGTTGTTGTTGACCTCCGGGTGGAAGTTTGGGCCGGGGGAAGGCAGGCGGGGGTCAGCGAGGGGGTATCCGAACCCGAAGCGGGGTGCAGGAGGGGGAGCGGAGGAGAGGGGTACAGGGGTAGCTGGTGAAGGGGGGAACGTAGAAGAGGACTCGCTTCCGTCCTCCTCCTGGAAGTCGTCCGGGCCGTAGAGGTTGCCAAGGGAACGAGCTAAGTGGGGTTTAAAGCTGTATGGAGGGGGATAATTACAAACACAGAAGCAAGCAGTTTAATAGGGGTTTAGTAGGGGTTTAGGTCTCAATTTGGCCTAGTCCCAAATACAGTGTGTATCTTTAGTTGAAGTGAAAAATGCTGAGGTGCTGTCTCACAAGCCAATTTCAGGATTGCCTCACTGCGACGACCCACAGCTAGATAGCTCAGACTAGCCTAACCTAGTTTTTAACACCAGCTGTTCAGATGGTACAGCGTGGAGCAGTGCTTTTTTCCTCCAGTCAGCCTTTTTCCTATTCCTGATTGGCCTAGTTTTAGCTTTTAGCCTCTGGTCAGCCATTCTCCCTCTTCTGGTTGGCCTAGCGTTCGCTTTTAGTCTCCGGTCAGTCTTTCTTCCTTCTCCAGTCGCCCTAGCGTTAGTTTTTAGCCTCTGGTCAGCCATATTCCCTTTCTCCAGTCACCGTATCACTATGTTTGAGACTCTGGTCAGCCATTCTCTCTTCAACAGATGATGTAGCGTTACTCTTAGCCTCCAGTCAGCCATTTCCCTTTTCTCCGGTCATCTTAGCGTTAACTTTTAGCCACCAGTTAGATCTCTTAACTCTCCCTTCTCCAGTTGGCCTAGCATTAGCTTTTAGCCTCTGTTTAGCCTTTCTCACTTGCCTGATTAGCCTAGCGTTAGCTTTTAGTCTCCGGTAAGCCATTCTCCCTTCTTCAGTCAGCCTACAGTTAGCTTTACTCATTTTCAGCCTCGCTTCCATGTCTAAAGACGACTAAAGAAGCAGTTGTGTCAAGCCTCAAAAGGTTTTCCCTAGTGGGCTAGGTTTATGTAAATATTGAAGGTGTAAATATACGAGTCAGGTCTGTAATGTAACAGTTTGGAGGTTTTGGAATTGGCCCGTTTCACAGCTCTGTTTTGGTTGTGCTGGAGTTTCTATTGAAGGAGGAACGGCAGTGTTTGAGGTTCATGGTTGGTGGCTTCCATGTACTGAACATGCCTATACGCTGTCATGAACTCACCTCTTCAGGTTACCAGCTGAGGAGGAGGGGCTCCGTAAGAGTCTCCGTGGCGATGAGGCGGCGGAGAAGGGGAGTGGAGCTTTGGACGATTTTGGAGGAGAGATGGAACCAGGCATAGGACATATCCCACTGGAACACAGCAACAACAAACAGTCATTAAAGAGCCCTTTTAAAGACATGGCATCACTCCAGCACTGTCTGCACAGCTGGGACAGCTAATGTGTAGCAATATGTGTAAACAACACTTATTGCCCCCCCAGCCCGTCACTGCTCACATCATTATCACCATTATCACACCATTATCTAAGTGGATAGGGCCTGTAGACAGCCTCGTAATACATGTTGAGTGAATGGTTGACAACCAAACTAAACAAGTGGTCTAGAGCAGAGGTTCTCACATGTTCTTGTGCCAGGAGCCCCTTGTAGAGGTGGTGCCAACAAACCCATTAAAATGTTTTTTAATGGTAGAGTAATGAAACATGCTCAGGCCCACATGGTTACGCATTATTGCAGCTTCTTCATGACCCACTCTTCTCCTCAAGGTCATCCACAGTTTGAGAACCACTGATCTACCACAGTTCCAGGGCACACCCAGGTACTATACTATATGACACCCTTTCTAATGAATGCATTTAGCTACTTTAAGTTGCACCTATTGCTGACACAGATAGTAGGTGGTTGCTATTGTGTTGCTAAGTGGTTGCAATGGTATCCCAATAGGTTGCTGCTGCTTTGCTAGATGTGTCATATGGAGTTACAAGGTGGTTGCTTATGTGGTGTTGCTTAGTGCTTTACTAGGGAGTTGCTAATGGTTGCTGAGCAGTTGTTATGGCATCTAGGGTGGTGGCTCAGGTTTTGCCAAATGGCTGCTTTGGTATCAAACCACTAACCACATCCTAGGTGGTTGTTACGGTATCCTAGGAAATTGCTATGGCATTGCTAGATGTGTCATTTGGTGTTACATATAGTGGTTGCTTAGCTATTGCTTAGTGGTTTGCTAAAGAGTTGCTGATGGGCGCTAAGCAGTTGTTATGGTGTTGCAAGGTGTTTATTATGGTATCTCAGATAGTTGCTTTGATATCCCAGGAAGGTTGCTGTGGAGTTCCTAAGAAATTGCAATGGAGTTGCTAAATATGTCATGGTGTTACTAGGGAGTTGCTGATGGTTGCTGAGCAGTTCAATGGCTTCTAGGGTGGTTGCTCAGGTTTTGCAAAATGCCTGCTATGGTATCTCAGGTAGTTGTTATGATATCCCAGATGGTAGCTAGAGTGTTGCTAAGTGGTTGTTATGGTATCCTAAAAAAATACTATTTGGTGTTACATATGGTGGTTGCTAAGGTGTTGCTTAGTGGTTTGCTAAAGAGTTGCTGATGGGTGCTAAGCAGTTGTTATGGTGTTGCAAGGTGGCTATTATGGTATATCAGGATGTTGCTATGGAGTTGCTAAGGGGTTCCTAAGAAGTTGCTACAGTGTTGCTAGATGTGTCATATGGTGTATGCTTAAGGAGTTGCTGCTGGGTGCAGGTGGTTGCTCAGGTTTTGTCAAGTGGTTGCTTTGGGATCCCATGTAATTAGTTGTAATTAGTAGTAACATATAACAACTCAATAACTGCCCTTCAGCAAGAGACAGTAGTTAGCTTTACCGGGCAACTTGCTTACCCGAGCACAGTGGGGGCAGACCTTGGAGGACGTCGGCCTTTCAGTGCTCGAAGTTTGTCTCCCTGAGTCAGACCCAGGTGATCTTCTCTGTAGTCATTCTGTACGGGACAGGGCAAGAACACGCAAACAAGGTTTATGGCTAATTCTAGCAGCATTTATCATTTCTGAACGAGCCATTGCTTTAATAGTGCTAATTGCAACAGCGAGTGAACAGTCACAAACTAGCCCAAAGGAACATTTAGGCCTGGTTTCCCAGACCCAGCCTAAACCTAGACTGAAACTAGTTGCTAGTGGCACTGCAATTTAGGCCAAGACGAGGCTTAATCTAGGTCTGCTAGAGTATGTTACTCTTTAGGATTCCAGCAGATGATGAATTACACTATATGTCCAAATGTTTGTGGACACCCCTTCTAATGAATGCATTCAGCTACTTTTAAGTGCACTCATTGCTGACACAGATGTGCAAATGCACACACTCGCCGCTTGTAGAGAGAAATACTACAAATAGAATAGGACTCTCTGGAGCAGATCAATCAAGATGAACCTGTTGGCACCATGCCTAATGTCATGCGTGGGCTGGAGGGGCATTGGAACTATGGATAACTATGTTATCTGGAACGATGGATGGTGCACCACTCAGTACGTTTGGGATGATGAGGTGGGGTGGTGATCATCCCAACCACACTAACGCTCTGGTCCAGCAAAAGCAGGATAAACCCTTTTTCAAATACCTTTGATTTCAGAACAAACAATGAACGTCCCAATACTTTTGTCCATATAGTGTATGTACACTATGATCACAGGTTTGTAACTAGTGGAGGTTTAGTAGAGGTATTAGCATTGGTCAGCATAACGTCATGACTATGGCACCATGTATGACACTAGCTAACAGCAGCACTGTATGGTTGAGGTTCAAGTCTCTCACCTCGTTGATGCTGCTGGTGATGGAGACGTCATCCATGCTGGATATGAGGTGAGCCATGTCCCGCTCCTGCTGCCGCCGCTGCCGCTGCCACTGCAGCCTCTGCTTCGAACGGTACAGATCCCCGTCCACCCACATGCTGTGCTGCTTTCTACGACGAGAAAGTGACAACAAACGGTGGTACATCGAGAATGGGAATCGTTCTTACTGTACAAATGATACCCATACCCAAGTTGGCTTTGGAGATTGGAGGAGCCACTCACTCTTCCAGAAAGTTCTGCTGGGGTCCGATGACCGAACCAGGCCTGCAAATGCGTATCCAGGCGATGGCCTCCGCTGCTGTGAAGCGGTAATGCTTCATGAGGTAGCAGCCAATCAGAGTGCCAGTTCTGCCGAGGCCCGCTGCACATACAGGTAAAAGGAAACAATGTGAGAAAAGTCATTTACCTTCAAAAGACCTACTGATGGTTCAGTACATATTTGGTGTCAGAAGTATTTGAGCCTTGCTCAAATAGGCCTTTCTATTCATTCCTTCTTCAGGCGTACACAATATGACACAATATACACGATATGGACAAAAGTATTGGGACACCTGCTCATTCATTGTTTTATCCAAAACCATGGGTGTTAAAAAGAGTCTAGACTGCTTCTGTTGGAGTAACTGTCTCTACTGTCCAGGGAGGGTTTTCTACTAGATTATGGAGCATTGCTATGAAGATCGGATTGCATTCAGCATTAAGAGCGTCAGTGAGGTGAGTGAAGTGAAGTGAGTGAAGATGTTGGACGATCACCACCCCACCTCATCCCCAACCCATCCCAAAAGTATTGGATGGCGCATAATCATTCCATTTCATATGAACACACCGTCCATCATTCCAGAGAACACTGCAGTTTCACTGCTCGACAGCTCCATGCTGTTGGGCTTTATACCCCTTTAGCCCACGTCTGGAATTAGGCATGGCGCCGATAGGTTCATGTTTATCAAGATGACCTTTAACATTAAGATGCTTTTGGGAATCTGAGCCCTGGACTGATGAATTGAAGCCTAGGGTCTTGTATCTGGACGCAAACAAATAGGTGTGGCCACGACCGCCTACCTCTAGAATCCTAACCTCTGTCTTACCTTTGCAGTGGACGGCGACGGCTCCCTCTGCACTTTCGCAGATGTGCAGGAAGCGGCAGATGATAAGGTCGCTGGGCGTGCTGCCATCCACAAAGAACAGGTCGTGATGCTCGAAGCCAGCGTCCGTGAAACGGCGGCCCTCGTAGATCTTCCTGTTTAGCCGCACCACGTCAGTGATGTCGTGCTGGCGGAAGTAGGGGAAGTAAGCTTCTGGGGCGTGGAGAGGGTAACCTGTGAAGGACACACAAGACTAACTAGTGCTTTGGGATAGGGGCGTTATGCGTGGGGCAAAGGCCAGTGTATCAAAGGAAAAAGCTCATAGTTGTAGGGTGAGTTTCTGGCCACAGCTAAACAAAGTGCATGAGGTTGTGATTGAAGATAAGGCTTTTTATTGTGTTTGAATTCCCGTAAATTAGTAACATAGCCTGATGTTTTGTCTTTATTACTAACCGTTCTCGATTTTGCTCTTGGGATGAGGCCCACTGAAGGCCAGCAGCTTCCCTGGGACGATCCAGTTGAAGTCACCATTTTCTACACGCTTTAGGAGAAACAGAAATGATAATAATGAATCATTGTTTATGTATACAGAATCATACATTGTAAATAATAAATCATTTATAATAGTTACTGAATTAGTATTTGTAGAAACAAAAAAAATGTAGGGTCTGAATCACGTATAGTCGATAATGAATCATTTATTATAGATACAGAATCTTATACTGTAGATGAATAATTTATATTAGTTATTGACTTATTGTAAAAACTAATGTGATATGTAAAATCATATCAGTCATATGAATCATATTGTAGATAATGAATTATTTCTAATAGATAATTAATTATTTTTTATAGATACAGAATCATATCTTGTAGATAATTAATTATTTACAATAGTTGCTGAATCATTTATTATAAATACAGAATCATTTATTGCAGATAATAAATAATGTAAAGTAGTCACTGAATTAGTTGTAGAGAAATGTAGGTACTGAATCATTTACTGAATCATGTATTGTAGACACAATCGTTCATTGTAGATAATAAATCACTTAATAGGTACGACAGTCTTTTTATCTACATTTTTTTTGTAACTGAGTGTCTGCTGTGACACTGAGGGACTAATAAAGGATTATCTTATCTTGTTTATTGTAGAAGCTAAAATGTAGGTACTGAATCATTTATTGTAGATAATGAATCACTTAATTAGGTACTGCAGTGTTTATTGTAGAAGCTTAAATGTAGGTACTTATAGTGTAAGGTAACTTACACTATAACTACTTATATACTATAACTATAACTACTTAACTACTTATAGTGTAAGGTAACTTACACTATAACTCCACGAGGGGGTTTTGGGTGGGTTTGAAAAGAAAGGATTTCTACAAATACAGAAAAACAAGGTGCTGAAAGAAAAGAAGACCTCATGACGAATCCTACCTCATAATACTCATACTCTTCAACGTCAAACGTCTCGAAGTCGAAGAACCCGTGCTGCAGGGCCTACGCAGAGTTGATAGAAAGCATTAACAGACTTTTTTAATGTTCTATTTATAAGGAGGTTAGGATTTCCAGGGCACTCGTGTATTTAACATTAATTTAATAATAACTCTACATGCATTAATGACCTAATGTGTGGTATATGGCTCCCATTCCGATTTCTAATTTAGAAGAACATACTGGTCGTCCTGATGCTGGATCAGTTTTGTGAAAACAACTGGGAAAAGAAACGGTATTAGTATCCTGTTTCCTCACACTGCGTTTTTTATTTTCTCATTATCTACTTTATTATGTTTTTGTGGGGCACTGTTATGTAATTGCCCCACCCTGAATCGTGCCAGTGCTGTTTCCTGTGTCAGTCCTGGAAAGGCTGATAATAGGACTACAAGATTAAGGGATAGAGCCGAGGCAGTGGAGGCCGAGCTTTGGAAACAGACCTGTCTGCTGAATATGTAGGAATGACATAAACAAGTGGGACACTGGCAGGGGGGGGTTAATTTCAGAGGTGATTGAGCAATCTTTCTCTTATAGGTGCCAATTCTGTTGGAACAAAAGTTCCAGAAGGCCACATCTCCAAAGAGAATAAACATCAACATTGTACTAATGACTTTTCTAGCTACAAAGAGGACCATAGGCCAAGTACTAGAAACTGACCTGTCTATTGTTTATGTAAGTATGACATAAACAAGTGGGACACTGGTGGGGGTTAAAATGGGATTTTGGAGGTAACCATCTTTCTCTTATAGGTGCCAATTCTGTTGACACACTGTTGGAACACGAGTCCCAAAAGGCAGCATCTCCAGCTAGAGAGGCAGTAACAGTCCCCGATTCACCTACAAGCATTGCACAGTGATGGACTACTCTTGGACTACTGGCCACGGTTGGCTGAGGTATTCTGTTCACCCAATAGACAGAGCCCTAAAAATTGACCTGTCTACTATCACAAGGCCAGAGTAGAATCATTTTTGGCTCCATAAGACCATTTTTCTAAAGAGCTGTGAGCGTGAAGAACCTTTTAAATGGTAAAGAACCTTTACCTTTGACTACCTTTAAATCTTTAAAAGGTTCTCACACACATCCCTTGAACAAAGGTTCAAGTAATCCTTTGTGGCACCTTTATTTTTAAGAAACAAAAAAAACAAGGTATAAAGAAGAAATTTGATTCAATTTGATTGAACACTCACTTTGCGGATGCCTTGTAAACAGTCAAGGATGGTCAGATTGTACGTGCAGTTCCCGAAGGCAGCATCTCTAAAGAGACGTAACATCAACCATGTATTAATACGTTTCTAAGTTGTGAGAGAGACTCAGTAAGATGCCTCCCATGTCCTTTTTCTTTACACTTTATTATCAAGTGAAATTTAGCTTGTAGCATAGACATCTGGACAGTGCACAACATCGTGGGACTCTCTCTACCACAAATGGCTGTAGCATCACCAAGGATCAAAGTAGACGATAAGTCCAATGCCTGGACTAGAGGGGTATAAAGCCTCCCAGCATTGAGCTGTGGAGCACTGGAAGAGCTGTGTTCTCTAAAATAATGGATGGTGGTGCTCCATCCAACACTTTAGGAATGAGTTGGGAGGTTGGGGATAAGGTAGGGTGGTGATCATCCAACATCCTGACCTCAGTAGTGCTCTTGTCACTGATTGCAATCAACCAAATCCTCAGAATCTAGTAGAATTCCTTCCCTGGACACCTGGAAACTCTTGTGTATTTAACCCCATACTATGCAGGCTTAAATACAGGCTATTGCCAGCATTTACATTTACATTTATGGTATTTAGCTGACGCTCTTATCCAGAGCGACTTACAAGGTTACTCGTATTACAGAGGTGGGCCAATGTAGTGTTAGGAGTCTTGCCCAAAGACTCTTATTGGTGTAGCACAGCACAGCCACCCAGACCGGGAATCGAACCCCCGTCTCCCACATGGTGTGGTAGCTCAGTGGCAGGTAGTGGTGTTATCTGTTGCGCCAGCACCACACTAACACCATTCTGAACCATCACACGTAATCACAGGCAGCTTAAACTGCTTAGGAATCTACCTCATGCCTGGCGTGAGGCAGGAGTCTTACCTGAAGGGCAGGTATGACACATTAGTTCCAGATATCAGGGCACGATACACCTCCTCTGGAGTCCTCTTTAAGTAGATTACCTGCAGTTCCATACAAAGAATAGACGTGTAAATCTCTGACCTTACTGTTCATTAGGAAACTTCTTCTGTACAACACAAATAATGCTTTACTGCAGGCAATGGTTCTATATAGACCCATGATGATGGATACTTAAATGGTTCTTTGCCTAGTTAACCCCATTGAAACCTAGGCCTAAGACATTATTCAGTAACCTTCCACTACCCACTGTAGCATTACTACCAGTATTTATTAACTACTATATAATGTGTTGTAGCTAAAAGGGGGTTTAAGGGGTCAAAGTGTGCTTTGGATTGGTGAAAAACCTTTTGTTAATGGTTCCAAAGGGTTCCACCGATGTAACAAAGCGAAAAGACCCATTTGTCCAGTTCTAGACGGAGCCCTTTTTGCTTGGAGTAAAAGTGACAGTCACTAGCTGCACTGACCACAGCCAGGGATTGCAAAACTGATCTTAACTGACTTTAAGATCAGGTCAAGGCAGTGAAATGAAATCAAAATGAACTGAAGAACTGAAAATGAGCTAAGCTGGCTCTTCTAACTTCATAAACTAAAATGGCCTAAATTTGGACCCATGTGGGACTCTCATATTTAAAAAACAAAAAAACAAACAACCTTGGCTTTCAATTGATGTCAGTGTAAAACGATTTTATTCCAAGTTGTTATGGAGCATTTCTATTGGTCCATTCATCACGAAATTTGGGCAATTAAAATGTTATTAATTCATGTCTTAAATAGATTTTATTCAAATATAATCCCCGTAAATCTAAAGGTAGTAAAGTAGACTCACAGCGTAGGCACCAATCAGGAAGGCGGCGTTGGCCCTTTTCTGCTGGTCATAGCTGGTATAATGGATGATCCGCTTCCTGGACAGAGTGAAGGACTGCAAAGACACAAAAAATGACCAGTTTGTCTTTAAACCCTTAGACCCTACCCTGTGTGTAAGCCCACAGCTGTAACTAATCATGTCGCTAACAGTTTCATAGGCCCCAGAATAGAACCCTGACGGACTCCACAAGATAAGTCAAACCAAATGGTTACAAAATAATTCACAATCGCATGTACACTCTATTGACAAATGTATTGGGACACCTGCTCACGCATTGTTTCTTTCAAATTGGAGGGTATTATAAATATATATCCTGCTTTTATTGGGGTAACCGTCTCCACTGTCCTGGCAAAAAGATTTTGGAGCACTTCTGTGAGGACTTGATTGCATTTAGACAGACAAGAATTAGTGAAGTTAGTGAAGTCAGGATGTTGGATAATCACCATCACCCAAAGTAGCACCATATTTCTAAGTGTGTACAGCAGCACTTGGTGAAGGCTAAATGCATTTCCAGCTTTTGAGGACCCACTGGTGTGCACAGATTGACGGAAACGTCACAGACGGATTCTAAAGGCTTCAAATAAAACATGACACTTGACTGAATTTGACTGAATTCGGCTTTTTGCATGACCTCTGTATCCCTGAGCCGAGAGCACACTCTGACTGGACATGCGTGACCACACTATCATTTGTCTGTCATTTCCAGATGCAAGTGGAGGGCTATTGAGGAAACAGCCACTCTAGCTCAGGATATCTCTTTCACCAACGCCAGAACCTTCTGTTCCAGACTAAGCAAGCATTAATAAGGCTTTACAGAGTCTACATCTTCACAGAGTGAAAGAGTGCCCTCGCATGGGCAGCACTGCAATGCTCCCTCCTGAGATTAGTGGTCATATAACAACGTGAAGGTCATCACTAGAAGCATGTAGATGCTGCCAGCAAGTTTCAGGACCATGATGTTTTCCGTGACAGCATTACTGTAATCGTATTACTGTAACAGCACCGTAACAGTATTACATCCTGTTATCTCTATCAGAATATTATGACCACCCCTGGTTTGGAATGAACTCCCCCCTCTTCCCATAAAGTAGCACGTGGTAGTTCTATAATTCCAGACTGTATCCATCTGTTTCTCTGCACACTTTGTTAGCCTCCTTTCACCCTGTTCTTCAATGAATGCCCACGAGGAGGAGCCCTTGGCTGGCTGATGGACTGTAATGACCTCATTTCACCCTGTTCCTCAATGGTCAGGACCCCACAGGACCACCACAGAGCAGGTAGGCATTATTTTGGTGGTGGATCTTTGTCATGCAGTGATTGCTCTGACATGACGGTGGTGTGTTAGTAGTGTGTGTTGCACTGGTGGTACGAGTGGATCAGACACAGCAGTCCTGCTGGAGTGTTTACACCCCTCAGCTTCACTGCTGGACTGAGAACAGTCCACCAACCAGAAAAAGCCAGCCAACAGGATCCTGTAATGACTGATTAAGGACTAGAGGATGACCAGCACATCCAACTGTGCAGCAACAGATACATCGCTTCTGTCTCTGATCTTACGAAGGTCATTCCTAATAATGGAAATTACACTATAATGTTTGTGGACACCTTTTTAATGAATGCATTCAGCTACTTTAAGTTGCATGCATTGCTGACACAGATGTGCAAATGCATATATAAATCTCATCCCTCTAGAGAAGTATTGCCAATAGAATAGGACTCTCTGGAGCAGGTAAACCCAGATGAACCTGCTGGCACCATGCTGCCTAATGCAAAGCATGGGCTAGAAGGGTATAAAGCCCCCCAGCGTTGAGCTGTGGAGCAGTGGAACTGTGTTCTCTGGAATGATGGATGGTGCTCCATCCAGTACTTTTGGGATGAGCTGTGGAGTTGATCATACAACATGCTGACCTCAATGACCTCTTGTCACTGAATGCAATCAAATTCTCACAGCAATGCTCCAAGCTCTAGTAGAAAGCATTCTTCCCTGGACAGAAGAGACAGTTACTCAAACAGAAGCAAGATCAACTCTTTTCTAATGCCCTTGATTTCAGAAGAAAAAAATGATTGAGCAGGTGTCCCAATACTTTTGTCCAAATAGAGTGTGTCTGCACTTACTGTGAACTCTGAGTTAACACTGCAGTAACCTGGATATTTGTAAAAATGCAAGTGCCAGGTTAAGTGGAAGAACATGCCCGGTAACTGATAGGTATCTGACAGGCCTCTGCACGCAGAATGCCGTAGCTAAATCGCCTTACCTTCAACTTTTTGTTCAGTTTACAGCAGTAGCGGTACAGCATGGCCAAATTGAGAGGCCCAAAGTCTGCATAGAAGCTGAAACAGAAATCCTCCATTAGGTTCATTAATCATCCTCAAATAATATGCCCATGTGGGGTCTGTATGGGCAGCCTAACTGGGAACCAAAACCAGTTTTGTCCACTGGTTCTATGTAGGCCCCACATATGGACGCCCACCAATGATGGGACCAGGAGGGGTTAACCATGGGCCTGATCCGAGTTGTGCACTGTCACATGGGTACTAGATGAAACCCATGTAAAATTAAGGTTGGCTGTAACGACAGGGCCTATTTGGGAAGCCAATAACAACACAAGTACACACCCACTCAGAGCCCATGCCCACCTGGAACCCACCTAGCCCACGTTCCACCCATGTAAGCCTCAGATGAGCATGCTGACTGGGTTGCTTATGCTGTACTTTACAACAGGTGAGCTTATATATGGAAAGGTGACCATCCGGTTATACTCCAGTAGGCTCTTTCTACCCTATGAGCCTTCACAGATATTCAGATGTCTGCACTAAGCACTCACTTTTCATAGATAAACTCGTCATCTGTGCAGAAGTAGTGTGTGTTTGCTGTGCTTTTCGGCTTGCCTCGGAGAGTAGCGAAATATAACCGATCTGTAAGAAAATATGAAAACAGAAATTAATAATTAATAAAGAAATAACGATTACAGGTAAAAAAAAATGGGTTGTTGACAGCAGAGGACTATGTTTTTTTCACAGTTCTGAGATAATGTTTGGCCTAAAACTCATTGTTTTTAATCAATTCATGGTGGAGGGATACCTGTGGGATGTTGTACGACAAAGTAGTCCCCAGTAAACATCAATTTTTCATATTTGCCACTATTTTACCATCATAAACATTTAACTCATTAGACACATGGTGGTGGTAGGTTCACCAGTGGGTTTGGATGCCTGGTTACATTAACTTCTACCCTGAAGACGTTTCTCTACAATGAACCATTTCATACTGAACCCCACTCTGAATGACTGTGTTTACATCCCAAACACTGAATTACAAGTTCCACATTATTTTAAAAAATATATAATAATAATATAGTTATTGGGGGGGGGGGGGGTCTGAAATCAGCACAGAGCCATATTTCCAATATTTGGTTAAATTTCCCTTCCCTTATTTTCCCAGGCACAACCCAAGAACCACCAAGGCACGGGCCTGCCCTAAACTGGAAGCTGCCGAAACACCAGTGACGCCGACTCTGTCATGGACCGAGAGCCTACAGCTCCTTCACATTAACAAAGTGGATAAAGATGAGACAAAGACCTTTAGAGGAGTAAAAGTGTGGCCTTATTAACCCCTAATATGTGTAATATCCTCTAGGCCTGTTGATTGCTACCCGAAGGTGCCTGGTCATAGTGCAACTTCCTAAGAGACATTTAACCAAATTTTGAGCCTGTGTTGATTTTAGAAAACTGGAAACTTGTGCACCAAATTTATGCTGTAACTTCTTCAGGGAGTCAAAAGGAGGACAGCCAAAGATCGCTATGACCTTCATGTCCATGATGAGGTGGATAGATGGATGGATGGCTGGACGGACGGACGGACAGGTAGGTAGGAGGGTAGTTAGATAAATAGATAGACAGGTATCTAGAAATAAAGAGGGTATGAGGGTAGATAAGAGGGTAGGTAGGCAGACAGACAGGTTGAAGGGTGGGTGAGTGGGTAGGTAGATAGATGGATAGATAGGACGTTGGTAGGCAGATACATAGACAGACAAATACGAGGGTAGATAGATAGGTAAGAGGGTAGGTAGGCAGACAGACAGGTTGAAGGGTGGGTGAGTGGGTAGGTGGGGTGGGTACATAGACATATAGATAGGAGGGTAGGTAGATAGACAGATAGATAGGAGGATAGGTAGGTAGATAGACAGATAGGAGGGTAGGTAGATAGACAGACAGATGGATAGGTAGGTAGATAGACAGATAGATAGGAGGATAGGTAGATAGATAGATAGGAGGGTAGGTAGATAGATATACAGACAGATGGATAGGTAGGTAGATAGATAGGAGGATAGGTAGATAGATAGATAGATAGGAGGATAGGTAGGTAGATATACAGATATATAGGAGGATAGGTAGATAGATATACAGACAGATGGATAGGTAGGTAGATAGACAGACAGATAGATAGGAGGATAGGTAGATAGACAGATAGGAGGGTAGGTAGATAGACAGATATATAGGAGGATAGGTAGATAGACAGACAGATGGATAGGTAGGTAGATAGACAGACAGATAGGATAGGTAGGTAGGTAGATCAATGGATAGTAACTAATGTACACATGACTACACACTCCTTTAATTCTTTGACAACAGTGTGTGTAACCTTCAGGCTGCACACACTGCCACAAGCACATTAGATCTAATTGACTAGCTTACGGATTTGCTCTCCTCCAGGTATTAACTGGACTCAAATACCTTTGATAAACTCAGCAGCTCCGAGCAGGTCATGAGCCATTTCATTCACTGTTCTTTACTCTAGCTGGGTTCTCTGGCACCTACAGCTCCTCTCTTACTCTCTGCAGAGCCCTGAACCACAGTCTGAAACCACAGCAGACTAAACCCTCAGCAGCAGATCCAGCCTGAGCACCAAAGCACAAAGTACTCCACAAAAACTGTAGTTCTGGTCCCGCAACAGTGGTTCCATGTCGCGTAACGACGATCAGAGTCCCTCAAAAAATCCCCAAACGTGTCTGAAAAACACTTAAAATCCCAAACTTTTAATTTTTACTTATTTTCTTAATAAAGTCTCCTGTTTTGGTTTTCTGTCCGCGCGCTCCCGACCCGCAGAACGCCACAAACAAACTTCACGCGACACTTCTTAAAGAGACGTCGCTTGGTAACCACGTGCCCTGCCTCCACACAAAGGAGCGTTGCTAAGGGACGGGCTTACGGTGACCAATAAGCTTTCGAGACGCGGCTAATTTTTTTCCCGCCCGTTTTCCGACACGTCACGCCTTTCCCGCACTGGGATTGGCTGAGAAGCGGAATGCTTATAAGAATAGAACCATCAGCCAATCGCAGCGCAAAGCCGGCGACAGTGCTAACCAGTCGTAGCGCAGGGAGGGCGGGACATGTCTGAAAACGGGTGGGAAGAACTTGCTTCGCTAACGGGTTTATTCATACTTATAAAAATCGCTGTAAAAGCTTTAAAAAATGTGTTTATTCTGATAAAATACGAGATATAAGTTGTGTCAATAATTTATATTCTCAAATTTAATTATTACAGTTAAAAATATACACTTTTCTATTCTAAAAAAAAAATTAGTTATTTTTTTAAGACACATGTAAGAAAATGAAGGAAAATAAAGGAAATAATAATATTTCATTTTAAAACGTAAAAGAAAAAATAATATTAAGGTTAAAAAAAACCCATTAAGAAAGTAGTAAAACGTAAAACTCTGGAAGTCTTTATTTTTTAAATATAATTAATAAAAGTAAAAAATAAAAGGATATTAAATTAAAAAAGAAAATATATAAAATAAGAGATTCCAAACCACTGATAACATTTGGTTAAAACTGAATCAATTTTCTAATTGATTAATTTAATAATATAATATAATTAACTAAAACACTGTCAAATATCTTTCTATAAAATAGTCAAATCAAAGCAAAAATAAATGAACAGCTCATATTCAGAGCGACGTGTTTAAACATGTAGGAGAATATAGTGTTCGGAGTCTTGCCCAAAAACTCTTACTGGCATAAGGTAACGTATATTTGTCTGGCTAGGAAATCCACCGGGGCGGAGGTGTTGTTGCCCAGTACACCACACCAGCCGCATAAAATAAATGTACAAATAATAAATAAGCCTGGCAGTGCCCACTCCACAACCTCAGTAATGAGAGGTCATTAGGTCAACCACACTCATCACAGCCTCAGTCAGACCATGTTTGACTGAATGACATTGATACTCCTTCAGTCCTACGGAAGCCACTGAGACCAGGTGTGTGTGACCTGGTAGGGGGGTGTAAGCAGGGCTCTGCTGTCTGGATTCTCGTCAGCACGTGTGTCTGACGTGCTTCAGCTCTAACGTTGACTAACGTGATCAGCCTCGTCTCCTGCCAGCTCATGTTCAGCCACGATCTGCAAACACACACACACACACCGGCCCTCCTGTGCGCACCTCAGACTGACCACAAAGGGCCCACCTTAAAGGGGAACTCCGCCAAAGTTTCAAAATGCATGCTTAGCTCAGTGGTTGGGATGTAAACAAGGGCAGTCAGAGTGGGTTTGGGGGGAAATGCTCCGTTCTAGAGAAATGTACCAATTGGGAATTGTTTACAGTGGTGGTGAATGGAACCAGGCGTCTGAAAGGTTTAATGGTATAGTGTTTTGAGATAAGCTTTAGGCCTAAAACTGATAAACAGGTGGAGAGATGCATGAAGAGGTGTTGTAAGGCAAAATAGCCTATTTCTAAAACCAATACTACATATTTTTACCACCAATATTACATATTTTTACCACCATTAATACATATAAATCTCAGAAAACACATGGTGGTGGTAGCTCCACTGGTGTAGTCCTTTATTTATGGTGACTCCTTTTACCACCACTGTAAAGAAACTGTTATCTGTTGGTAAATTTCTCCACAATAATTTTCAACAATCCCCCTCCCCCCACCCCCCCAAATCGAAATGACATTGTTTACATTTCATCCACTGAATTCTACACAAATGAGGAAAATCGTCCATACTTCTCAACTCACTTCATCACTTGCTGAGTGGCTAGATCGGCATGGTAAGTTTGGTTAGGCCTTCAGACCAATGCATCAGGACGCAGTTTTGGACCTTGGACCAAGCCAAGGACACTATGTTCTGAAAGGAACACAGTCGAAGCTAAAACAAAAAATAAAGAGGATCAAAAGGTCTGGACACCCACCTGCGATGTGTACGATCCAGGCTGTTGGGGGCACCATGGCTGGAGGCCTATGTTTGACCCGCCAGTGTCCCCCCCAGACGGGCAAACGAGACATGCCTTCATTGAGGTCGGTAAAGAGACTGCGGCCTTAGAGCAGCGACGCTCAAGGGTTCCTCACCGGTTCCTCACCGATTCCTGCTGTCCACAGGAGGCCTCCGTCCAGGGCAAGACTCCACAAACTGTTCGAGAAAAGCGCTGGGCAATATTTCTTGGCATAAAGGACAAAAGAACAGGTGTAGGTACGCGCCTGCAGCCTCACCTGACGGAGCGCCATGGAACAAGGCGAAGAGCGGCTCAGGTAACAGGTTCAGGTTGCCACTCTGCCTTCTAAAAAAAAATCCACCCAGCTCCTGCCCTGACACAGGCGTTCTGTTACGACTTACTCTGTTACATGTTATTGCTATAACAGGTGAAGTACTCTCAGACAGTCCTCCAAGCCTTGTTCTTTCCTGGTGTCCACAGATACAGGACGACCAGATGTTGCACCTTCTTCTGCTTCTGCAAATGGGGCCGAACAGCCTAAAGGATAACCCTGACTGTGGTTCTTCTGTAGCTCTGCTTTAGGAACAGTGTGGAATAACCTGGAAGTTCTGATTCTGAGATCAGCAAACATCCACCTTTCGTCAGGGGTCAGTTGCGCTGAGGTAACATTTGAGATGTAGAGGGCAGAGTCCGAGAGGAGCCAGGTGTCTAATCGCAAGCATGGTCACAGGAGAGCTCCTCAAAGAGACACGGGAAACCCCAGAAGAAGTGTTGAGTTATGTAGAGCGGTAAAGGTGCTCCTGTGGGTTGTAATGGTTCATACATGGGTGTCATTTACAGGGGGGGGGAGATGCATTGGGGGCATATTTTGAGCCTGAGAAACACTATGTCCAAAAGTTTGTGGACACCCCTGTAATGAATGAATGCATTCAGCTACTTTAAGCTTGTCTAGTCCCTGTAGAGAAGTGCTGCCATTAGGACTCTCTGGAGCAGATCAATATGGACCTATTGGTACCATGCTGCCTAATGCCAGGCATGGGCTACAGGGGTATTCGGCCCCCCAGCGTTGAGCTGTGGAGCAGTGGAAGAACTGTGTTCTTTGGAATGATGGTGAAGCTCCATCCAGCACTTTTGAGTTGGATGATTTGGATGTTGAATTGGGGAGTTGGGGAAGATGATGTGGGGTGGTGATTATCAACATCCCACCATCCTGACCTCACTAATGCTCTTGCCACTGAATGCAACCAAATCCTCACACCAATTCTTCTCCTCGAAATCTAGTAGAAAGTCCCCTCTTCCCCAGAGAGCAGAGACAGAATTACTCCAACAAAAGAAGGATCAATCAAGGAATGAGCAGGTGTCCCAATACTTTTGTCCATGTATGTATGCTTTCTAAATGACCAAGCGTATACTAACACTCATCAGTTCAGGGGAACTGTGGAGGTCGGGTCGAGTCCACTGTGCAGCTTCTCCACTCCTCAGCTTCTGCAGCTCTCGCTACACCTCTCTCTAAACCTCATCACCTATTCCTGTCCTGGCCCGTCAGCGCAGATCAGCCAATTAGACAGGATCTTAACGGGGCAGCGGAAAACCACGGCCCTGCAGGTCCCGGCTTCTCACACTAATCTCAGGAAGAGAGAGCTGAGGGAAGGAGACGGGCTTACATCCACAGCTCTGAGGTCAGCTGACCGGTGGACCCGTTCCAGCCCTGTGGGCACAGGTTTCTGGAGTGTTCAGTGTGGGAAAGGCCGGTATGAGGCCGGTGTGTGAGGAGACTGTACAGTTATAAAGGATTAGTGTGTGAGAAGATTCACTGTTTTCAGACAGGACTGTTTCACTCAGCACAATCACACACTGCGGAACGTACTGAGAGTGTGAGGTTAGACAGTTTCTGGTGGTGAAAATAGTAAATCTGCAAAGAAAACTGTTATTATTATTATTACTATTGTCTCCATTTTTATTGTTATCATCATCATCATTGTTATTATAATTATAATAATCATAATTTTTATTATTATTGTTGTTATTCTGATATTACTTATTGTAGAACTATTATTATTATTATTATTATTAATAATAATAATAATAATAGTAGTATAGTTTTATTACACTATATGATTATGATGATTATTATTATTATTATTATTGTTATTATTATTATTATTATTATTATTATTATTATTATTGTTATTATTATTATTATTATTATTATATGACCTATTCTGAAACTATTTATTATTATACATGTCATATATTATATTATTGTATTATAATATTAGTGTTATTATTACTTTTAGATATTATTGGATGAACCAATGTAAAACAAATATTCTTCTTATTATTATTAGTAGTATAGTTTTTATTACACTACATGACTATATTGTCATTATTATTATGATCATTGTTATTGTCATTATTATTATGATCATTGTTATTGTCATTATTATTTTATTTGGTTGTTATTATTATTATTACCTATTGTTTTACTTCAGAATGTGTTAATTGAGGTGCATTTATTTATTAGTAATATTACAATAAGTAGTAATACTTAATGTACATATTATTATTATTATTATTATTATTATTATTGTCTCCATTTTTATTGTTATCATCATCATCATTGTAATTATAATTATAATCATCATAATATTTATTATTATTGTTGTTATTCTGATATTACTTATTGTAGAACTATTATTATTAATAATACTACTACTAATAATAATAATAGTAGTAGTATAGTTTTATTACACTATATGATTATGAGGATTATTATTATTATTATTATTATTATTATTATTATATGACCTATTCTGAAACTATTTATTATTATATATGTCATATATTATATTATTGTAACTACTTATATTAGTGTTATTATTACTTTTAGATATTATTGGATGAACCAATGTAAAACAAATATTCTTCTTATTATTATTATTAGTAGTATAGTTTTTATTACTCTACATGACTATATTGTCATTATTATTATGATCATTGTTATTGTCATGATTATTTTATTTGATTGTTATTATTATTATTACCTATTGTTTTACTTAATAATGTGTTAATTGGGGTGCATTTATTTATTAGCAATATTACAATAAGTAGTAATACTTAATGTACATATTATTATCATTATTATTAATATTGTTATAATTACTATTATTAATTACTATTACAAAATAATATAAAAATTAATATAATTATAAATCTAATAATAATAATAATAATAATAATAATAATAATAATAATATCAGCGGGGGGGGGGGGGGCAGAGGACAGATGACAGAGGACAGAGGACAGAGGACAGAGGACGCCTTCAGCCTCGACCCCTCAACGCTTGGAGGCGAAGCGTGAAGCACGCTGATTGGCTGCTCAGGGGAGGCGTGAGAGTGGCGTCATCAGACCGGACCCGAGCCACAGAGAGTCTCTGTACGAGAGGCGTCACTGCGGGAGGTTCCCCTTCACGGGTACGCGTGCCTGCCATGTAGGTGCGGTGCAGTGTTTGGGGAGTGGAGCCTGGCGCGTGCAGTGCGGGGGAAATACAGCCGGCTATGGCCGATATTACACCGAGAAAAGCCGCAGGTGTTCCCGAGCGGGTGAGACCTCTTGGTCCAGGAAGCATCTTGGTGCGAGTCGAGGGGAAAGATGGCGGCGGTGGGAGCAGTGAGGTCTCTGAGGATCCTGAGACTTTTGGTAACTCTCTCTCGTTCTCACACGCACACACACACACACACACACACAGTTCAGACGCTTACTCATCATTAATTGCAGTGAACTGTTGGGTGCTGCACGTGCGCAGACCCCTCTGACCAGTCTGGAAAGTATTGATGAACTTAGTCTTAGTCTTAGTCTTAGTCTTAGTCTCCTCTCCTCTGTCCAGCCTGACAGTATGACTGACAGTCTATGGCTAGTCTGACTGTCCTGGCTTGGTGAGGACATGTGTGTGGTTTGCTGTTTGAGGGACCCACATAGTTCTACACTCAGCTATCTGCCATAACATTAACACCACCACCACCACTGTCTGTCCAGTCTATCAGCTCCACCCAGCTGACCATATGGGAGCTTGTTATTAGCCTCCTTTCTAATAAGAAGCCCACCCTAGCTTTCTTTTTAATTATGTGGACGGGTGAAGTGCATTTCTGTATAATACCAGTAGAGTCCCAGTAAAACCAGTAGAATTGGACTAGCCCTAATTGTCCTTTTGTTGGTTTCTAATGGCAGCAAACGGTCACCTGAAGCCTGCAGTCGCTCCCTGTTGCAATCATTCTTTCTGTTGTTTTTCCCTAAATAAAAAGCCCCAGGTTTCGTCCCGCTGCTGCTTTAAGCCATGTCCCAGGCTCCAGGGGGGTCATGCGCTCCATCGCCATCCCTCACCGTTTACCTCTCAGCAGTGGAGAGCCTTCAGACCAAGCCGTGGTACGTCCCTTCAGCTTCTTCAGTTCTTATGAACACTCACAGTCACAGTCTAAAGTTCTGGTCTCCAACCCTGGTCCTGGAGGCCCGCTAGCCAGCTCATTTCGGCTTGGTTCCCCTGATCCCAGAACACCTGACCCAGCTGTTTAACTCCAAAACAAGGACCTGGGGCCTCCAGGACCAGGGTTGGAAACCAGGGGTCTTAAGTGTCCCTGTTCCCGTTTATGACCACTTTACGTTAGATGCTGGATGACGATGTACTGTGATCTCGATCTGTCCAGCAGTTTACACACAACATCCAGGACGAGCCTAGTATAGTAGAAGATGATATTCATGCTAGCCACGTTAGCCTTGTAGCGCTTTAGTAAAACTAAAGAAGCAAATTTGGACAACCAGCCTATTTTGGCTTTTGTTTACATGCAATTAAACTCGAAATAATCTTAAAACAAGTGATTTAACCAACAAAAGCCATGCTCTTCTGATTTACGACTCTTTAGCTGTCCTAAACCGGGCTAGAGCGCCCCCTAGTGGTTAAAAATTCAGTTCTCCTTAGTCTATCCTTAGTGATACATTTTTTTGAGAATTTTCCCTCTATTATTAATAAAAGGACAGAGACTTCATTATGGCTTTCTTAGACTTCTTATGTAGCCCCACCAGCAGATTTATTTAGGGTGCATCTACTCAGTAAACACTAATTCTACTGTGCTTTGACCTTCCGCAGCGGCTTCTGGACAAGTCCTTCAGTTCAAATTGTCGGACATCGGAGAGGGAATCATGGAGGTGACCGTGAAAGAGTGGTACGTCCTCCACCATACATCTTCCCAGAACAGTTCTGGGTCTTTACAGACGGAGTAAATGCAGTGCATGTGGAAGTTTAGCATTAGTACACATCTGGCTTTCACATCTGGGCCTTACACCCAGTTTCCAGTCCTGGATCTTGAATGTGTCGCATCTGCCAAGGATGTCCAGGAATTGAAACTGGATGCAAGGTCCAGGTTTGAAGACCACAGATTTAGGAGAACCCATCAGGGACCTTCTGTCCAGTGGGTTGAGGTTCTGGAGAATCCCTCCTGTCTGTGGGCGCTCGAGTCAAGTCCTTTCTGAGCTGATGTTTATATGGATAGAGGTGGTTAGAGGTGGTTGGAGGTTCCCCAGGACCTCCTCTTCTCTCTTACCCCATCCCCGTCTCTTTGTAAAGGTACGTGAAGGAGGGGGATAAGGTGTCCCAGTTCGACAGCATCTGCGAAGTCCAAAGTGACAAAGCCTCCGTCACGATTACGAGCCGCTACGACGGAACCATACGCAAGCTCTACTATGACGTGGACGCGGTGGCCCTCGTTGGATCTCCGCTGGTGGACATCGAGACAGACCGCGAACAAGGCGAGAAGCTCCAGCACTCCTGGAAGATGACTGATCACTGACCCCAGCTTCAGTCGATCTTCTTTAGTTCAGAACGAGCGATGCTAGGCTAATTGCTAACAAACTCTGGATTTGGACCTCTGAGAGAATCATCACCAAAACCTATGTTCAGGTTCAGACGTCTGTCAGAATGCTTTGTGAAGAGACGTTTTTAGGCATGAAGTTAGGAAGAGGAGATTTTTTATTTATTTTTATTTTTTTAGCAATGTTAGGCCTAGCATCTCTTGTTTACATTTACATTTATGGCATTTAGCTGACGCTCTTATCCAGAGCGACTCGTATTACAGAGGTGGGCCAATGTAGTGTTAGAGTAGAGTAGAGTGTAGAGTCTTGCCCAAAGACTCTTATTGGTGTAGCGCAGCATAGTCACCCAGACTGGGAATCGAACCCCAGTCTCCCACGTGGTGAGGTAGCTCACTAGCAGGTAGTGGTATTATCTGTTGCGCCACACCAACTACCACACGCATGATTGCTCTTGTTGTAAAGTAAAGAAGCACACGTCAGATGTCTAACATGAGTTAACTGCTCCTTTAATGCTGGGTAGTCGTCTATTATTTGACATTCCTCTCATCCATTTCGTCCCTCAGATGGCGCTCCCGAGGAGGACGTTGTCGAGACGCCGGCAGTGTCGCACGAGCACACGCACCAGGAGATTAAAGGACACAAAACCCAGGCCACGCCTGCCGTCCGCCGTCTCGCCATGGAGAACAATGTAGGACAACATCCAACAGCGAGACCCAATTCATACGTTTCCTTACAAAAGATACGTGAAACCAAATTATTGGCTCAGTGGTCTCCTGCGCCCGGGAGGTCACAGGTTCGAAACTCGAGCCATGCCGCTTTGCCATCAGCAGCCGGAGTTGGAGAGAGAGCACAATCCAACTGGGTAGATGGCGCTCTCTCTCTTGCTCTCTCCCCTCATCACTCTTAAGCGATAGCGGCCGGCACAGGCGTGTGTTAGCTGATGAGGTGGAGCTGGAGACCCGGCACTTTCCTCAGAGCGCGTCGGCTGCCTGGCGATGCTGCGTCGGCAGCAGTTAGAAAAGAAGCGGTGACTTGCTTCACATGGCACATGGTGTTAAGTCACTTCCCAGCAGAGATGACCACAGGGCTGTCCTTCTCTACTGGGGTCTATGTCCAGATGTATACTGTATAATGTGGCTTTGTGCAGAAGATCTGTCTAGCCCTTTTTTTTTCCCATGGCTCCTCAGTTTCTCCTTCCGTCATCCATCAGATTAAGCTGAGCGAGGTGGTTGGGACAGGGAAGGATGGACGCATTCTGAAGGAGGACATCCTGAACTTCTTGGCCAAGCAGACAGGAGCCATCCTCCCTTATGATGAAGTGAAGCAGCCAGTGCCGGCTGCAGAGAAGAAACCGGTCCAGAGCTCTACGCCTGCTGTCCAGAGGCCAGTGTTCACAGGCAAAGACCGGACGGAGCCCCTTAACGGTGACTTTCAGCTGCCTCTGCGCTCCGTTGCTAATGTTGCTAATACTGGATGTTAGTTAGTTGTTGGTGGGATGTCCAGTTCGGGCAGATTTTAGTGGAAGCTCCATCCTGTTTTGAACGCTGTTGCTAATTTTGCTAATACTGAATGTTGTGTGATGACTTGCTAAATTTGCTAATGCTAATGTTGCTGAAGTGGCTAATGCAGAATGATGGCTGTCAAGGATAACTTAGCTATGTCTGTAACAGAAATTATGCTAACGGTTCTCCTGAACATGCAGGTTTTCAAAAGGCCATGGTGAAGACCATGACTGCTGCTTTGAAGATCCCTCACCTGGGTTTCTGTGAGGAGGTGGACCTGACTCAGTTGGTGCGCTTGCGCTCAGAACTGAAAGGGCTGTCCGAGTCTCGGGGAGTCAAGCTTAGCTACATGCCTTTCTTTATCAAGGTACGACGTCCTTTAGTCAGATAAATCTTTTGACTTAATAAAATGTCCAAATGTCCCCTGATGAGTGCATTTAGCTTGTCTAGTCCCTGTAGAGAGGTACTGCCAATAGAATAGGAGACTCTGACACTGATGAACCTATTAGCACCATGCGTGGGGTAGTAGAGGGGTGTAAAGTCCCCCAGCATTGAGCTGTGGAGCGGTGGAAGAACTGTGTCCTCTGGAGTGATGGATGGTGTTGCTCCATCCAGTACTTTTTTAGGATGTTTTGAGGAGTTGAATGCAGTGAAATCCTCACAGCAATCTCTGGCAAAACTCTTTTTTTTTAATACCCTTGATTATAGCAGACACAATGAATGAGCAGGTGTCCCAATACTTTTGTCCATATATGTACGTCTTACTTCTTCACTGCAAGTCTTGCGTCCTCTTTAATTGAATTGAATTGAATGTATATATTTTTTAGGCCGCGTCGCTCTGCCTTCTGCAGTTCCCCGTTCTCAACGCATCTGTTGACGAGGGTTGCCAGAACCTCACCTATAAGGCAAGCCCTGATCTATCTCTATCTCACGTCTCCTGAACCTGCAGTCTGCTTTCCTGAATCCACCCCTTAATCGATTCTCTTGCACCTTGCGTTCCTCACAGGCGTCTCATAACATCGGCCTGGCCATGGACACCCCCCAGGGCCTCCTGGTGCCGAACGTGAAGGGCGTGCAGGCTCTGAGTGTGTTCGATGTGGCGGTTGAGCTGAACCGCCTGCAGGCTCTGGGCTCGGCAGGACAGCTGGGCACGGCCGACCTGACGGGGGGGACGTTCACACTCTCCAACATCGGCTCGGTGAGCTTCAGCGGAGGGGTCCACGAACATTTTCTGTTTGATTAAACCCAGCCAACATGCTTATATGGGGCTTGCATGGGTGGGACGTGGGCTAGGTGGGTTCCAGGAGGGGGTTTGTAGATGTGTTGTTACTGGGACCCAGCCTCAAAATTAAGCCTCAAGTGTACAGCCTAGATTGGTCCCAAAACCCCTTTAAAGTCAGTCACCTCAAATGCTGTGTGGACGGGATGCTGTAAGGTGAGCTAACTTGTGCCGAGAGTGCATGCTCAGTGCAAACTGGCCAAGGGACGTGTTTAGCCAGTGACTCTTTTTGTGGATCTGCCTCAAAACGAGAGCTAGTGGCATCAACCAGTGGTGAGGACGCCCTGAGCTTAACTTCTAACACATATATTACATACATCTGTGTCTGACTGGCTAGCTAACGTTAGCTAACCTACACTGATCCACCCCCCTGCCTTACAGGACACGACAGTCACCCTCAAATGCCAAATAAAGCGATCTGAGGTACTGATCTGAGGTACTGATCTGAGGTACTGATCTGAGGTACTGGCTACCTGATCCTCATCCTCCCCCGCAGTTTGCACTGCATGAGCTCAGCACAGAGCGATAGGGCATGGGAGACCATGCTGGGGAGGAAAAGGTCTGTATTTTCCCCCTTTTTTGGTCACATGACGTAAACAGAACCCGCCGACGTCAAACATTGGTTGATGTCCATTTTTTTTTTTAGTGTTTTAGGCTTAATAGATTGATTAGTTGTTTTAGACTTAATCATTCCACACCTACAGAGCCCCTGAAAGGACATGGGGGGTGGGGGGGGGTGGGTTTGGTCAAATGAATAATTTAATGAATTATTAATTATCTTAAATATGAAAACATCTGGATTTTTCCCCATTATGTCCTTTCATGGCTCCATGCACACCAACTGACATTTTTCTCTCGAACCGTGTTGATTTTCATGTCTAAAACGCTCTGATACATGCTGCTAACGTCTTGACTGATGATATTTGCGCTCCTAGAGGTTTTGTTGGCCAGTTTTTCGACTATGAATTTAATAAATAAAAAAATGCTAAAAGTTTAGTTGAGTTTTACGGATAAAAGGTTGTTCTGCTTGATCGAGTAATCCTTACAGATGATCTTCCTCACATGGTTTTCTCAACCCATGTAGTTCAATTCCCAGCCAGAAGATGGCACTAGGTCCTAAACGACTGACTTACCAGGTTTACGCACGGCCCGTAATAGCTGGTTTGCAGCACAGAGCAGTCCGGTCTCATTTGTTTTGGAAAGCAGGTCTAGAATCCTGCAGATTGAGCTGATCCGGCTTTGTTAATGCGCTGTGTTGTTATCTGGGATTATTCTTATTCTTCAAAAAGTTTGGAAAGAAACGTCCCAGAGTATTTAGCCTTCTTAGCCCTCAGCTGGACACACACACACACACACACACCCTTTTCATAAAACACAATGCTTTCAGCTGACCTTGAAACCCGAGGCTGGTAGAGAGTTGAGTCAGCCGGGCCAGATTTGGCCTGGAACAAGGAAGAAAAAAAATATAGAAATAAAAAATGACGCTGTGTCACGGTGGGCTTTCAGCAGGAAAAGTCCATTCTCGTGGCTCCAGCAGAACCCAGTGTCCTATGAGCAAGCCGATGCTGGAACAGTGATCAGTGATAAGAGATTCAGGACAGGACACGGCGATCTGTGTTCTGTGCCTTGATTCATTCTGAATGTTTTTGTGGTTTAGATTGGAGGGACCTACGCCAAGCCGGTGATTCTGCCTCCGGAGGTGGCCATCGGTGCTTTGGGAAAGATCCAGGTGAGCCAGCTGAGCTTCATCAGTGTTTAATAATAAAGGGCGTCCACATACTTACAAAAACTAACCGAGCTCTTATGCCTTTGAGTATATGTCAGATTAGCTATGGGCTGTATCTTCAGTTCCCTGCGGGTTTTATTAACACAGGGACGACGGATAAGTGGGATAAGTATTCCCCAGAACCCCCAAGAGTCAGGCAGTCTCCTCCGAAAGTACTGGGACAGCAATCAATACACAAATACAGATGTGCAAATGCACACACACACAGCTTGTCTAGGCTCAGTAGAGAAGTACTGCCAATAGAATAGGACACTCTGGAGCAGAAAAACATGCTTCTGCACCATGCTCCCTAATGCCAGGCCTGGGCTATAAGGGTTATGAAGCCCCCCAGCATTGAGGTGTGGCTCTTTGGAATGATGGACGGTGCTCCATCCAATGGTTTTAGGCTGGGCAACCAGTTGTTGTTGAGTTATCGTCAACAAAGACCAGTAATTCCAGAAGTAGCCATTTGAGCCCAAACCATGACCCTACCTTCACCATGCTTAACAGATTTACGTTTTGGGCCATGAGCAGATCCTTTCGGTCTCCACACTCTTTTTAAAAATATTTTACCCAATTGTTGCTCCACGATTTTAGATTTAGCCAATTACCCACAGCGATGTGGGCAGAGAGGGCGAGGCCGATTGTGCTCTTTCAGGCTCCGGCTGCTGATGGCAGGCAACGTGACATGGGATTCAAACCTCCGATCCTCGGGTCATAGTAGCCACTCAGAGCCCTTTCGGAGGAGAACAAGTTACAGGGTTTAAATGAACCGAGTCCCGTTTATTTAGACCTGAGCAATGAGGCTTGTAGTCTGAACATCAGTGAGTTAGTGTGTAAGTTCTCTGGATCTTGTAGACCCAACAATATCGTACTTCTCTCCTCTCCTAAAGGTGCTGCCCAGGTTCAACTCCCGTGGCGAGGTGGTCAAGGCCCACATCATGAGCGTCAGCTGGTCGGCGGATCACCGGGTAATCGACGGCGCTACAATGTGCCGCTTCTCCAACCTGTGGCGCTCTTACCTGGAGAACCCGGCCTCCATGGTCCTGGACCTCAAATGAAGGCCGCTTTCAAGGGCTTTCAACCGGAAGCGCCCATATAAGGCACTTCTTCACTCAATAGGGTCACTACATGTGTGTTGTTTTGTCACTCCCGCTGGTAGCAGGGACACGGTGCCTTTGTTGCAGCTATTTTGTTTTTATTACCAGTAGGAAAGGAAACGTCAGTAAACGTAGATCTGTCAGCTGTCAGTCGGGGCAGGTTCAAGTTCTAGCACCTGCTGTAGCTAAATAATAGTGGTAGCACAAGCAACCTGCACCCTGAAACATCTGCAATTCATGCAAATTAGCTTAATACAGTTCTATGTAGTCTGAACCTTAATAATGACCAGCCATAACATTTAGGCTGCTGCCAGGTGAAGTGAATAACATTGATTATCTGTTTCTGCTGCCACCTGTCTCAAGTTCTCGAATGTGGTGTTGTAAGAAAAAAAGGCAGGCGTAAGAATCTGACCCAGACTGTGATGTTCTAGACGACTGGGTCAGAACATCCCCAAAACATCAGCGAGGTCTTGTGGGGTGTTCCTGGTGTGCAGTGGACAGTACCTACCAAAAGTGCTCCAAGGAAGGACGACTTGCAGGACTTAAAGGATCGGCTGCTAAAACGATTTGTGCCAGATACCACAGGACACCTTCAGAGGTCTTGTAGAGTCCAGGTTTTGGACATGAGGGGGTTCTACACTATATTAGGCAGGTGGTTTTAATGTTGTGGTTGCTCGTTGTAAATATGTGCGTCCAAATAAAACTGAAATCAAATGGATGATCTTTTGAACATCTGCAGAAGGTTTTTGATTAAAATAAGTGTTAAAAAATGAAGACTCTGTTGTAACACTGTGTGAAAATGCCTCCACCATGTTTGCAAGCTATACTTTAGCCACGGCCGATTGTGCTTTCTCAGGCTCTGGCTGCTGATGGCAAGCAGCCTGACCCAGGATTGAAACCAGCGATACGCGGGTCATTCACTTTGCGCTTCTGAGCGGCTTCAAAACGGTGCTCCTTTATGGCCCAGCCACCAAGACGTAGGAGATTCAGGTAGTATAGAAATGACCTCTGTGACTCTACTCTAATTTTGCCCATTGTTCTAGATAACAGTGAATTGTACAGTGTCTGAAACCACATAGGCACGTCTTTGAGCAACTGGCTTGGCTGATGGACCTCAGAGCTTGAGGTATGGAGGTATTCTCTGCCTTGCTATTCTCGTACCTCCATGAGACCTTGAATGACTTTCAGTCTGTACTGTAAAATAGAAGAGCGAGGCCTCCAGGAACCTAAAGTGGCCATATAGCAGAGGCTGGCACAGTGAGGAGCTCAGGCAGGAGGAGAACAGTGGAACACTGTAATGCCTTGTTGCCCGCTGACTCTCTCCGATGCTACTTCATCTTCACAACGAGCCACTGTAGAGCTGACAGTCTGCTACTTCATTCCAAACCACTTTGGCGAGGCACGGCGCCGGACACTGCTGGACTGTGAATGGACACTGTTACGTGGGAAGCGCTGCTGCTTGTCAATTGTACTGAGGGAGAGACAGTGTGGGAGGGCTGTGACTACTGTGATGGGGATAATTAATGACAATTGGCTAAAAATAAAACATTTAAGAAAATGTGTGGAGCATTTTCATTTCGAGGTGTACGAGGTGAGGAAGAAAGCTTAAGAGATTTAGCTACGCTCCCATTAAAACATTCAGTCCTCAGCTTTTTAAACATTCATTCCACCAAGTATCGAAAAGTATCCGAATAGCTGATTTATGCCCAGTCATATTTTAACGGATCGGGTATCGGCTAGCCGAATCCTAATCCAGATCCGGGTCTTTCTTTTAACCACAGTGTTCGGACACCCTCTGCTGTCCTTAAGGCGCTATTAACGGTTGCCATTGCCCAGCCGGCCGACAGCAGCATTAGTGCGGACGTTCTCAGAAGGTAAATAAAAGAGTTGAGGTTCTGCAGTGTGGAGCTATTTTACAGAGGAACCTGAAAACAGACCATCATATCTGACCCTTTATTAAACCATCACTGAAATGCTCTGTTTTACCAGCGGGAGAACCGCAGAACCGCTCGCTCACAGAACATTCCCCCACTATAAACACACTCACTACACCAGTAGTCCAACAACAACAGATATCGGTGGGAACACACTTTACTGCAGTGTTGTAAAGGAGCTGGGACCATGGTCAAGCTGTCTGGCTTGGCGGGTTGATCATGCTTGTAGACCAACATAAACATACCCTGTCTTAGTCAAGAGCTAAGCTGGTCTGTTTTTGATGATTTTGAAAGTAAATAAAACTCTCTGACATTAAGTGGTTTGACATGACTTCCACTTGGGCAGTAGAGGTGGCTCAGTGTTTAGAGTACCGGGCTATTGAGAAGAGGGTTGTAGGTTTGAAGCCCTGGCTTGGCAGAGCAGGTGATGGTAAGTCTTTTCATGGTTTTGGATAGTAACTAAAACTCTGACACTGAGTGGTTTGGCAGGAGTTAGACCGGGGCAGTAGTGGTGACTCAGTGGTTAAAGCACCAGGCTGTTGATGAAAAGGTTGTGGGTTTGAAACCTGAACATAAACAAAGGTAGGTGGTGGAACATTTGTTGATTTTGGATAGTAACTAAAACTCTCTGACATTAAGTATTTAGGCATAACTTAGAGTTGGGCAGTGCTGGCTCAGGGGTTAGAGGACAGGGGTGTGGGATTGAACAAGATCTGTGCAATAATAGTGGCTCTGTGGTTAGAGTGCCAGGCTGTCAGCAAAAGTGTTCTGGGTTTGAGACCTGGCCTTGGTAGCTAGTTATTTAATTGTTGTGCATCGTACCTAAAACTCTCTGATAGAGGGTGGTTTGGCATGTGTCAGCTCAACACAGTCGGGATGGCTGAGTGGTTAAAACGCCTGAATGTAGGTGTGAGGGTTGTGGGTTCAAATCCTAGCCTGAGTGTGAACAAAGGTAGGTGGAAGTAAGTCAGTTGATTATTTTGGATGGTAATTGAAGCTCTCTGATATATGGTGGTTTGGAAAGCATTAGCCCTGTGCAGTCATGGTGGCTCAGTGGTTATAGCGCCAGGCTACTGAGAGCAGGGTTGTGGGTTTGAGACCTGGCCTCAGCAGCTTGGGTCACGGTGTGTCTTTTGATGATTATGGATATCACCCTAAACTCCCTGATAGAGGGTGGTATGGCATGCCCTGAGCCTGCGCAGCTGTGGTGGCTGAATGGTTAGAGTGCCATCCTGTAGATAAGAAGGTCATGGGTTCAAAACCTAGTCTGAGCATGAACAAAGGTAGGTGGTAGTAACTCTATTGATTATTTTGGATGGTAATTGAAACTCTCTGATATAGGGTGGTTTGGAATGGGCAAAATCTGTGCAGGCATGGTGGCTCAGTGGTTAGACCACCTGGCTACTGAGGGCAGGGTTGTGGGTTTGAGACCTGGCTTTGGCACCTTGGTTGCTGGTATGTCTTTTGATGATTATTGCTAGCACCCTAAACTCCCTGATAGAGGGTGGTTTGGCATGCCCTAGTTCTGCTCAGCCGTGGTGGCTGAGAGGTTAAAGTGCCAGGCTCTAGACGAGAGGTTTGTGGGTTCCAGACCTAGCATGAACAAAGTTAGGTGGTAGTAACTCTATTGATTATTTTAGATGATTAATTAAAACTCTCTGATATAGGGCGGTTTCGAAATGTTTTATGCCTGAGCTGTCATGGTGGCTCAGTGGTTAGAGCACCAGCCTGTTAAGGACAGGGTTGTGGGTTTGAGACCTGGCCTCGACAGCTTGGGTTTTGGAATGTCTTTTGATGGTTGTGGATCCCTGATAGTTTTAGGTACCCCCCCTCCTTTTCTCTCTCTCTCTCTCTCTTTCCTCCCCCTTCTCTCTCTCTCTTTCCTCCCCCCTTCTCTCTCTCTCTCTCTCCCCCCACCCAAAAACTCCCTGATAGTTTTAGGCCCCCCGCTTCCCCCCCACCCCTTCTCTCTCTTCTTCTCCCCCCCACCCCTTCTCTCTCTCCTTCTCCCTTCTCTCTCTCTCTCCTTCTCCCTTCTCCCCCCTTCTCTCTCCTCCCCCCCTCTCTCTCTCCTTCTCCCTTCTCTCTCTCTCTCTCCTTCTCCCTTCTCCCCCCTTCTCTCTCCTCCCCCCCTCTCTCTCTCCTTCTCCCTTCTCTCTCTCTCCTTCTCCCTTCTCTCTCTCTCCTTCTCCCTTCTCCCCCCCCTTCTCTCTCCTCCCCCCCTCTCTCTCTCCTTCCCCCCTTCTCTCTCTCCTTCTCCCTTCTCTCTCTCTCTCCTTCTCCCTTCTCCCCCCCTTCTCTCTCCTCCCCCCCTCTCTCTCTCCTTCTCCTTCTCTCTCTCTCTCCTTCTCCCCCCTCCCCCTTCTCTCTCTCCTTCTCTCTTCTCCCCCCTTCTCTCTCCCCCCCTCTCTCTCTCCTTCCCCCTTCTCTCTCTCCCCCCTCCCCCTTCTCTCTCTCCTTCTCCCTTCTCCCCCCTTCTCTCTCCCCCCCCTCTCTCTCCCCCTCCCCTTCTCCCTCCTTCTCTCTCTCCTTCTCCCCCCTCCCCTTCTCTCTCTCCTTCTCCCCCCTCCCCCTTCTCTCTCTCCTTCTCCCTTCTCCCCCCTTCTCTCTCTCTCCTTCCCCCCTTCTCTCTCTCTCGCCCCCCCTTCTCTCTCTCTCTCTCTCTCTCTCTCTCCTTCTCCCCCCCCCGAAAAAAACTCCCTGATAGTCTTAGGTACTCCCCCCCTCTCTCTCTCCCCCCTTCCCCCTTCTCTCTCTCGCTCGCCCCCCCCCCCCCTCTCTCTCCCCTTCTCCCCCTCTCCCCCCCCACCCAAACTCCTTGATAGTTTTAGGTACCCCCCCCCCTCTCTCTTCTTCTCCCCCTTCTCTCTCTCTCACCCCCCTTCTCTCTCTCTCCTTTTCCCCCCCCTCTCTCTCCTTCTCCCCCTCTCCCCCCCCACCCAAAACTCCTTGATAGTTTTAGGTACCCCCCCCTCTCTCTTCTTCTCCCCCCTTCTCTCTCTCTCACCCCCCTTCTCTCTCTCTCCTTTTCCCCCCCCTCTCTCTCCTTCTCCCCCTCTTCCCCCCCACCCAAAACTCCTTGATAGTTTTAGGTACCCCCCCCCTCTCTCTTCTTCTCCCCCCTTCTCTCTCTCTCACCCCCCTTCTCTCTCTCTCCTTTTCCCCCCCCTCTCTCTCCTTCTCCCCCTCTTCCCCCCCCACCCAAAACTCCTTGATAGTTTTAGGTACCCCCCCCTCTCTCTCTTCTTCTCCCCCCTTCTCTCTCTCTCTCTCTCTCTCACCCCCCCCCCCCTCTCTCTCTCCTTCTCCCCTCTTCTCCTCCCCAAAAAACTCCTTGATAGTTTAGGTACCCCCCCCCTCTCTCCCTCCCCCCTTCTCTCTCTCTCCTCCCCCCTTCTCTCTCTCGCCCCCCCCCCTCTCTCTCTCCTTCTCCGCCCCCCCCCCCCAAAAAAAACTCCCTGATAGTTTTAGGTACCTCCCCTCTCTCCTTCTCCCCCCTTCTCTCTCTCTCTCTCTCCCCCTCCTCCCCCCCTTCTCTTTCTCTCTTCTTCTCCCCCCTTCTCTCTCTCCCCAGTCTCTCTCTCCCCCTTCTCCCAACTCCCTCCACCTCCCTTCCCCCCCTGGACTCAGTGGTTAGAGCACCAGGCTACTGAGGGCAGGGTTGTGGGTTTGAGATCTGGCCTCAGCAGCTTGGGTGATGGTATGCCTTTTGATGATTATGGATAGCACCCAAAAATCCGTGATAGAGGGTGGTTTGGCATGCTGCAAATTTGCACAGCTGTGGTGGCTGAGTGGTTAGAGCACCAGGCTGTAGATGAGAGGGTTGTGGGTTCAAAACCTAGCATGAGCAAAGGTAAATGGTGATAAGTCTATTATTTTGAATGGTAATTGAACTCTCTGATATAGGGTGGTTTGTAGTGAGCAAAGCGTGCAGAGTCATGGTGGCTGAGTGATTCGAGTGCCAGGCACTAGGTGAGAGGGTTGTGGGTTCAAAACCTAGCATGAACAAAGTTAGGTGGTAGTAAACCTATTGATTATTTTGGACAGTAATTAAAACTCTCTGATATAGGGTGGTCAGGGAATGAATCTCACCTGTGCAGAAATGGTGGCTCAGTGGTTAGAGCGCCAGGCTACTGAGGGCAGGGTTGTGGGTTTGAGACCTGGTCTTGGCACCATGAGTGATGATATGTCTTTTGATGATTATAGCTAGCACCCTAAACTCTCTGATAGAGGGTGGTTTGGCATGCTCTAGTTCTGCTCAGCTGTGGTGTCTGGGCGGTTAGGGTGCCAGGGCTCTAGACGAGAGGATTGTGGTTCAAGACCTAGTCTGAGCATGAATAGAGATAAGTGGTAGTAACTCTATCGATTATTTTGGATGGTAATTGAAACTCTCTGATATAGGGTGGTTGTAATGACCAAGACTTGTGCAGAAATGTGGCTCAGTGGTTAGAGTGCCAGGCTACTGAGGGCAGGGTTGTGGGTTTGAGACCTGATCTTCGCACCTTAGGTGCTGGTATGCCTTTTGATGATTATTGCTAGCACCCTAAACTCTCTGATAGAGGGTGGTTTGGCATGCTCTAGCTCTGCTCAGCTGTGGTGGCTGAGCGGTTAGAGTGCCAGGCTCTAGACGAGAAGGTTGCAGGTTCAAGACCTAGCATGAACAAAGTTAGGTGGTAGTAAGTCTATTGATTATTTTGGATTGTAATTAAAACTCTCTGATATAGGGTGGTCAGGGAATGAATCTGACTTGTGCAGGCATGGTGGCTCAGTGGTTAGAGCGCCAGGCTACTGAGGGCAGGGTTGTGGGTTTGAGACCTGATCTTCGCACCTTAGGTGCTGGTATGGCTTTTGATGATTATTGCTAGCACCCTAAACTCTCTGATAGAGGGTGGTTTGGCATGCCCCAGCTCTACTCAGCTGTGGTGGCTGAGCGGTTAGAGTGCCAGGCTCTAGACGAGAAGGTTGCAGGTTCAAGACCTAGCATGAACAAAGTTAGGTGGTAGTAACTGTATTGATTATTTTGGATGGTAATTGAAAGTCTCTGATATAGGGTGGTTTGTAATGACCAAGACTTGTGCAGGCATGGTGGCTCAGTGGTTAGAGCGCCAGGCTACTGAGGGCAGGGTTGTGGGTTTGAGACCTGGCCTTGGCACCATGGGTGATGATATGTCTTTTGATGATTATGGCTAGCACCCTAAACTCCCTGATAGAGGGTGGTTTGGCATGTCCTAACTCTGCTCAGCCGTGGTGGCTGAGCGGTTAGAGTGACAGGCTCTAGATGAGAGGGTCGTGGGTTCAAGACCAAGCATGAACAAAGTTAGGTGGTAGAAGGTTTATTGATTATTTTGGATTGTAATTAAAACTCTCTGATATAGGGTGGTTTCGAATGATTTGTATTTGAGCAGTCATGGTGGCTCAGTGGTTAGAGCGCCAGACTGCTGAGGACAGGGTCGTGGGTTCAAAACCCAGGCTCGGCAAGTGCTACTTGCCGAGCTACTACTACTGTTGTGCTTTCTTCAGAAACCCGCATGTGTCACTCTCACTCTCTTCCCCTCCCCCCTCTCCTCTCCCCCTCTCCTCTCCCCCTCCCCTCCCCCCTCTCCTCTCCCCCTCCCCTCCCCCCCTCTCCCCCTCCCCCCTTCTCTCTCTCCCTCTCCCCTTCCCCCCTTCTCTCTCTCTCTCTCTCTCCCCCCCTTCCCCCCTTCTCTCTCTCCCCTTCTCTCTCTCTCTCTCTCTCCCCCTTCCCCCCTTCTCTCTCTCTCTCTCTCTCTCTCCCCCTTCCCCCCTTCTCTCTCTCTCTCTCTCCCTTCCCCTTTTCTTTCCCCTTCCCTCTCTTTCCTTCTTTTTTTGATCATCCCTCCCCTATCATTCTTTCTTTCTTTCTTTCTATGATGGTCGACTGTTTAAAATATAAGTGTCTTAGTAGTAACTTTGAATAGTTACTGTCTCTGATATAGGGTAGTTCGGAATGCGCCAGGTGGGGGCCAGCCCGGTGGCTCAGTGGTTAGAGCATCAGGCTACAGCGGACAGGGTTGTGGGTTCAAAACCCAGGCTCGGCAAGATTGCCGACCAACTGTTTAAAATATTAGTAGTAGTAACAAGATTGCCGAGCTACTATTGTTGCGCTCTTCTCTCTCTCTCGCTCTCTCTCTCTCTATCTCTCCCCCACCCCCCCTCTCTCTATCTCTCCCTTTCTATCTCTCCCCCACCCCCCCTCTCTCTATCTCTCCCTCCACCTCTTCCATTCTCTCTCTCTCCCCCATCAACCTCTCCCTCATTCCCTCTCTCCCCCCATCAACCTCTCCCTCATTCTCTCTCTCCCCTCTCCCTCTCTAGCCCCATCAACCTCTCCCTCATTCTCTCTCTCCCCATCAACCTCTCCCTCATTCTCTCTCTCCCCCCCATCAACCTCTCCCTCATTCTCTCTCTCCCCCTCTCCCTCTCTAGCCCCATCAACCTCTCCCTCATTCTCTCTCTCCCCATCAACCTCTCCCTCATTCTCTCTCCCTCTCTAGCCCCATCAACCTCTCCCTCATTCTCTCTCTCCCCCATCAACCTCTCCCTCATTCTCTCTCTCCCCATCAACCTCTCCCTCATTCTCTCTCTCCCCATCAACCTCTCCCTCATTCTCTCTCTCCCCCGTCAACCTCTCCCTCATTCTCTCTCTCCCCCGTCAACCTCTCCCTCATTCTCTCTCTCCCCCGTCAACCTCTCCCTCATTCTCTCTCTCCCCCCATCAACCTCTCCCTCATTCTCTCTCTCCCCCATCAACCTCTCCCTAATTCTCTCCCCCTCTAACCCATCAACCTCTCCCTCATTCTCTAACCCATCAACCTCTCCCTAATTCTCTCGCTCCCCCTCTATCTCTCTCTCCCCCATCAACCTCTCCCTCATTCTCTCTCTCCCCATCAACCTCTCCCTCATTCTCTCTCCTCCTCTCCCTCATTCTCTCTCTCCCCCCCTCTAGCCCCATCAACCTCTCCCTCATTCTCTCTCCCCCATCAACCTCTCCCTCATTCTCTCTCCCTCTCTAGCCCCATCAACCTCTCCCTCATTCTCTCTCTCCCCCTCTCCCTCATTCTCTCTCTCCCCCATCAACCTCTCCCTCATTCTCTCTCTCCCCATCAACCTCTCCCTCATTCTCTCTCTCCCCCGTCAACCTCTCCCTCATTCTCTCTCTCCCCCGTCAACCTCTCCCTCATTCTCTCTCTCCCCATCAACCTCTCCCTCATTCTCTCTCTCCCCCCATCAACCTCTCCCTCATTCTCTCTCTCCCCCATCAACCTCTCCCTAATTCTCTCCCCCTCTAACCCATCAACCTCTCCCTCATTCTCTAACCCATCAACCTCTCCCTAATTCTCTCGCTCCCCCTCTATCTCTCTCTCCCCCATCAACCTCTCCCTCATTCTCTCTCTCCCCATCAACCTCTCCCTCATTCTCTCTCCTCCTCTCCCTCATTCTCTCTCTCCCCCCCTCTAGCCCCATCAACCTCTCCCTCATTCTCTCTCTCCCCCATCAACCTCTCCCTCATTCTCTCTCCCTCTCTAGCCCCATCAACCTCTCCCTCATTCTCTCTCTCCCCCTCTCCCTCATTCTCTCTCTCCCCCATCAACCTCTCCCTCATTCTCTCTCCCTCTCTAGCCCCATCAACCTCTCCCTCATTCTCTCTCTCCCCCCCATCAACCTCTCCCTCATTCTCTCTCTCCCCCATCAACCTCTCCCTAATTCTCTCCCCCTCTAACCCATCAACCTCTCCCTCATTCTCTAACCCATCAACCTCTCCCTCATTCTCTCTCTCCCCCATCAACCTCTCCCTCATTCTCTCTCTCCCCCATCAACCTCTCCCTCATTCTCTCTCTCCCCCATCAACCTCTCCCTCATTCTCTCTCCTCCTCTCCCTCATTCTCTCTCCCCCCCTCTAGCCCCATCAACCTCTCCCTCTCTAGCCCCATCAACCTCTCCCTCATTCTCTCTCTCCCCCATCAACCTCTCCCTCATTCTCTCTCTCCCCCATCAACCTCTCCCTCATTCTCTCTCCCCCCCATCAACCTCTCCCTCATTCTCTCTCTCCCCCCCATCAACCTCTCCCTCATTCTCTCTCTCCCCATCAACCTCTCCCTAATTCTCTCCCCCTCTAACCCATCAACCTCTCCCTCATTCTCTCTCTCCCCATCAACCTCTCCCTAATTCTCTCCCCCTCTAACCCATCAACCTCTCCCTCATTCTCTCTCTCCCCCATCAACCTCTCCCTAATTCTCTCGCTCCCCCTCTATCTCTCTCTACCCCCCCATCAACCTCTCCCTCATTCTCTCTCTCCCCCATCAACCTCTCCCTCATTCTCTCTCTCCCCCCCCATCAACCTCTCCCTCATTCTCTCTCTCCCCCATCAACCTCTCCCTAATTCTCTCCCCCTCTAACCCATCAACCTCTCCCTAATTCTCTCGCTCCCCCTCTATCTCTCTCTACCCCCCCCCCATCAACCTCTCCGTCATTCTCTCTCCACCCCCCCTCCCTCGATCTATCTCTGTCTTTCTTCCTCCCTCTTTGTATAAACCAAGTACTTACTTCTCCATAAATCAGAAAGTGGAATTTCGGTTCCTAAAGAAGGTAAAACAAGCTAATTGCCTTTAAGGAAGTGTTTTTGGTTCCCACATGCTTAAAGTCATTCATTTCATAACACTGCATTATGAACCAGCCCGAGCTCCAATCACAGTAATTACTAACATGGTTACATAGTGCTTCTGACTGAACTTGCCTTTCAAACACCAAGAATAGTTACTACCCCAAGGACTACGTCAGCATGCTCCTTAGATTGCTCCCTTATTTAGTTGTTACCAACACACTTGAAACCACTAACTGGACGTTAGCGTCCACTTCACCTGTAGTGTTTTTACAAACTTTCAGGGGATACAGTCATTAAAATGAAATGAATGATATATGAAGCATCGAAACTCTTCATTTAGTTATTTTGAGAATCCCACTGCAGTGAATGCGATGGTAACAGTACGCCATGCAGGCACCACGGAGATCTTCTTAGCATCTTCGCTTGCAGTTCTTCAGTCTTCTTCTGCTGTCCAGTTTTGGTAAACCTGTGCTGAACAACTGCAGCCTCAGCTTTCTGGTCTTGGCGGACGGAGGTGAAACCCAACCTGGTCTTCTGCTGTCGTATCTCCTCCTCCTCTAGGTTGGACTTTCTGCTCACTATTCTTCTAGCACTGTGGCCTTCATGTCAGCTCCGACCAGTCTTCCTTATCAACCTCACTGGATGGGGTTTCTTTATCACACCATTCTGAGGAAACGTCCTGGAGCGTCCTGGAGATTCCTGCACGGTGTAGTTGCTGTTCCTGCCGAGGCACAGCTGACTTAACTCACCTGTTTATTTTTCAGGGCTCAGTAGGTCTCTCAGAGCAGGGCAATCAGTTCACTGTGCTGGACTCAGGCCCCCCATTGCCCACTCCTGCTCTAGAGACTGCTGTGCTGGAATCCCAGGAGAGCAGCAGTTCCTGAAACACTCAAACCAGCAAGAACAGTCACATTGCAGATCACATTTCCATCGATTCTGATGGTTGGTGTGAGCATTACATGTCGTTGCTGCCCTTTATCTGCATGATTTTATTTTCTGCTCTGCTGCCACATGATTATTGGCTGATCAGATAATTGCATGAATGAGTAGGTGTACAGATCTCCCTTCCTCTGTTTCGCCCTGTAAACGCTCCAGGAAACAGACATGAACGCAGACAGCACAGCACCAGCGAACAGAGCCGAAGGGTCGTGGGAAGCGTAACCACAGCAGAGAGAGCGGAGGCAAGCATCTGAGGCATCAACAGGAGAAAGACAAATACATCCACAAAGCAGCTTTTTTTTGGTCCAAGCATTTACTTGGGACAGTAGTACATGACATGATATCTTAAGAGGAGCCTTCTGATTATTGCAGATGCACTGAAGTGAATCTATGTTCCCAAAGGGGCGAAAGCAGCCCAGCTCCTATGCACCACAATGGTAAGAACAACTAACTACGACCAGGAGCAGGAGCTTCTCTCGTTCATGTCCAAGCCTCTCTCGCTGGCCCGTGCCCTCCAAACAAAAAAAAAAAACTAACAAAAAAATTAAAGTAACAGTCCATTGGAAAAGATGAAATTCGGCAGAACTTCAACAGGACCCAGAGTACAACCCTGAGGCACGCCACGCCCGAGTCCTCAGTTCTACGGTTGCCGGAGGCCCACAGTGGTCCGCGTTCGGGCTTCCGAGTTGAAGGAGGATAAAGCCTTTGAATCGGTATAATCTCTGCCTGCCCACAATTTCTTACATCTCTTAAACAAGACACCACCACAGGATTTCAATTATTAAAAAATAAAAAATAATAAGCACTCTTCCCTTGTCTTTTAAAACCCTTAGGTGGCCTTTGAGGACTAGGTTTGTCTCTGGAAGACATTAAAAAAAAAAGAAGAGCAAAAGTGGAAAAAACTCGACTGGGACTTGGAATGCTACTGCGGTGGAATGTGAAGATCCTTACAAACACAAATACGCCAAGTTCAATTACATTCTAGTCCACACTAACCCAAAAAACGATAAAAAGAGGAGGTTCTAGATAGCACTGCGAAGAAAGAAGGGAAAAAAATGGGGAGGTTTCAAGACTCATACTCATCGTATATCTCAAATTAATGCGGACCCCCCCCCGAATCCACCCCTCCAGCCCAGACGATAGCACGGATCGGCAACAGGTTGTAGGGAGCAGCACTCATTCGGAATGCATTGGCTTTTTATGCTTTAAAAAAATGCTAAATACAACCCCCCCCCCCACCCCCACCCCCCAAAAACGAAAACAAGTAGGCGATCGTCATTGGTCACGAATTACTTTCACAAGCTCGCCAGGTTATCGGTTTCTCAACCAGCCCTGCATAAGTGGTGTGTTCGAGCGCCTGACTAGAGCGCTTTTCATTTGACGAATCCCACGCAAGCCACCTGAGGGTTTTGACGTTTTGATGCGTTCAAACGAACGGAGGTCCTTCACCTTTTAAACATTACACAAGACTGCTTCCTCTTAAATGATCAAGGCAACTTTCCTTCACATAAATAACAATGAAATGTACATTCTTAAAAAGTAATCGTAGTAATAACGACAATAATAATAATAACAATAGAAAAAAAACAAAACAAAAACACTGTATCCACTGATGATGGCTGATGCATCTACCGGACTGCTACATGGACCAACACTACAGTCGTCTTCGTAAAAAGTTACACCGAGACATGTTCGAACAGATCGCTGTGAGGGTACTATTAATAATGTCCGTTTCCGGAGGTCAGGACTCCAGAGTCAGTCTTGGATTGAATTTTTTTTTTTTTTTTTTTTTTTTTTTTGATTATCACACTTGGATCCCTGTAGCATGTGAACGTACGTACATACATGGATACAAAGTCTTTTGATTATTCATTTTTTTCCATGTAAGAGAGCTTTGAAAAGAATCAAGGCAGTAACAATGAATCAAAAATCAATAAGAATAATAATACAGTAACTAACAAATGACAAAATGTTCCTGTTTTAAGCCTGTGCTAAACTGAGTGAGCGAATGTGTGTGTACATGTGTGTGTGTGTCGGGGCTGAAACGTCTCTGAGACTGTGTGTGCATGTGTGGGTGTAGACAGGCAGCTTTGTGATGGACTGATTGTATAGCCGGTGAAGGCTTCTTTTTTTTCTTCTTCTTTCTTTTCTTATCTTTTCTTTTTAAGGCCCCTGAAGGGACCGCGGTCCATTCGAGTGAGCCCTGAAGAGGGCTGCCAGAGGTCAGGTGTCATCGTCCGTGTCCTCTATGAGAACCTTGGTGTCTCGCATTTTAGATCTAGGCAGGAAAGAAAGAAGAACAGGGTTGAGGTGTTGAGTGGATCAGACCAGTGATGCTACTGTAGTGTGGACACGGGGACATGGAGTCCACGGATATCACAGCACTTGTTCCCAAGATGCCTTAGGGATCATCTAGACGCTGTTTTGCTACTTCGGATGTTGACCGTTGCCATGTCCATGAGGTCACAGGTCAAATTTTCTTCTGATGACTCAATGCAAATCATAGGATGGGATGGAATGGGATTGGGGGAGGGGGGTGCTGTTTATCCCTTGTCTGAATTTGTTTGACAGCTTATTGAATTTGTTATCTGCTGTCAATCACAGGAAGATGAGTTCTCCTGTTGAGTCTTGGTTCCTGCTGATCTGAAGGAGTTTGCCATTGGCTCAGATGGCCCAGATCTCTGTAAAGCTTCTGTTTGTCAGAATTGAGCTGAATTGCTCTGCATTCCTTGATTTTCCAGATCAGTGCTCCCCTTAACTGCCGTTTTGCGAGTACGAACCACGGCCTGGAAAATCTGTTACAGGGAGGCGAACTCTGAGGGCTATTGGGCTGGACTTTGGTGTGGCTTCGAGGTAGGAGCGTGGGAAGCCGAGCTGAGGTAAGCTTGGAGAAGAGGGGAGGAAAGTTGGGTGGAGGTGGGTGCGAAGTTGCTCGTCATGCTGGTGAAGCGAGAAGTGGAGGGTATATACAGTGTAGTTAAAGGCCTGAGGAGGTGGAGGAGTTTAGGGGGCGTGGTCGTTCTCCCAACATTTAGTTATGTCACAACTCTGCTTATTAATGACAATTTCAGACAGTGGAAAGAGCTTATTTGACATCTTTGACATCCGATTTGTGGCCAACTACTGAGAGGAGCCCACTGTTGTTCAGTGTTAGCAGGAGGCTTCATATTAGTGGACGTGTTTAGGCCTGTTACGCTATGAACTTATCGTACAACACATGACTACGCCCTCAATCCTTTCTGCTGACCTCAATATCGCCCATTTGTTTACATAAGAATGAACGGCTTAGATTTTTACAAATGCACTGAACACTGAAATGTAACTGGAGAAGACAAAACAAACCATTTATGATTGTATATAAATAAATCATGAATTATTAGTGTTTATGAGCTAAACTGCAGCTACAGCACCTTCAAATTGGAGATACTTGAGTGTGAGTGTTGAGTGGCAGTGCTGTGCAGTGGTGAGCTTACTGGGATGCGAGGCGTGGTCGTCTGAGAGACATGCTGTAGCTTCTCTTCCAGCTCTTCTTGCCCTGCCGGTTCCTAACCCCGTCCTCTTGGTCCATCATCTGCTCCAGTAACGTCTGATCGTCTGCGTTCAGCGGTGCCACCGAGATGTCCCGCACCGCTCTGAACTCACCGCAGTTGTTCAGGTGCTCGTTCTCCAGACGGAAGAAGTTCCACACAAAGCGTCTGCCGAGGAGGCAGGAAAAGCAAGGTTACTCTGACATCATCTTAACCACCCTGGATAAAAACTAGATATAGACTCCAGAGATAGAATTCGGATACTGAAGACGGTTGTTCAGCATACACAATTGCATCCCATCCAGATTCCAGTCACAAAAATAAAATAAATTGAACACTATGTATAATTCTAATGAAGACTAGATTAGAGGGCAAAACATCATAGTAGTGAGTTTCACCTGAAGACCTCCAGCGGTGCAAGAACAGTGGCCAAAATATCCGAAATATGGCAGCATGAAGTCACAGCCCCGATAGAGAGGGGAATAGTCCAGGCAAAGCGCAGGATTACATCTTCTAATATGGCACAATAATAATAAGCCTGCAAAAATGAAAGAAACAGTTAAAACACAATTAATAACGCAAATAATCAATAGATCAGTCCATCAAAATCCTCCTTCATCCCGTATCGTGACAAAATCGAATTGTCTATTACATCCATACTAACAGTATGGACTCTTACTTTCTGTGGGTAGACTATCTCCTCTCTTAGAAGAGTGTTCTCCCCTGCGTTGCGGTCAAACAGGCCCCAGTCCATCTTAAGGTCCCACACAAGTGTGTAACATGAGTTGATCACAGAGAAGGCAATCAGTAAGTAGAAGAAAATGTCCTTGTCGTCATGTTGATTAGCTAAAAAAAGACAAGAAAATCTAATTAAGAACATCTGATTGCTCAAACTTGAAATGGATATTTTTGGCGTTCCTCAAGGCTCAATCCTCAGCCCCTAACATTGGATAAACATCTTTTTTTTTTCTTTTTACATCAAATCCATCGACGCTTACCTTTGTGGGTTTTGTAGAGGGCTGCGAAAGTCACCACGAAGAAGGTTGTGGAGTATTTGCCAGCGTTAACTAAATGAGGGAAGGCACGCTTCGTGTCTCTGTAACGCCTCAGGCACTGCACAAACCGGAACCAGGCTGGCAGACACTGGATCACAGCCCGAACTCCATACGAGTATGTATTACACATACCTAACAAAATAATAAATAAATAAATAAACAAATAAATAATATAATATAATAAATAAATAAACAGACAAACAAATCAACACTGCATTTACTGACAAACGGACAATAGAAAAAGCTGTTCGAAGAAGAAGAATCTATTCTCTGACTTAGAGTAAGAAGTCTCCTGTAGCAGGGTGTGGTGGGGTCACTCTTAAGACTAATTCGGGTGGAATCAAGTCTAAGACTGTCCCAAAATCTCATTAATACTTAATATCTATTACAGTTAGAAGCCATTCTAAAACCACAGCCAAAAATTGTTTGTGCTCTTCTGGCTCCATAAATGGTAGTGCGTGAGTAGTGCTTGGTTCCTAATGATTGCCATCTGCAGTGTAAAAGTATTAGATGTAGAGCGGGGCAAATATGACGATATTTCATTGTATCATATCTTTTCTAAGCATATGGAGGAGACAGTTAGTGCTTAATAAACACTGATCAGCTGCAGGTTTCATTACTAACAGTGTGATTAGACTGGTTTAATTAGATGAAGAGCAGCAGATGTTGAATAATCCCTGTGTTTAGTATGGGAGAGGATCTGAATAGTAGTTGTATAAGAATCTGACTGCGATTACATACAAGGTATTGTGATAAATATTGTGTGTCGTGATATAGTATTTTCACCATATCGCCCAGCCCTAATTAGATGGATGTCTTGGTTGCTTGAACATAAATGAACCCTTTCTAAGTCCACCATTAAAAAGCTATTACAAATATGTTATGTCAGTACTGCTTACTTTGTGATTGGCCCCTAAAACCTAAATTCTAGATACAGGGACTAGACAGTTACTGCATTCCTTCTGGAATTCAAGGCTAATTTACATCTCTCTGCATTAATACCAAGTAAGAAATATTACAATCCTAAAAAGTATACAAATAACAGAATATACAATATATCTCTAAAATCTGTATACGCAATTCTAAAGTTCTATTTAAAAGCAGGTATACTGTTTTCTACATTAAACCATGGAAACAGTACGTGTAGTGTATTTGCTATGACCTCGCAATTGCAATATCAATGTGTTTTGCTTAACTCAACACGACACACATTATTGTGTCGTTACCACCTGGTTTTCAGAGCGTCAGGCCCGTCTGCAGTAGGCCTCAATCATCGTTCGGATCATGTGTCAGACTTACAGCTCAAGGATTATTCAGAGCTTTTGAGAACTTGAGAACCGTACCGTTTTCAGAGTAAAGGTCTTTGTAGGACATCGTCCAGACCAGCTCCACACTGTAGAAACAGACCAGGTACTCCAGGTCCATCAGAAGAACGGCCAGGGAGTTGAGCTGATCGGCCAACCAGAAATCGGCGAACTCCACTCTGTGAAACGGAGCCGTGACCACTCGGAACTGAGCGGCAGAAGAGGCGGCGAGGGAGAGAGGCAGAAGAGAGGCAGCTCGTTAAATCAGCATCGCCTCTAAATGAGAGCTACGTTACGCTAAATATGTTGCAAGTCCTATTTGTTAAGTAACCGTGGTGATGCTCAGTGCGGTTAACCACAGAGTGACCAGAAGAGGGCGCTCTGGGGTCTAAAAGACAGGAAATTGACACACTTCACAGAGCAGATAACACACATGCTTTGATGTAAGCGTAAAGAAGGAAATGTCGTTAATTATAAATATAGGCCATAGATTAAATACAGAGCCAATAATTATTACTTATTTTTATTCATTGGCAAGTAAAATATAGTCACCAATATATTGTACATCTCAAATAATGATGTATCTCTCATAACTGCAATAATTACATTTGATAGATCCTACAATAGAAACCTGTGGGACTTAATGATAATTCTTGCAGAAAATGCTATGATTTAAAAGGTTAATCTGCTCTGGAATCCATCTCAAGAAAGCCGACTTTATGTATTTCACATAGTTGCGCCGTTTGCTATGATGTTCAATCCAAGCAAATCAAAATCTGCATTTTAAACATATCTGTTAATCAGCTGAGGGGGTTCGTGTGCAGACCCCTACTGGCTTCCAACCATCTGACCCATTCAGGTGGCATTTTTTTGTGGGACAGTGTTCTTTACAACACCACATGCAGATGAAAAGAACGAACGCAAGCAAGCACTACAACAGGCCAGTTTTCTTCTAATTGCTTTTAACCTTAATGGAAACCTGGTGTTGCGTTTTAAGAATGCATAAATCAGGTCTGTGATGACCGATAACTATGCAGCGTTCTACAGGGTCTTACCAGTAACTTGAGCAGCCAGAAGCGGGATTTGTAGTAGCATGTCTTGAACGGATTGATGAGGAAAAGCAAGAAGAAGCCATAAAGCGCCAGAGGGCTGGCCTGAATGGGGATCATTAGAGACTCGGAGAATAGGCAGGACAGGATGCTGACGCACCACAGCACTCCGAGAAAACCAGCAATCTGCAAAAGGGATGGAGAGGAAAACGGATAAACAAAAACAAATCAATGGTTTTTGCTGCTCTAAATCCAATAAAACAAAACTAAATTATGGTCTCTGTAATGAAACATAGAGCAGTCAGTCTGTTTTCTTTAAGCACTTACAGTATAGCGTCTGATATACTGCACTATATGGACATGATCGGTGATGACCGATAAAGCCAAGGACATTGTGGTGATGAGGATGTGAGACCCAGGAAGGTCTTGATGATTGAATTGGTGTCTGACTGATACGGATACGTTACTTATTCTTATAACTGGATTGGACTGAATACCTTTTTCTTTAAAAAGTCTGATAAATACATTTCTAATAGCTGCTAAATATGCTTACAAGCATACATTTATGTAATATCTTCAATAGCATTTATACTATTTATGGGCTTCCAAAACAAAGAAATATATTTTATTAAGTGTTACGGGTGAGTTTTATGCATAACATTTATTATAACATTGGTTTTGTAACTCCTAGCCGCTTCCCGCATCAGATTCAAACCCCTGACGCTGGCTTGCAAAGCCAAGAATGGTCCAGCCAGCCCCTCCGTACTTGATCTTAATGGTCAAAAGCTGATCTGCACCCAAGAGCCCTTCCAGCTTCGAGTATGGCTCGGCTTGAGCCGCCTTACTGAGTTCTGTATTTAGTAGAAGTCTAGAGGGGTCTTTCGGATCTTAGTCTGAGTGATCAGTGAAGCTCTTCTGTAAGTCGCTCTGGAGAAGAGCGTCTGCTGAATGCTGTGAATGTACATTTATTGGGTTTATTGAGTGCTACATCTTTGCTCACCTCAAAGAGATGCTGGTGGGACAGGTTGTTGCGGGGGTTGAGCTCGAAGATCAACACGTGGTTGACGCCCGCCTGCCTCCAGCCGTACGTGTTGATGCCCAGCAGGAAGAGGAACTCGATGAGCAGGAAGCCTCCACGGTAGATCCTCACCAGCGGCCATAAGCTTGACTGAGTGCTTTGTTTCTCGGACATTACCAGGCTCGCCACGCCTACAGAGAAGACGGAACACAGCTCCTTAACTGCAGCCCGCAGGAACGGTCATTTCCAATTCCCACCCAGTAGCTGGGTAGACTCCCCAGTCACACTGTGCTACCAGAGTTGGGAAGGTGAGGGCTAGTATGTGCCTCCTCTGGGCTGCAAAAAGCAACGTCGCTGGACAGCTCAGCATGCTTGGACATTGGGTGATGGTTGGAGGTGGGCGGGGGCATCCTACCCAGCTACCCAGCCACACTCTTAAAAATAGTGTGTGATGTGACGCTACAAAAGAAGCAATCATGTTCGGAATAGGAATGGGAGTGTGAAGAACTGTTTAAAAGGTCTTGATGTGCAGGTTAAACCCTTTAATCCCTGAAACTCTAGGTTTATTATTCCGTTTTTAATCCTACTGCAGAAACTACTGTGAATTATTTGCTAATACTTTCAGTATAACTTGTGGAGTCCCACAGGGTTCTATTCTAAGGCCCCTGAAATTGATGTAAAACAGGACAGTAATGTGCCTAAAGTGGAAAACAAAGTATGGGCTTAAATACAGAGCTGAAGGGGTTAATATACAGGTTCTTCACACTCACACATATCTCTTACAAACATGGTTCTTTATGAAACCAATAGTGGTTCTTCTACGGAATTGCTCAGAGACCTATTTGTGGGTTGCTCTGCGGGTAAAATCGGTTATTGGGAGGGAAACATACCTGTGATGCTGATGGTGGCTATTAAAACTATGAAGACTCCGCAGTACAGTCCGACTCTAAAAGTGGTCCACGCCGGTGCGGGCTGCAATGAGAGTAACAGAAAAACCGTCAGTCCAGGGGATAAATCAAATTCTGAGCTGAGGAATCTGCTTTGCTATTGTGGACAGCCGATCACTTCAGAGCTTTAGCATTTTATTTTAGGTCCTCAACGCTTTCTTAAGCTGTTTTTTTGTGTGTGCTAGGCTACTTTTACCCCTGCTTGAGTCATTACCTCACTAAAGCAACAGAAGTTGTGCTTGAGTATGGGTTCTGGATGCTCTACCCACCACTTCTCATATACAACCGGTCTTCCTCAATTGACTAAATTAGACACTTCCCTGCAATCTTGAGTCATGTTCTAAAACAGGGGTGTCAAACTCTGGTCCTGGTGGGCTGGAGTTCAGCACAGTTTGGTGATTCCCTTGCTCCAACACACCTACTGAACCTGCTTATTAGCTGAGGTGAATCAGGGTTGTTCAGCAGGGCAACCACCAAAAACTGCGCTGGGATAAGGTCGTCCGGGGCCGACGTCCCGCGGACGCTTCTAAAAGAAGCTAGAGAATATAAACTGGGTCAGTTTAACCAGACTGGTGCTGGTTGTAGTTGTAGCTGTTCCTGGTGGCTTTTCCATGCTGATGCCTACAAACTGGGCTGAGGCCACAGTACCCATCCCTGGACAGTAGAGACAGTTACTCCAACAAAAGCAGGACAAGCTCTTTCTTAACACTCTTGATTTCAGTGGAAACAAATAAATGAGCAGGTGTCCCAATACTTTTGTCCATATTGTGTAGGACAGACTGCCTGGCCAGGTTTGTATTAGGCAACTGGGATTGCAGATAATTGGCTTTGATTCTATTAGCTACTGGTGTGGAGGTCTCACCTGTGCTGCCCCCAGAGGAGGCACTCGAAGCCTCTTCATGGCTCTCTGTCTGTCTCCGCCTTCCAACTCTGTGGTGACCAGAGCCTATAACAGTGCAGATGCATCGATGTAAACAGCGTGAATGATAAAAATATATATATCTAAAGACTCCAGTGTGAACAGCAGGGCGTCAGTACCTCAGTCTCCGAGATGAGCTGAGTGATCTTCTTGCAGGTGTAGAAAGGTGCAACCTCCACATGGGCCACCCGCCAGTCCGCCCCCCGCGTCGTCTCAAAGATCTTGTCATGCTTCTTAAGGATCTTGCGGAAACCCGTGAAGTTCAGGTTCTGTGGGAAAGAAGCTGCATCACTGGAGTTGAGGACATGTGAGAGCAACCAGAACCTCAATCTCATGGGAGAAGCAAGTGGACAACACCCCCCCCCCCCAATCCCCCTCACACACACACCACCACCACAAACACAAGTCTCACAAGGGAAGTGGTCCGCTCTACCTGGTAGTTCTGCAGCAGGATGAGGCTGAGGTAGAACTCGCTGAAGGCCAGCTGCAGGTCCTTGATGTTGCGGTGTTTGCAGCGCTCCTGCTGGGACAGGTGGAAGACGGCGCGGCGGCGGCGGAGCCCGGGCGCTCGGCTGCTCTCCCTCTGAGCGTCCAGCGACGACTGCAGCTCGTTCTGCAGCGTGGCGAAGCGTCTCTGAGCCTCGGCCAGTTTCTCTGGATCGCAAGGGAAGAGAACTGCGCGGTTAGCTGTGACGGCGGAGGTGAAACGATTATATCTACTGTTACATCCCTCTGTTCAACGTCTGAGATCCTTAAGCAGCTTTTGGAGCTTTTTCAGCTTGTGGAGGAACCTCTCCAGGTGCTTCGAGGAACCTTTAAGGAATTTTTCTTCTAAAAAAAGAGATCTGAGGAACCTCCAAACGTTCCCAGAGGACACTGTAGGACATGTCGCTTAATCTGCTACAGCTCAGCTTAGCATGGCGCGCTCCTAACTTGCTAAGAGCCTACAGCTCGAGGATCTCCAGGGGTGAAACTCCTCATGCTTGTGAAAGCGGGTTCCACGTCACGCATCAGACCCAGATCTGATCACTGATTCAGACTAAGTGAATCGGTTCCATTAACTGAGCGACTCATTAGCGGGTTCTTATTGGCATTCAAAGGTCACATGACGACTTCTGGAAATGTCTGGAAACCCCAATGTGACAAATGCCTCATGTTTAGGTTCGAGAAATGGGGTGAAAAGCGTTCTAGGTAATACATGACATTTTACTGAAGCATCTGATTGGTTAAAGGGGTTGGAGAAGATCTCCAACACCACACCGCCCTGCGACGCATCCAGGATGCTGAGTATGTGTCACTGTGGGACTTCAGTGAAGGCTGTGACACACACGTTATGGGTTAAATGACAAAGCAGTTGAATTTTAGAGCCACGGCAGAAGTTTAAGGTGGGACGGAAATTTCCAATAGGAAGTCGGCGAACTAGACAGCTGGACAATACGGCGATATTTTAGCGTTATAAATATCGGTATTGTAAAAAATGACCCTTAATATCTCGATACATTATTTTCACCATATCGCCCAGCCCTAAGGTCAAAGACGAAAATCTGTCGATCCGAAAAACTTTACAACCAAAGTAAAGTCATTTTTCCCAGCTAGAATTTACGAAATGCAGGGAAATGCAGAGGCGCCAGCAGAGGGCACTGTGGAGGGAAATGCCCAACACTGCCCCAATAATTACTGACAATTAAAAAGAAAATTGGCCTGATGAGAATAATTCCACGCAAGCGCTGAACACAGACGCAGGATTTCAAGGCCGGATAGAAGAACAGCTGGGCAGATGGGCGAGTAGCTGCTCTCCAGAAGGAAAGAAGGAAAAGTAGAGCGAAGGAAGGAGGAAGATCATTTGATGGACAACGTAAGAGCGCTCTTGGCTCGTGGCCTGTTCTGGTTTTGGCAGCGTGTTGGAGTGAGTGATTTAGCGTCTTTTCTTAGTAAGGCTTCGGGACATTTTGTCATCATGGAAGCGGGGGCGGGGAGGGTAAGGGGGTTGGGGGGAGTGGAAAACATAGCCTGGTGTTTACATTTGCTCACCTGAATAGAAAGTGTTGATTTTGGCCAGTTCCTTCTCGCATGTTTGGAAGAACTTCTCCTCAAACTTGGCGTAGTATCTCTTAACGGTGTCTTCATCTGTGACTAGAGAGAGAAAGAGCAAGAGCGAGAGAGAGAGAGAGAGAGAGAGAGGGGGGGGGGGGGGGGGGGGGTGGACAGGGATAACATGGGATTAAATCTTTTCTCTGCGTTTCAGTCCAACCGACTGAGTTTGTGCACATATTTGAAAGCCTGCCAGTTTGGACCTAGACAGTAAGCAGTGTGTCTTTTCCAAAGCGACAGAACGCTGAAAGTGTACGGCTGGGAGCTGTGCGAGTGTGTGTGTGTGTGTGTGTGTGTGTGTGTGTACAACGCTGTACTGCTTCCATAGTTACAGTGCCAAACAAGGCACTGTGGGAACACCATCACAGAACAAGAGAGGGAGAGAATTCTCCAACGGTCTTGGTCTTGGTTATCTCCCAATCATAAAACTCTGTCTGCTTACGTTCTGGACCAGTGGTCTCCAACCCTTCTCCAGGAGAGCTACCTTGCAGTAGGTTTCCTCTCCGACCCAATCAATGTTGTCTGAAGGCAGTGATCAGTCAGACCAGGTGGAGTGGAGTTGAAGCCAAATTCTTGGAGGAAGGTAGCTCTCCAGGAACAGGGTTGGAGACCACGGTTCTGAGCCAGAGTCGGCTCAATTCAGGCTCTTTAAGGCGGCTGCTAGACCCTATTTTTTTAGCCAATTAAGGACGTCTGAAAGCAGTGATTAGTTGGACCAGGTGGAGTGGAGTGGAGCTCTCCAGGAGCAGGGTTGGCTTAGCCAATCGAGAACATCTGAAGGCAGTAATTAGTTGGATCGGATGGACTGGGGATTCCAAGTCTGAGGGCAGGTAGCTAGGGTTGGAGACCACTGTTCTGAACAATAGCTGACTAAGTTCAGGGTTTAAGGTGGCGGCTAGACCCTTTATTTTTAGCCGAGTAACGATGTCTGAAGGCAGTAATTAGTTGGATTTTTAGTCTGAGGGAAGGTAGCAGTTCACCAGCAGTGGTGGAGACCACTGTTCTGGACAATAGTCGACTAAGTTCAGGATTTAAGGTGGGTGCTAGCACTGGTTTTACCCAATCTTAAGGACTTATTAAGGCAGTGGTTAGTTGGATTAGGTGGACTGGAGTTGGATCCAAAGTCTGAGAGAAAGTAGCTTTCCAGGTAGCAGGGTTGGAGACACCTGTTCTGGACAATAGTTGACCAAGTTCAGGCTTTAAGGTGGCTGCTAGACCCATTTTGTTTAGCCAATCAAGAACTTCTGAAGACTGATTGGTTGGACCGGGTGGACCTGGTGGACCAAGTATGAGGGAAAGTAGTTCCACAGGAGCAGGGTTGGAGACCACTGTTTCGGGCAAGAGTTAAGTCAATTCAGGCTTTAAGGTGGGTGCTATAGCACTGGTTTCAGCCAATCATGGACTTCTGAAGGCAGTGGTTAGTTGGATCGGGTGGATTTGGGATTTTAGGTCCGAGGGAAGGTAGCAGTTCAGCAGCAGGGGTGGAGACCACGGTTCTGGACAATGGTCGACTAAGTTCAGTCTTAAAAGGTGGCCAATCAAGAACTTCTGAAGGTAGCAATTAGTTGGATTAGGTGGACTGGAGTTGGATCCGAGGTCTAAGGGGAAAGTAGCTCTTCATCAGCAGGGTTGAAGACCACTGTTCTGAACAATAGTCGACTCAGTTCGGGCTTAAAAGGTGGCTGCAAGATCCTATTTTAGCCAAACAAGGACATCTGAAGGCAGTAATTAGCTGGATCAGGTGGATTAAAGCTGAATCCAAAGTCTGCCTGTTCAACCTACAGCAGTTTAGCTCCGCCCACCCCCCTTTGAATATCCTCTCTGGAGTAGTCTGATCTTTTAGGTACTTTAAAATCCTTGAGGAACCTTTGGAGGTTCTTCTCTGCTCTGAGGAACCTTTAAGGAACCTCTTTCTTCTCAAAGATTCCTCAAAACACCTTAAAAGGTTCCTCAACAAACTGAAGAACCTCCAAAAGGTCCCTTTGGACGTTAATCAGCCTGAGCTCAGCATAGCATGGCATGCTCCTAACTTCAGAAACACATGTAGGATGTGGGCCACCTCAGATGTTCTGGCGAGAATGATGGAGGAAGGATTTCTGGCAAGGATGAAGAAAAAACAAAGGGCGAGAACCTTTACGAGAAGCATGAAGAGGCGCTCAGAGCCTAAACAGTTTAGCTGAAAAAAAAAAATCAGGAGAGAGGTGCGTAAAGCCCTGATGCCTGGCTGGTGCGAGCCGGGCTGTGTTGACTGTAAACAGTATGTTGCCACAGAGATGTAGGTGAGTGATATTCCCCTGAGGGGACTGGAAAGGAGAGGGCAATGACTCTGAGCTCGCGGCTGGACTGTGACCAGACGGCCAGACGCTGAATCACCGCCTTCTGGAATGAGTAAGAGTCAGACACACCACTATATACACATTCATGCTAGTCTGAAGCTTTCAGTGTGTGTGTGTGTGTGTGTGTGTGTGTGTGTGTGTGTGTGTGTGGGGGGGGGGGTGTACCTGGAACACGTCAATCATGTTGTCTGAAGCATCTACTGTAGCTAATTCTGCACGACCGGTCTGTCTATATCAGTGCCTTACATCAACAACTGACCGAACCCTGCCGTTTACCAGAGTATCACTCGGCACAGACTTTTCGATATTGTGAATTCGAACCATAAATAGACCACAAGCCATTGTGGAGCATTGCTTTCGGCCCAAGTCAAAAAAAAAAAAAAAAAAAAAAAAAAAAAAAAAATATATATATATATATATGCACACATGTACAGTATACTGGTGCAGTATAGCTCCACGCTGCAGACTCTCAACTCTTTTTTTACCTTCCGAGAACGTCCGCACTGCGGCCGGCTGGGCTACAACGTCCGTTAATGGCACCTCGAGGGCACCAGATGGCGCTCTGGACACAGTGGTTATAACAAAGACTCTGAACTGGGATTAAAACAGCCGAAATTAGCCTGAATCAGCCTCAATCCTGATCAACCGGATCACACCGGGACATCCCTATTAATTACTAACCTACTTTTTAAAAAGGGGTTCTATGTAGAACCATGCCAACTATAAGAACCAAGAACCATCTGGATGCTTCAATGGTTTCTTGTCTTGTTACGGGGGGTTTGGATTGGGGGAATTGTATAGAATTAGTAGAATCTTGCGAGAACTTCTGGAAAACCAGGTCCCGAGGCTGTAAATTACGAACGTTAACGTGATTTCTATGTGGGAACGTCGGACAGTCGTCTGGTGAAGCCGGGGATTAAACGTAATCCGGTCCAGATATTAAAAATGTATGCTGGTTCAAATCGAAGACTCACACAAGCTCAAATGTTTTCTACAGCTTGATTGCCAGAGCACCGGCTTCCATCAAACGAACGGCCAGCGTTCTCCTATTGTTTGAGCGTTGTTTCACTCGGCTCATCAACATGTTTAGCCGGCTAATCATTTCGCTGTTTCTAGATAAGACTGAAGAGGCGAGTATTCCTGCAGGACGCTTAACCCGGCATTAAAGAGCTGGGTACACACTCACCCATGAACCTATCAAAGCGGTCTTATCAGTCACGTTAGTTATCAGTGATTAACGTACAGAAACAGCTTAGGTAAACAAACCGGCGGAGCGAGAGAAAAAAAAAAAATTAACAGTGCCTGCTGTGGCCAATTAAAGTGATAGCGGCCATGTAGAACAAGGCCAAGAGTTCTCCACGGCTACAGGCTACGTCCTTCTTGAACTTTTAGCAACTATAGCATTTCTGAACATTGACAATGCGACGATATCATGTGACCTGAGGAACCATGTGGAAAGAAGAGAGTGAAAAATCAATGCAGGTCAAAGAAGTCGTTCAATAATCCATGAGGCCTCGCCTTGGGTCATTACGCTCAGGCCTACTGCACTGGCTGTTGGTTGGTTCTCCGTGGAGGTGCTTACCGAGCGCCACATTTCATTAGGTATGTAAAACGTCTCGAGCAGTGGTTGTAGTTGTGGTGTAGTACACAGCACCAGAGGCCGCTGACACGAGCGCAGCTTCTTAAGGCAACAGACTTCATTTGACATACACAGGTCAGGTTGAAGACCACTGTTCTGGACAATAGTCGGCTCAGTTCAGGCTTAAAAAGGTGGCTGCTAGACCCTGCTGACCCTACAAGGACGTCTGAAGGCAGTAATTAGTTGGATCAGGTGGATTAAAGTTGAATCCAACGTCTGCCTGCCCTCCTCCCTCCCCCCGCTAAATTTTCTCCCCTGAATAGTCTGGTCTTTAAGGTTCACTGTCAAGTAGAAGATCCTTGAGGAACTTTCAGAGGTTCTTGAGTTTGGAACCTCCTCTTAAGGTGCTTTGAGGAACCCTTTTCTTGAAGGTACCTCAAAACGTCCACAAATCTCTTGCTTTGAACTCATCCTAGTTGTGTAGTATACAGCATCAGAGGCCGTGGACACGAGCTTAGCTTCGGAAACTGGACACTGTGGTCTGATGTCGTTCTATAGGGCCTATATTCTGGAAAACCTCATTGTATACACCGTTGATTCTCCAGCCCATTTATGGACACTGAGCTGTTAATTCCTTGTGGTTGTGAGGTCACAACCCTGAAAACATTTACATGAAGGAGGAACCTGGAACCTGGAGGAACCGAGCTCTGTTCTTCAGACTAGCTCACTGACAAGATCTCACTACTTACTTTCTTCAGAATGAGAAGCTCTTGTTTCTCTCTTGTTCCTCCTGCTCTCAGGAATCAAACACAGCCAGTCGGACATCCCTGAGGATTTCAGTCCGGGCTTAACAGTTTGTTCCGTACATTTCAGAACAACCTGCTTCCCCCTCCAAAGAGGTACAATACAGGCCACAGTGGAGCTCCAATGGGTGCCAATTATAGCTAGGACTCTCCCATGACAGGAGGGTGGGGGCTAGGACATGCTTCGCCAGCGCAACGCTTACTAGTATGGGTCGCGCCAATGGAGCTGGAATGGGGAAGCGAACTCCAGAGGCTTTCTGGGCTGCGTGAAGCCGAGCCCTCATATGTAGTTGAGGTGAGAGGATGGAGGAAACGGGGCGTGGTGCTGAGGGTACAGCTGAACACCGCGTTATCGCATGGGAGTGGTGAGGGGAGATGGAGGGCCATCCTACCCACCAAGCGAGAGCGAGGCCAATTGCACTATCTTGGGAATCCCTGATACGGATGGCTGTGGCATCATCAGAGATCGAGCCCATGTGACGCACAATTCTTTATAATGTCAGCACCTAAAGAACAGTGACTAACAGCATGTTTAGATACTGTGGACTTTATCTAACGACTGCAGCTTGTTCTCTCGAACTCTGAAGTCAAGCCCTGCACAGAATCAAGGTCATTTCCATAGATCAGCCTTGCAGGCACCGTGACTGACACAGGAAATCAGCCTGGTTCATTTGAAGGGATAACGAGATGAGTGTGAGAACTATGAGTGTCGCTGGTACATAAATCCACGCAAATGTAACAAGTGGAGCTCAGGGGACAAGACAAGCTACGGCTCTGTAAAGGCTGTCCAAGAAATAAAACCTTTCCTTGGGTACTTAAGGCTTCAACAATCCGAAAAAGAAAGGAAACCAGCATGTGCTTCCAGCTTTCAGCGCTGGTCCAGGTCCAGGTCCAGCATGGGAAGGCAGCCGTGGGTTTGTAAACACCCACACTCTGGGTTAGAACACCCCGGCGGGGAGTCCCTCTGCCGTGACTACAGAACTAGTCTGGTTTGGGTAACCCTCGGAGTGAGGTCCGCAATTGGGTCAGCGCGCCTGGCCTAGAGCGTGGACGAGGCCCCCTGTGGGAACGCACACAGCTCGATTACATCCGAGCGCGGCAGGGCTGGAGAGACAGGGCTCGACTGCTTTCTCACACAGCTGGAACTTCAGGCTGAGGGGTTGGGGTTGCAAACTACTCTGGGAAACATTCACAGTTACCCGCTTCCGCGAACCCGAGACTGTAAAAACACCTTTTGGGACTTGCGGAGACCCAAGACTCGGAAAGACGTGGTCCATTTTTGACGGGAAATAAAATGGCTATGTACTGTTGAGGCCAAGTCTAGACCTTTGAGGATGGTATCTGCGGTATCTGGCACCGAGACGTTACCGCAGATCCTTCACAGCAAGTCCTGTAAGTTGTGAGGTAGAGCTGCCACGGATCAGACTTCTTGTTCAAGTGCCTCCTATAGGTAAACAAGAACCAGCGACCTGGACACCCTCAGACTGATCAAGCCGATCAAACCCCCGACTTGCCTAAGGTCGACTGCCGATGCTTGCCTGTTAACTGTAGGTGCTCCGACAGTGGACAGGAGTCGGCATGGACACAGCTACAAAGCAAGGGGAGCTTCACTGTGTTGCGACACCTTCCTCCCATAAACACGACTCTATGACTTGTGCCCCAGTAGCCCTTCCGTCACGTCGAGATCATCGCCCATTTATCGCCCTGGGTGACCGACAACCTGTCGGCGGTTCCCGCCGTTAACCAAGATCACTGGCCAGAACTGGCTCTCGTCGTGAATGTCGCTCAGGTCTTGCCAAACCTGGCACGAGAACCAACTGCTCAATTACCGTCAAACGACGTAGACGCAGTGACCCCTGGTTCTCTCCAAACTCTGTTGGTTCCACACAGAACATGTAGTAAAGCTCAAGAAAAGGATCAGTGGACGACAACCTTCCAGATCAGGCTCTTTCCTGAATCCACGCCGGGTCTCGACGTCAGAGGTCCACCAGACTTGGCCCGGCGGAGTGAGAAACCACTCATCTCTGTGTCGGAATTCTGAGCGCATGATCTCACCGTCAGCCGAGCCAGGACTGTCATAATAACGTGCGTAACTTTGCGCCCAAACGTCCTGAAATGAGGGGTTGAGGCTCGCAGCCTCCTCCGCAATCAGTCCTCTGGCAGCTGACGTCACCGCCGCAAGCGCCGCTCGGGCGGCCGAGAGCGTTGCTGCAGCTCCAGCTTTCCAGGTGCTAGCGTGTTCTAAATCTGAAATGATCACCGTTAACTACGCTTAACCAGCACCCCTAAAAAAAGCATAAACAGTCAGGGAAAGCAGATTACTGTTATTTACAGATAATTACAGCTGACCTGATCCCACGTCTTTGAAGAGGCCTGGGTGCGCAGTGGCCTTGCTGGGGAGTCTTAAAGAGAGAAAAGGAAAACAAACAAAGCAGGGGCAGCATCTGGACGAGCATGGGGGTGTGATATTCGAGCTCACGTGTGTGTGTGTGTGTGTGTGTGTGTATATACAAGCGGGTACAAGAAGTGTGTTCGGACATTAGAGCAGTTGTTATTCCGACAGCTTTGACCTTTAGTAAAAGGCGTAGATGGTGAGACGGTTCTGCGCGAGCTCTCCACTGCACATCAATCTGATGAGAAATTACAGGCAATAAATGGGTCAGATTTACCGCCGGACCAAGAGTCCAAGCTTGAGGACCATGCAGGACCTGGCGCCACTATTCCCACCCCAAATATGGAAGATGCTGAGGCCAAGTGTTAAAGGACGTTCATCTGTTGAACAGCTGGAATATATCTTTACTAACTGGCCACTTTATTAGAAACTCCCACCTTGTACTTCCACTAACTTGGCCACTTTATTAGAAACCCCTACCTTCTATCTTTACTACCTGGCCACTTTATTAGAAACCCCTACCTTCTATCTTTACTACCTGGCCACTTTATTAGAAACCCCTACCTTCTATCTTTACTAACTGGCCACTTTATTAGAAACACCTACCTTCTATCTTTACTAACTGGCCACTTTATTAGAAACGCCGACCCTGTGCTTCCACTTGCTGGCCACTTTATTAGAAACCCCCACTTTGGATCTTTACTAACTGGCCACTTTATTAGAAACACCAACCCTGTGCTTCAACTTGCTGGCCACTTTATTAGAAACTCCCACCTTGTGCTTCCACTAACATGGCCACTTTATTAGAAACCCCCACTTTGGATCTTTACTAACTGGCCACTTCATTAAAAACACCTACCTTGTGCTTCCACTGACTTGGCCACTATAATAGAAACCCCTGCCTTCTACCTTTCACCGGCCACTTTATTAGAAACCTACCTTAGATCTTTAGTAACTGGCCACTTTATTAGAAACACAGACCTTGTGCTTCCACTAACTTGCCCACTTTTTTTAGAACCCCCTACCTTCTATCTTTACTAACTGGCCACTTTATTAGAAACCCCTACCTTACACTTCCAACTTATCACATCATGATTACTACCTCTCCCTAAAGGCAGGTGAAATTACTGATCCACCCACGTTTACACCAATCTCACACTCGACGCCGTCCTGTTGACACGACCCTGCTGAAGCCTGGAGCTGAGGTATCAGAAATCATCACATCATCATCATCATCATCATCAACAACAACAGCCTTCCTTCAACACTCCGTTCACACAGAGCGACACAGACACGCGCTACACTCTGTGTGTGTGTGTGTGTGTGTGTGTTTTTGCTCAGTAGCAAAACATGTTGTGCTTAGTCATGTTCACACAACACCACGGCCTTTAGTGAAAAATATAATGACGTCACCAGAGTGGCGCGCTCGTACGGGTCATCGCCAGCATTATGTTAGGTGTTTGTACCGTAAGCAGAAAAATGAGCAGAAAAGAAACAACGGGACTGGCCCATATTCCTCAGCCACACACACACTACTAGCATGCGAGGTAAACGGTCAGGAACCAGTACTGGAAACAGGACACTGTTGCGCTGCAATGGACGCAATCTGCCATGACCTGTTTTAACAGCTAGGGTCAATTACGAAGCGCAAACACTGCCAGGAAATAAAGAGAGACTGGAAGGTGACCACAGTAGAGAGTTCAGGGTCACCCACACACTATAATACAGCACAATACACAAAATATGAACTCTGCCCACTAGATCAGCCCTGCCCACCATACAGGAGCATCTACCGGTTTCTCTTGTACATCTACAAGGTGGACCAGCTAGGTTCAGCGGTGTCTAGTAGAATGGACAGTGAGTGGACAGACACAGTGTTTAAACACTCCAGCAGCACTGCTGTGTCTGATCCACTCGTACCACCAGTGCAACACACACTACCACCATGTCAGTGCCACTCTGCTCTGTGGTGGTCCGTCCAGTGGGGCCCTGGGCAGTAAAGGGTTCTAGAACTACACAGTGCTTATATATGGGAAGTGGAGCTGGAGGTGAAAAACAATGGTATATTTGGTGGAATCCATTCCTCCCTCCAGCTGTGCAACATTGCCAATGCCACTGGCAGCAACGCAATCAAGTGCTTCACAGTTGGCAAGGTCTGCTTCTCCTTAAATAGAACTGCTTTGCTGGCTGAGGCCAAAGTGTTCTATATGGATTTTATCAGTCCACAGCCCTTGTTTACAAAACTTATCTTTGATTATTTTAGTTTTTTCAAAACTCGCCGTCGATTATTTTTCCATATTTCATGGTTTGTCCAACTGCAAAGTACCGATAGCTTAATTATTTTTCAGGATAACGCTGTAATTTTCCGAAACTTTCGATATTATATTTGACAAGTGCAGGGTGGACACTGTATTTAGTCAAAATTTCACAAACTTGAATGGTTTAAAATAAATAAATATTAGAAATCATATTTAGGACAGTTAAGTATTGAGTGTTGTGGTACTACACTTGGAACTGATTGTGTATTGGCTCGTCTCACTGACTTAGGAAGCTTCTAATCTCAGTCTGGAAGAAACGAAATCGAGACAAAAATTCATTTAATAATCAAAACATATTTGAGAACGAGGGGCGAGAACAGACCAGGGTTATGTAATTAACCTAGAGACGTGCGAGCACACACCTGAGTGCGTATGGCTGCAGGCAGGGGTGATATAACACCATCCAGATCTACACCAGCACCCTTTCATGCATGAGGGTACCTTTGAAAATCGTGACGTAAGCGGTCATTGGTCAGCGAGACTAATTTGACTCAGGCTGGATTTAGGAAGTACTGCCATTAGGAATATTTGGAATGTGCATTTTTAATTACTCAGCACAGGCCCCATCGCTTTACACACCAACCCTGTTTCCCTTTCCGGCGAGGACAAGGCTGTTTTTAAAAAGCTGCAGAGTTTCAATTCTATTAAAAAAAATAATCAGTTATTATGCAAATCACAATCGTATCTATTCACCCGTCCATGGACAGCTGCGTTCTGAGCTTACTGCAGGTTGGGAGACAAATGATGCCTAAAAGCTTCTAAAAAAATATCCATATATTTAACTTATTAACTGCCCCATTATTATTTTTATTAATTATTAATAATTTGTTTTTACCCAATTTTCCTCCCCAGTTAAAAAAAAGCAAATTTCCCAACCTACTTGTAAGTACCCTCCCCCCCATCACATGTAATGCTCCCAACTCTACGAGGCTGAGGACTGACGCATGCCTCCTCTGACACAAGCGCAACCAGCCGCCGCCTCTTTTCCAACTGCCGCTGCTGCAACCTCACCAGGCAACCGGTGGTACCCAGAGGAAAGCGGCAGGTACCCAGGTCTGATGCAGCCAGGATAACAGCGGCTAGCAGCATCGCACTGAAGTGCCGTGGAGCCATCTACCAACCCGGAGAGAGCAAGGCCAATTGTGCTCACTCAGGCTCCGGCTGCTGATGGTGACACACCCTGACGTAGTGGCAGCACCTTAGTCCGCTTGACCACTCAGAGCCCCAGAGAACTGAAGATTTCCGGGGCCCCGGGTGGTCCAGAGGACTAAGGAGCTGTCACTACGATCAGAGGACCGCTGGTTCGAGTACCGGTCGTGCTGTTAGCCATCGACAGCCGAGGCCCAAAGAGAGCACAACTGCCCTTGCTTTCTCCAGGGTGGGCAGATGATGCTTGACCCCCACATCGCTTTGTTGCGGTGCTGGCAGTCACTGGCATCTGCAGGCTGGTGCGTCGCAGCCGGGTATGCCATGTTAGGGGGTCAAGGGTCACCTCTATTCATGTATATTCATATATGGGCTACACACTTATGAGGACTATATAAGAAAATAGCTTAAAGTCTTTTCAGGTTGCCATTTCCTCGTAGTGCAATCAGCAAATGGCAGTGAACACGAACGGTCAGGAAGGACCATGGTCATAAAGAAGCATATTAGAAGGTTTAGAGTTGACCACAAACCAAGCGATTATCTTCACAGGCTTTATGTAGTGTGCAAACTGTACGTATGTGGTACACGTTTGGCTCATTTGTCAGGATTCTAAACAGTTCCTATTTATTTAGTTACCATTTGCATAAAATATTATAATAATATAAAAAAAAAAACACTGGTTACTGAGAAGACATAATCCAACCATGGTTGATAAGGATCCCAGGATCAGCTGGGAGAAGAGACAGGACGTTCTGCTGCCAACACATCTGCTGAACGCTGCTTAGCAACTGTGACAAACCACTACAGCTTCCTATTCAAGCCTATTGTTCCTCAGACTGCAGCGTCCAGAGCCTTCGTAACTCATCTCTGCTCATTTTGCCTTAACAGATTCCAATTCTCAAATCCCAGGGCAGCCAGGCCTTGTCCGTTACAGCAATATGAAGATCTCCAAACCATTGGGTGAATCAATGATTAGCTCGTTAGGGCTACGGCTTGTTCGCCGTACGGTTTCTCTAAGCAGCTGCTGCTGCTCACGAAGCAAGAGAAGACTACAGGAAGACAGCAGCGCTAGTTTATAGGTAGTTTCTAAAGGCCGAGGGCGCTGGTCAGATGTTTGCTATGATCTGTGCATCAGGTCTGTAGGTTACTCCGATCCTGAGTTATAAAGCCTAGATTACCGCCGGTGCAGGAATCGGGTTCAGCGAATGGATCGGTCCCATGGATCTACCTGATTATCCGATACACGATCCAACTAATTTTGTTAGTATCGTGATCGATATCCGATCCTAGTATCGGATCGGCACATCCCTAGTTAATGGGCAGTACCAAATTGGACCACTACATTCATGTGCTTTATGAAATACAGACGTCCACACAATGAACACATACCTTCAACCGATGGAGCCTGGTCCTGGGCGGAGTACAGCATCTCCTTGAAAGCCTGCAAGACAAGAAGGGGGGGGGGGGGGGGGAGAGAAAAGCAGAAGAATGAGACATGACTGACGTTCACATAACACACCTGCTGCCATTTCTGACCAGACTGGAAAGGAGCTGAAAAGGAACTGTCCAAAACGGGAGAGGAAATGGCTGATAATGATGGTGCTTCACGTTTCCATTCGTGGCTGTGCTCCCCCCCCCCCCCCACACAAACTTCCACCAAAATAACAGCATTAAACAGCCGAGCTGCGAGCAGTGATGCCCTCACTCCTCTGAGGTGAGTCAGTTCTCATCACGGAAGCTCCTGAGATGTGCTGCAGGCCGACAGGGCTTCAACAGCTCCATCAGGGCTAGTTTTAAAGCACCAGGCAGGTCAATGTCTAGTTCATTGGAAATAAGAAGGCTAGGCACGCAGCACACACCAGCTACACCAGCCATAATCAAGGCTCCTTTTAATGGCCTATTATCTATTCCTCTTATAAGCTATATGTCCAAATGTTTGTGGACACCCCTTCCAATAAATGCCTTCAGCTACTTTAAGTTGATGATGATGGATGGTGCCCTGTCCAGTACTTTTAGGATGAGTTGAAGAGTTGGGGATGATGCGCTGAGGTGGAGCTCACTAGTGCTTTTATCGCATCCTCACGGCAGCGCTCCTCCAACATCTAGCAGAAAGCTGGACACCTAGTAGAAAACAATGGACTGAAGAAGGTCACCAATCTCATCCCGTTTAACATATGGCCCAAAATATCTAAAAGTACCCTCAACGCTTCCAGAACCTAATGTTTGGTCCAGACAAATCAAAGCTGAGTAGTAATTTAACCCTTTTCGCAAGAGGAGGTCTAGAATTGGACCATTACTCAGCTCTACGACATCTGTAGAACAGTGCAGGGAATCAACAGGCAGAAACTCTACAGAATAGATGGTATTTTGTTTTATTATATGTATATTTATATGATTTTTGCCACTTTTTAAAGTACTGACATGCCATGACTTTGATCTGACTGCTATAAAAAGTTAGAAATTCTCATTTTAAAGATATAAACGACGTAACGTTTTGCCATCAGCGTCTGGAGTCTGAGAGAGCACAACTGCCCATGCAGTCTCTCGCTCTCCTCTCAGCACTCTTAAAGTGATGTTGGTCAGTACAGGTGTCCGTTAGCTGGTGTGGTGGAGCTGGGGACCCCGGTGCTTTCCTACAAGCGTGTTGACCGCCTGGTCATGCTGCATCAGTGGCTGGCTTTGTATGCATCACCCTTACCTTCCTAGTGTCGGGAGCAATGCCAGTGCTAGGGGGCGCTACGTGCTGACTGGTGTGTTAATCGGCAGAACCAAATTGAGAGAAACAGGAACATTTCAGACCAAAATTTGAAGCTGTATATTTTTTTTGAGAATATCATGGATATAATGAGTATTTAAACATTGGAAAACATTGTTTAGTATCATTTCATAAGAGTATAGAAAACATTCTGTCCAAATGATTAAGAAGATCTTCTAGAGCTCAAATTAAAACTAGAATTATTAAAAGTCATTTTTAATATTGCTTTAAAAAAACAGTAAACAGCACCGTAAGACCGTTAAAGCCCAACGCCCTGCGGTTATCTAAACTAAACCTCACGCAGAGACTACATGCTGAGTCGCTCCTTTGGTTATCAGCCCCTGCCTGCATGTCTTGTTTTCCTGCTGCTCTCCTTTCTTTCTGCATTAGAGCTCCTTGCCGGCCACTGGGTCAAAGGTCCTGCAGGGAGGAACTGAGGGTTGAGGGAACAGCAACGTATTAGCCTGGTTATCTGAAATCGATGACAACGTCAATACCCTGCCTGCTCACAATCCTCATTAGCTCTTACGCTAACAAATATTGACGTGCTGAGGGAGAGGCAGAGAGAGAGAGAGAGAGAGAGAGATAGAGAGACAACTGGCTCAGCTAACGCTAATGAAAGCGGCATCTCTGTCGCGCGTCCAGAGGCCGAGAGCACTCAAAACAATCCCTTGACGCAAGGCCGGTCAGGAAAAATGAGAAACATGAGGGCTAAAAACCACAAACAACAACAAGAAAACCCTCCATTCCCATATACTCGATGACCTTGCCTGTACGGGTAACTGAGGTGTCACTTTACGGCGCTCCAAAACCACCCAGGAGAAACAAAGCCTAATAGTGTTCTCGCGGTAAGCCTGGCGTCAGCATATCCCCGGACTCTGCAGACCACAGCGGAGGCCTGTAGGACCTACTGTCTGCACTGTACTGCATGTAGCAGGACTTTCCTTGCAGCCAACTTCTGCAATTCCTATAATAAATACCTCCATCTTAACACAAATGCTGTAAAGCCAAGAACACCACCCAATTAATCTCTTCATGATATTGTGTAGGACCCCCTTAGACCACCAGCTCTGACCCATCAAGGCATGGACCTCAGAATGAGTCTTTTGTGGCAACCGGTATCAAGACGTTTAGCAGCAGATCCTTCCAGTAAGTAGGTCAGGTGGGGTGAGGTGAGGTGGGGCTTCTGTATCCTTCCTTGGAGGCATATTTGGTAGGTACTGTCCACTGCTATCCACTGATCTTCTCTGAGATGACTGACCCAGTCATCTAATTTGGTTCTCGTACCCCCACCACATGTACTTGCTCATTTTACCTCCTTCAAGAACTGACCGTTTACCTGCTGCCTACTATGCCCACTGGTGCTACCTGTTTTTAGGGGTGCAAGATTTAACAGGCTAGCAGTTGACCCACAGTCCAGGTTCAAGACGAAAGGTTCAGGTCTCAAGTAGACCAGCATCTTCCAGGCCCAGTGGAGTCGTGTCTCAATCTAGAGGTTGGGTTTGCTACGAACGGCACAAAGCACGCTACGGCTAGCCTGTTTAGCTAGAGGGGCTGCCAGTTTAAAAAACTTCCCTCGCCGGTTTGTTTTCAAGTGAGCGAGGAATTTGTGGGCGGGGACTTTGAGAATGTGGCCCCCCAAGTTTCTTTGGGTTAGCCTTAAGGCCAGCAGAGACACCAGTCAGTCTTCCCTTGAGCCACTAGCTGCATGGCCATGGTACGCCAGGTTTCGCGCTTTGGTTCACAGAAAGATTTGGGCCCAGGACAGCCAAATTTCTTAAAAGTGAGAAGACGTCCCACAATTAGAAGTTGAAACGGGTTGAAGATGGAAGACAGAGTATTAGGTGGGGGTTATTTGTTTTTATTGCCTTAAAGCCTTCAAATAAATTGGATCAATGGGAGATGATTAGCTACCAGCAGCCCCTTGCGTTCCGGGTCAGCATTACTGAGTTCTTACAGACCTTCAGTCCACTTTATGGTCTATTTATTATAAAGACCCCCCTCCCTACATTTCTTGATGCATCATACATGTGGAAGCTGCTGAAGGGCACTGAAGGGCACTGGTGGACAGGTGACTGTGCAAGCTGACCAGTTTCCTTTCCCCCTGAATCGTCACCAGACTAGAGCAGCGTTTTCACTTCCTCATGAAATGAGCTTACATCAGCTTTGTTGAACCCAGGCAATCACTAAAGCAGGGACGGGAGCCACTTCTAAGCACCTCCCACCCCAAGTTTAAAGCCCCAAGTTCATGACCCCCTGCTTGTACCAAGAGAATGTTCCTCAAGAACTTCCTTCAATCCCTATTTAGGGAAACAAAGGTAATGCTAAGGCTAAAGCTAAAGCTCAGAACAGCAATTCGGAGCCCCATTTTAGACAGAACCCAGAGCATTTGGCACTCATCCAGCGCTTGCATTCTCATTACCCGAGTGGGCTACGTCCACGCAGGCCGTACCCTATCCACTTTACTCTATGAGGGTGATGACTAATCGGTTACCAAGCGTCAGGACAGCAATAATCTCGTTACGCGTAGGCCATTAAACCTGAAGGAGCTGGAGTGCACTAAAGCCCTGTGACCGAGCCAGTGCCCACTGTCAATTACGGAGGAACTGCCTCGCGGGCGGCCATGTGAAATAATTCAATTACGTCGCCGACCCTGCAGTGCTCTCTGAAGCCCTGTGTCAACATGTGTGTTACTGGACGCGGAGATTAGCCTAACGTGGTCGGGGTTCGTTAGGAAAGTGCAAAAGGAACCTGAAACAACGGAGAGGACCGGCGTGTCTTCTCGAGCGGGGCAGCGAAATCTAATCCAACCTGTTAGGGAGGAACCCACAAATCTGGATGTCAGCAGAAATGACAGCCTTCACTTGGGCTGCTTTCGGTTTCAGCTGGAGTGTAACAGGCACAACACATGAAACATGGTCAGCTGGTCCACATTTCCAACGGAAGTGATGACTGATCATTCGGGACTGCTTTATCTCTAAATGTACCATTTTAGTAGCTGTATTAACAAATCCATCAAGTTTTCCACATTTCTGTGTATTTTCATGACCAGCATCTACAGAAGGTCATTCAGAACGCTCTGTTCTAACTGACCGAGCGGTCAGAACTGTTGGCGAATTGAACCACACGTCCAGAAGGCCACTAGAAGCTACACTGCACAAAGTTATTACATTGTACAGTTACAAATATATCGCCTAGGCCAGATTTGAGAGCAGACTGCAGCCTAAAATGAGCCTAAATATATTCTTTGAACCTGTTAATGAAGGAGGGATACAGTGCAGGGTGTACTACAGCAAAAATAGTCCCCAAATATGACCATTACATATAAAACATGGTGGCGTTAGCTTCACTGCTGGGTTTGAACAGTAAATACAAAGGCTATATATGTGGTGTTGTAGTCCACTGATGGGAACCAATGGTAATCGACCAACCGAATGGCTCGGTTTACACCTCAACCAGTGGTTCTAGCCATCACCAAAAAGGGCTTCAGTACTACACAGAATTATGTATGCTCAGAGCGTGCTGTACTGTATTGAACTCAACTGCACGGTCTTGTATTGTGATTAGCATATTAGCAATTAGCGACACTATTAAGCAGAGGCGAAGCTACTGGGGAAGCCTAGGAAGGCCTAAATAGGGGTAAGAAGTACATAAGCCCAAGTTGCGTACGTGGGAATGCCGTTTGGACCAATCGGCCTCTGGTGCGGTTCGTTCGAAGTCTGAACACAATACGAACCAACCACAGAGTCGTTTACAGGCACGGGGCTCACTTGCGAATATGTAATTTGTGCACCAGACGTCACCTTTTATTATTTTGCATGGATTGCAGATATGTCAGTATGATCACGCAGCAAACCAGGACTCAAATTTAACAATGCATCGTTTTCTGGCTTGGTCTGGACCAAGGGAACCCAACTAGAAGTGTAAACACACGCCTAATAGGTTTCCAAAAGCTGATGTGAAAGGTCCTTCACCAATTTAAAAGGTCACATTCACAAAAGTGAGCATACTGGAATCCTGGGCAACCTCTACGGTGAGTGAAACTCAAACAGAGCCGAGCTTCAAACCTGCAATCTGATAGAAATGTAAATGACGCCCAATGTAATCTTTGCGCTAATCGTTTAACCACTCAATGTGAAGAACTGCACTGACAGATAGCACTCCCACCCCCTATGACCTTCGCCCTGACCCCCCCCTCCCCCTCCCCTCGTGTGGTTGAAGTTCGTTGGGTTTATGGCTCCACATTTCACTGTGTCCTCTAGAATGACGATTGGATTGGTGCCCCATCCAACACTTTTCTTACAATGAGTTGGGGAGCTGAGGATGAAGCGGGATGGCCCTGACATCCTGACCTCGCCAACACAGCAATGTTCCTCCAAAATCTAGTAGAAAGCCTTCTTCTTCCTCCTCCCTGGACGGTAGAGACGGTTACTCCAACAAAAGCAGGACACACTCTTTTTGCTTTTAATACTCTTGATTTTAGAAGAAACTAGCAAATGAATGAGCAGGTGTCTCAATACTTTTGTCCACGTAGTGTATCTGGCAGAGGTGGAGCTGCTAGGTACGCCGAGGAGGAACATGCAACATGTAAATGAGGTTTACTAAATTTGACAGCCTGGTGCGACTCTGAAGGTGTATTTTGCCATAAATATTGTGTATCGTGAAAATGTCTTGAAACATCCTGATACAACATTTTTGCTATATCCTCCAGTTTGCATTGTTTACATTTTTTTTTAGCTTTTATAAAAGTTTCTGAGTGCCTTACATTTCATTTTAAAGTGGCTAACAATTGGGTTCCCAAGGATGGTGCCTGTATGTACAGTAGACCTGATAAAGGTGGAGGTTACTGTTAAAATCCTTGATTTTTCGAGTGACATTTCATTTCATTTCATTTCATTTGATATCATTATTACAAAAAAAAGTTTGATGTTTCTCTTAAAGCAGCAAATCATGATATTGGAGCTAAGAAAACACAGTGTTTTCCCACTTTTACCACATAAACTGAAAAATACTGGTCCCACATTGTTGACTCGCACACAAAAATGAGGGTTCTCCCACTTCCGAATTCCACATATTCCCCTAAAGCTGTTTAGGAATTGCAAACGTTTTTCCTTTTTTTTTTTTGTAAATGCTTCTTTTTGTACCTTTTTACTCTCCAAAAAATGTTGATATTAAGTTTTGTATGTTTTTGCAGGTGAGGCATGAAGCTCCAGCATTAAACAAGGTCATAGTTGCGTATATATAAATAAATATAAATAATAAAAATTCAGAAATCAAAAATTTCCTTTGAAAATACAAGAAAACTTTCCCTGAAGTATATTTCACTGCTGTCCTATGAAAAAACATGCATTTCTGTTTTTGTCCGTTTTTAGTTTTCTGCATGGTCTGGAAGAACGAACCAATAGAAATCCTCTAAATTACTTGGAATGAACTCATTTTATTTGTCTTAAAACTTATTTTACATTGACTTCCATTAAAGATAAAGAGAATTTTACCCTTTTTCTGTAAAGTTGCAATTTTGGAGATGCAAAGTGTATATATATATACACATATACATACATATATATATATACATACATATATATATATATATATATATATATATATATATACACAGGCTTATAATCTATGATATACCATATATCGTATCGTAAATTTTGTTATCGTGACACACAATAGCATATCAAGGATATCGTCAGTGCTTAAAAAACACTGATTAACTGCACTTTTCATTACAACCAGTGTAATTAGTCTAGTGTAATTAGATAAAGTGAAGCACATTTTCAACTGCGATCATGTATATCGTGAAAATGTCTTTAAATATTGTGATAATACTTTAACCTTATCGTCCACCTCTAAACGTATACTTTCACTATTATGGCCGACAGTATTTTTATTATAGTATCGATTTTTTAAAGAACCAGAGCACTTTCGCTGGTCCCAATTTATAAGGTATAAGGTTACTTTGACATTCAGGCATGGCGTGGCGTATTGCGTAAGTACTGTATCCAGCCGTTGAGAATAATGGCATCTTTCGGATCTAGCAATCAGTCCTGACTGATGTATACGGCATTATCTAAGTGCAGTGGTATTTCTGCACCCTGCTCAGTTCACACTAGCTAGAGATATCTTCTCAGTGGATAACTAAGCACTTGTGTAAGTCTCTCTGAATTACAGCGTCTGTTAAATGCCATTACTGTTGTGCAGTTGAGCGCGTGGTCAGCGATCGGGAATTTCATTTTTTCCCCTCTTTCTGATTACGGAAAGTACAGTGAAGTCGGCCAGTCGGCTAGGTGGTGGTTATCGACCTCACTACAGCAACATAGCCCACCTGTCTGCACATCTTTCCCATCTGGTTGATTTAACCTGTAGCCAGACAGTCCTCAAACGAAACTATACCTGGTAAAGGTACCTGTATAGTGGACCTTATAAAGCGGCTAACGAGTAGAGGACCCCAAGGATGGCACCTGTATGTACAGTAGACCAGATAAAGGTGGAGTTCGATGTGAAAACCAGAAGATCCTTGAAGAACTTTCTGAGGTTCTTCAGATTGAAACTGTGGAGGAACCTCTTGAGGTGCTTCGAGGAACCATTTTCTTCTAAAACCCTTTTCAAAACGTTCCCTATTGACCCCTATTTTTTAAATCTCACAAAGCGAAAATCTTAACGCTTTAACGTAAGGAGCATTTCGGGAATGTTTTCCTGATGACTGAAAATTCATTCATGGTGAAATGATACAACGCAGGGCGTTCATCAATATGCCCAATAATAATAATAATAATCCCCAAGGAGAGCTGAATTTCACCATCACAAACATGTAGTACATGTCAAACATGGTGGTGGTTGCTTCACTGGCTAGTGTACTGTATGTATGCTGTAGCTAGCTAATCATGGGGGGGTCGGTGCTGACATTAATGAATATAGGACTATCCTCATTAGTAGACATGCAAGAGCCTTGTAAAGGAATATTAACGCAATATTAACGCAATATTAACGTGGAAATTGTGGTGTTTTCAGCTTCTGCGCTGTGATACAGTGATACACAGCCTGGCGTGCAGCCATGTTTACATACCCTCACAGACTGACACTTCCCCACAGTCAGCCTCCAGGACATGGTTTCACCCCAAAACCCGGTCAAAATGTTCAATACAGCCCCCCAAAAACACAACAGGTCCGAAAACCTGGCCATTGTGTAGCTCGGCGCTAGCTATGCTAGCTACGTTAGTTAGTTAGCAAGCAAGCTAGCAAGCTAGCTAGCTAGCAGCAACCTCCCTACCAGCCCTCCGCAGCGCTCGCCTCGCCTCGCCTCGCCTCCGCAGCGCTCACCTCATACTGTATGTACTGCTTCCTCCACTCCGGAGTGATGTGCGCCGACAGATGCTCGGTAAATTTCATCCTGCGGGGGTTTTTCCGCTGCCGGCTGCCCGCTGCCGGCTGCTTTCGGGGAGAAAACGAAGGCTAGCGCCGGTAACCGAGAGATACAGAGTCCGCTAGCTGAACAGGCGTCAGTGGGAGGACGGGCGGCTGGAGCTCGCGTCTCCCTCCCGGATGAACGCTACGGCCGCTCTGCGCTGCTCTCCGTCAGCACAACCCAGGGAAAGCAGACCACCCTCCGGCATATTCCTGAAACGACTCCCCACCTCGCTGCTGCTTTCATTTATCAGCTGGTATTTCTATCTGACGAGCCAGAAGCCAATAATAATAACACCGCCACCACCGCCGTCGCAGCCGCCGCCGCCTCCTCACGCATCGCCCGCTCCTCTGTGCTCTCTGAAGCCGAAAGCTCCGGCAGCCGCCATAGTGTTGTCAGGTGGTGACGTCACCGCCTCGTCACATACATCGGCGGAGAGGAGGGAGCCGATTATGGAGTTTTTCCCTTCATAATAGGACACACGGTGCTTAATTTCACGGCGTTTGAACGACGAGCCGATATTAAAGTGCGATATTAAAGTTGTGTGTAAATGGATGGATGGATACGCCGGAGCGCCGGAGCGCCGGAGCGGGCAGAGCTAGCCGGCTGTCCCCGGAGGCCTTCGAGTCTGAGCGGCTGAACTTGTTTACATCCAGCGGTGAATGGCCGCCGGTGGCTAGCGGGCTAGTTAGGTCCCCTCAAAACAGCGCAGAATCACAGCAAATGCCTCAGAACATTTATTTATTTATCTATCATAACAGCTGGCATATTTCTTATATTTTGCCCCTAATGTGCCACACTACACCCAGCTTCAGCTCCCACCTTCCACACAGGTCCTGCCTGAGGAACCTTTGGGGGTCCTCAATTTGCAGTGCTTCTAGAAAAGGGTCCTTGAAGGTCCCTCACGGTTCTCCCAGTTCCAGCTGAAGACCCTCCAAAAGTACTGTCGGATCCTTGAAGAACTTTCTGAGGTTCTTCAGTTTGAAACTGTGGAGGAACCTCTTAAGGTGCTTCTAGGAACCTTCGAGGAACCCTTTTCTAGAACCCTTTTCTTGAACGTTCCTCGAAGCACCGTAAGCACCCTCATCCTAAAATGTTCCCTATTGACCCCTGTTTTTTAGCTCACAAAGCGAAAATCTCAACGCTTTAATGTAAGGAGCATTTCGGGTACGTCTTATTGATTACTGAAAATTCATTCATCACAAACATGTAGTACATGTCAAACATGGTGGTGGTTGCTTCACTGGCGCTATAGCACTGGCTAGTGTACTGTATGTATGCTGTAGTGCTGACATTAATGAATATAGGACTATCCTCATCAGTAGACCTGCAAGGGCTTTGTAAAGGAATATTAACGCAATATTAATGGAATATTAAGCTAGGCTCAGGGCATTTTTAGGCCTAGTTCTTTTTAACAGTGTACTCCACCTAAGTTAGGCTCACACTTCATAAAGTCCACCATACAGGTAGGTGTACCTTCCTTGAGGAAGCTATACTCCACATAACTTGGGTTCCCACTCGTAAGTCCACCTTATAACCTCCACCTTTTCCGTACAGGTCGACCCTATGAGTGGACAATAAGACTATAGTCCATCTGTTGTCAGGTATTCATCATGCACCACCCTCAACCTCCAACAATCTCTGGTCAGTTTCTGACCACAGGGCTGCTGTTGGACAGATATTATTTGTGTGGTGGTTGGTTCTTATTACAAACCTGAAGGATCCCTATGTAGGCTCTTGTTTTCCACAATTTGGGCCCTTTATAGACTGACTGGGGCCAAGTCCACCAACGTCCTACATGCTCTGACCCATCACGTTTTGTGCACACGGTGACTTTTGCCCATGTTGCCTCATACCATTGTTGAACACGTTTGTCATTACAAGCTATTTTCCTCAGTGTTGACCGAATGCTGACATGGTGTGAAGTGTGACACTTACATAAGAGGTTGACCTGTTAACTTTAAATAGTCTACAGGCAGTATTACCAGCTGTTGATGTCAGGCTGATGTCAGATGTGAGACAGTACAGATGTGTTCGAGTAGAGTAAAATACAAAGTCAAGGTTTATTAGTTTACTAATAGACAGTAAAGGTATATGCAATGTCATATTTATAAAATATGTAAGCAGTTAGAAAGCCCTGCTAAAAAAAGCTGCTCCGGAAAGATGGTCAACCGGCATCACACCAGCATAAATCAACACATGTTGTGTTTTGAATACCAGTGTGATGGCCAATCAGCATCAGACCAGCACAAACCAGCATATGTTGTGAACTGAACACTGGTATGATGGTCAACCATCACCTGACCAGCAGTTGTTGTGTTCTGATCACTGGTATGATGGTCAACCATCATCAGACCTGCGCAAACCAGCATTTGTCGTGTTCTGATCGCTGGTATGATGGTCAACCATCACCTGACCAGCATTTGTTGTGTTCTGATCACTGGTATGATGGTCATCCATCATCTGACCAGCATTTGTCATGTTCTGATCACTGGTATGATGGTCAACCATCACCTGACCAGCATTTGTTGTGTTCTGATCACTGGTATGATGGTCAACCATCACCTGACATGCACAAACCAGCATTTGTCGTGTTCTGATCACTGGTATGATGATCAACCATCACCTGACCAGCAGTCGTCGTGTTCTAATCACTGGTATGATGGTCAACCATCACCTGACCAGCAGTCGTCATGTTCTGATCACTGGTATGATGGTCAATCAGCACCAGACCAGCAGTTGTTGTGTTCTGATCACTGGTAAGATGGTCAACCATCATCAGACATGCACAAACCAGCATTTGTCGTGTTCTGATCACTGGTATGATGATCAACCATCACCTGACCAGCAGTCGTCGTGTTCTAATCACTGGTATGATGGTCAACCATCACCTGACCAGCAGTCGTCATGTTCTGATCACTGGTATGATGGTCAATCAGCACCAGACCAGCAGTTGTTGTGTTCTGATCACTGGTATGATGGTCAATCAGCACCAGACCAGCAGTTGTTGTGTTCTGATCACTGGTATGATGGTCAATCAGCACCAGACCAGCAGTTGTTGTGTTCTGATCACTGGTATGATGGTCAATCAGCACCAGACCAGCAGTTGTTGTGTTCTGATCACTGGTATGATGGTCAACCATCACCTGACCAGCACAAACCAGCATATGTTGTGTTCATCCTGGTCTGTGCTATTTCTTTTGCAGGTATCAGACAATGCTGTTTAGAATACATAAGCAAGAATCAGACATATCAAAATACATTCAAATGACCCCCCCATGGGAATTAATTACACAAAGCTGGCCACCAGCATGCAGCCGGGCTGAAATTCAGAATGAATCGCTGAAGGAGATGTATGTGGGTGTGTCTCTGCGTGTTCGTCCATCAGCTCCAGCGGCCCGTGTTCAGGTCAGCCTGGTGTCTCAGCAGAGCGCTGTGGATGTGCTGGAAGCTGGGCCTCTCCTTGGCGTTCCTCCTCCAGCAGCTGTGCATGAGGCTATGGACTGCATCAGGGCAACAGGCGGGCCGTGGGAGATAGACCTGTGGAAGGCACAGCACAGCTCAGCACTGCCATCTTCAGGAGAAATGAGGCATCGACTTTTTAAAAATAAAGGATCTATTGCAGCCACCAAGATGAAGATTCAAATAGAGTAGATTTTCAACAACGCAGTGAGGCTGACCTGCTTGTTCTGGTCTCGAAAGAACTCGCCAGTGTTCTCGATCACCTGGTCGTCAGAGAGCTGCGAGTAGGGCTGCTCCTTACATAGAGTGAGGGTCTCCCAAAGGGTCACCCCAAAGGCCCACACATCACTGGCCATGGTGAACTTCCCCTGGCGAAACGACAAGGGTGCAGTTAGACATGCTGTGGGCTCAGCATACACATGAGCAGTCAACAGTTTGGACACACCTGCTCGTAGAAGAGTGATCATGTGATCACTGGAGCTATTTTCCACGGTTCACCAGCACAGGTTTATGGAAGTGGACATGTCTTCAACAAAAGGAGATACCTGAGGACCTCGGAAGGAGTTCTCGAAGTTCACCAGGCTGGAAAAGGTTTCTCGAAACCATTTCTTAAGAGTTTGGCCTCCACCAGTCCATCCTGAGGTACGCGTATGGTCACCTATGGTCAGGACGTGTGGGGACGTATCTAGGGAAAGCTGAGGTGGTTCGGGCATGTGGTATGGATGCCTTCCGGTCGCTTCCCATTGAGGTTGCACCCATGGGAAGACCCCGGACCCACTAGAGTGATTATATCTCCTGGCTGCTTGGGGATCAGCAGGAACTGATAGAACATGCTGGCGACTTGGGAGCCTGGGCTTCTGTGCTTGCTCTATTGCCACCACAAGCCTGAATAGGATCAAGTGGCAAGTCTAAAAGTCAAAGTCTAGACCTTAAGCCAAGTCAAATGTTGTTGAAGGACCAAGAAAGAGCCGGTCATGCAAGAAAGCTCAGCAACTGGAGATTTCTTCTCAATAAATAAATAAATAAAGGATTCATAGACTTTCTAACGACACTGTACGTTCAGGCAGGTGTGTCCAAACTTTTGACTGGTACAGCAGTTTCGATTCCCACAGAAATTCCCAGAGAGTCCTACCAAGAGAATGCTCTCCCAGGACATCCAGCGGATGGGCAGGACAGCTCGGCCCTGGATGCGGTAGTAGTCCCCGCGGTACAGGTTCCTGCTCATGCCGAAGTCGGCGATTTTGATGGTGAAGCTCGTCCCTACCAAACAGTTGCGGGTGGCCAGGTCCCGGTGCACGAAGTTCAGGGATGACAGATACTTCATTCCCGAGGCAATCTGAGTGGCCATGTTGATCAGTGTGCTGTAACTGCAAGGAGAACCAGATCATAGTTTGTAGGTATGTTCTGCACGAGACCTTAAAGGAGCACATGGCTTTACATCAGATGATCATTGATTTGATACGAGGATCAAATGATGATTTGGACCTTTTTAAGGCAGTCTCACAGACTTGTTTATGTAGTTTCTGACACTGTAAAAAACTGCAGCCATCATGAAGCCTGTCCACAATATACTAATATAAACGATAAAGTATTGGGACACCTGCTCATTCATTGTATCTTTCAAAATCAAGGGTATTAAAGAAAAGAGTTTATCCTGCCCCAGATAACATGTCCATGGGGGCCTGTATGGGCAGCCCAACAGGGAACTAGAAAGTTTCGGGCTTACATATGGATGCCCATCAGGGTCAGTGATGGGAGCAGGAGGGGTTAAACGTGGGCCCAAGCTGGGTTGTACACAGCATATGGAGCCTAGATGGGACTCATGTGAGATTAGGGTGGGCTGTAATGATGGAGCCCATTTGGGAAGCCAGAGTGGGTCCCAGTTACTGTTGGAGTGAAGACTTACTACTAGATGTTGGAGCATTACTGTAAGGATTTGATTGAATCTTTGATTGAATCAAGAGCATTACTGAGGTCAGAATGCTGGATGGTCACCACCCCACCTCCAAAACCAAAAGTACTGGATGGAGCACCAACCAGCATTCCAGAGAAAACCGTCAAGTCCACTGCTGTAGCAGAATGCGTTCAATAGAAGGGGTGTCCACAAACACTTTTTAATCCTTTTTCTTCCTGAACTTTGACGGCCAATCATGTCGTGGCTGGTTGGCATTTAGTATAAGGGGAAAGCAAGCGGTCACATTCACACCAAGATCTCAGACTGGGAGAACCCAAGAACCCTGCAAGCCCAGCGGACAGACCTGATGGTGGCGGTGTCCTTTCGGTCTTCTCCAGAATCTTGAAGCTCATGGCGAGAGAGGAACTGGTTGAGGTCTCCGTTCTCCATGTACTCCGTGATCATGCACAGCGGGTCGCTCTCCACGCACACAGCCAGCAGGCGGATGATGTTGGGGTCCCTCAACCTCGACATGATCCTGATCTCCTTCAGGAAGTCATTTCTGACCAAATCAGCATTAAATTACAATTCCACAATTTTTGAATCGATGCGTCTGAGATATGCGTCTTATCTATAATTAAATAAATATATAAATATAAATACGATAAAAATGTACCTTGTGTTTTTAGTTGCATCTTCTCTGAGAGTCTTGACTGCTACCAAAATGGGCCCGTCCTCAACACCTTCCTCATCTTCCTTCATAAAATCCTGCATTCCGATGGCCTCACACAGGTGAACCTGAAGCAGAAAGCTAGTTCATTTGGGACATTATTTCAGTGAGGAAAACTAAACAGAGCTTTATTTGATCTTATAAGTGTGGCGACGTTACCAGTTCGTAGTCAAAACTAAAGCTAGAGTTGGTTCTAATGCTAACTTTCCATTCCACCTTAAATAGTGCCTCAGCTGCAGTGTGTATATTATAACAGCAGAGTGTAACTGCTGCATGATTTAAGGTGGAGCGGTCCAATCTTTACTCTAGAATTCCGGTTGGTTAGAAACCAAGCTATAGAGGAAATGCTCTGTTCTACCAGCGGGAGAACCACACTCCTTTCTTTGGTTCTAAACTAGCTCTGAAGGGCGCATTCAGAATCAAGGAGGAGGCTAATGCTCATGCTAATGCTAAAGCTAATACACACACGCTAAGTAATCAGACTGCAGAGTTGTAAAGGAGCTGGGAGCTGAATGGTCAGGTAGGTCAGTCAGATTGGACACTGTTCACTAGTGTGGATTAGCACAGTTTACATAAGCTGTATTATTCAAAGGGACACAGATAGATCGGATTGGACTGGTATCGTCCGATTTTCCATCAAACTATTCCTTTAACTGTCTTAAACCCACTGGAGCCTCAACATCAGATCACATCTGCGAGGCCCTTCGCTTTGCTTCTGCTAGTCTAGCTGGACCTCTTCACTGACCTCTCCAAACTGCCCTTCTCCAAGCTTCTCTTTAAATGTCAGCTTCTCTCTAGGGAACTCCTCCAGAGCTCCGTCCCGACCCGGCGGCAGCGGCACAGGGACTGCGGTGACGGAGTAGCCTCGGCTGCTCACAGCCTCCTGCTGGTTCACTATGTCTGCCTCTGCATAATGGGGGGCGGCTTCCTCCGCAGGGCTGGTCGGCGGTTCGTCAGAGGAGGCAGCGATCACTGCTGTAACACAGGCAACAGCACAGTAGTGTGAATAGCACATCTGGGAAGAACCAAGGGAATTAGCTTATGTTGGTTATCTTGAGTTCAGAGTTCAGAACATGGACGTGACAAACCGTGAACATCAAACACGGCTGCTCCTCCTTCAAAAGAACATCCAGCAGAACCAAAAAACAGCTGTAAAACAGGCCAATTCCAAAACCCCAAAACTGTTACATCACAGTCTTGACCGATTTTTCTTTTATACAGCCCCTAAAAGTTACGTTCGGCAAGTCACTAGTGAAAGCCTTTCAAGGCTAAATGCTACATATGCTACATGGAAGGGTAACATGGAAGTGAGACTAAAAAGGCTTAGGAGCTAACGCTGGGCTGACCGGAGCTTTGGAGCTTGGAATGACGTCACACCAGAGCTGACCCAGCAATGTTAGCATTGTCCCAAGTGATTTATTAGTTATTTATTAGATATTAGTTGATAACAACACAATATGCAATATTTTGTTGCGCATCCAAAACACCATGGACATGGACAGTACTGTGTTAATGAGTTAATGAGACACAAACAGCTCGGCCATCTTGGATTTTGAACTCTGGGCTGGTGAGGCTCTCCCAACTTTCCGAGCAGAAAATCTCACTTATGGGGGCGTTCCAGTTGCAATTTCTTACCTGGAATCGGAAAATGCGACATTCCCATTCTAATGGAATGCAGTATTGATGGCACTGTGGGTATCTGCACGGGGAAGCTGGTGAAGAAAGCGTGTGCTAGGCTTAAAGCTAACCCAGACGACAGACTACAGTCTGTTCTGGTAGCTAACTGCACATTGCGCTGAGAGGACACTGAGAGGACACTGAGAGGACACTGAGGCAATAGCACTACTCTGAAATTACTAAAAAAGCGTTTGTAAAGTGCTAAGCAAGGCTAGGCCAGGCTAGGCTAGGCTGCTGTGGGTCGACTCGGTGCCGTTAAACCAGGCTACGAAGGCAGAACTCCAGATTAGGCTCACTGTCCCTCACCAAGGTTCTCCGTAGCCTGAAATTCTGGCGATTTGCGCAAAGCATGAGTTGGCTCCTGATAGTCAGACCCCAGTGGGAAGACCCTCTCGTAGGTAGAGGTGGACTCAGCATCGCTGGAGAGGGAAGAGTGGCGACGGGGGAAGGCTTCCCTATGGGCTGAGAGACGCACCGTCAGTTCATCATCCAACATCCGGCGAGAGGCCTGTAACAGGTTTTAGGAAAATTGTTATCCTATGGTGGGAGGTATATGATCGATAATTATGGGTAATTATGTCCTACTCTAGTGGCATTCATTAGAAGGGGTGTCCAGAAGTATTTGGGCATATATACATACATATGGAATCTGCTCCTGAGTGTCCTATTCTACTGGCACTTATTAGAAGGGGTGTCCAGAAGTATTTGGACATATATAAATACATATATAATCTGCTCCTGAGTGTCCTATTCTACTGGCATTTATTAGAAGGGGTGTCTAGAAGTATTTGGACATATATACATACATATGCAATCTGCTCCTTAGTGTCCTATTCTACTGGCATTTATTAGAAGGGGTGTCCAGAAGTATTTGGACATATATACATACATATGCAATTTGCTCCTTAGTGTCCTATTCTACTGGCATTTATTAGAGGGGGTGTCCAGAAGTATTTGGACATATATACATACATATGCAATCTGCTCCTTAGTGTCCTATTCTACTGGCATTTATTAGAAGGGGTGTCCAGAAGTATTTGGACATATATACATACATATGTAATCTGCTCCTGAGTGTCCTATTCTATTGGCGTTCTTTAGAAGGGGTGTCCAGAAGTATTTGGACATAATCACATACATACATATGTAATCTGCTCCTTAGTGTCCTATTCTACTGGCATTTATTAGAAGGGGTGTCCAGAAGTATTTGGACATACATACATAAATACATATGTAATCTGCTCTTGAGTGTCCTATTCTAGTGGCACGTTAATGAAGGCAACAGTCACTCACTTTCTCAAGCATCTTCTGCCAGACCTGTCGCCACAGGATGATGATGATGATGGCCAGCAGGATGGCAATGATGGCCACCAAGCAGCCAATGAGGATGCGTGTGTTGCTGTCATCGATTTTGTGTGTTGGGTCGCCTCCTAGAGAAGGCAAACCAGAGGATAAAGCAATAAGTATTCATTAATGCTGAAATCGTTCACACTGGATGGTGCATTGCATGACCAGCAGGGGGCAGCGTATGTCTGTGTTCTGCTGGATAGGGAAGGCTGAATGCATCTAATAACTGATGCCAGCAATCCTTCCCTACTCACCTGGGTGTGCACTTGCAGGGTGGCCACGTTTCCGAGGTATTAGAGAGGTGTTGTACACTGACGTGCCTGGGTTTTCGGGAAAGTGATGAGAATTAATTAATTGTACGTCTTACACAAACACACACACACACACACTTAAGTAGAGCACATGGTACCTGACTGGAAAGCAACCTCGCTGAACATCATCCAGGCGTCGCCGAACGCAAAGCGGCACTTAATGGCACTGGCCATGCGATGGCCGAGAGCCACCGTGACGAAACGTGCACTTGTGTTGGTGTTATCTGCTTCAGGTTTGAAGGAAACCGGCTTGGCTTCCCAGTCCGATTCAGAGCGGAAGTAGCAAACGGCTTGCCGGAATACTCGAACTCCCGAAGTGTACATGTTGTTGCAGTGGACCTAGAAGGACGGAGAGAGAGAGAGTTTTGTGACACAAATGCAAGATATTTACAGTCACCACCTCTCACAACTGTTAAGCATGGTGGTGGGAGCGTCATGCTCTGGGGCTGATTTACATTGTTCGCTCATTCTGCCCTATTCACTCTTAAAAATAAAGGTTCTTCAAACGGTTCTCAGAGCAGTGCTACATCAAGTGAAGGTTCTTCAGACCTTTAAAAGATTCTTTACACTACTACACCGATCAGCCATAACATTAAAACCATGTTAACATTCTGTAGGTCCCCCTCGTGCCTCCACAACAGCTCTGACCTGTCGAGGCATCCTGTAGTATCTTGCACCAAGACGACAGCAGCAGATCCTTGTAAGAGCCTTGGGTGCCCATGACCCTGTCGCTGGGTCACCAGTTATGCTTTCCTGGTCCACTTTTGGTAGGTACTGACAACTGTATTCCAGGAAGACTCCGCAAGACCTGCCTTACTGGCTCTGAGCCAGTCGTCTAGCTAGCCCCCCCAGAAGTTCAAGGCAATCACTAAAAGCTTGATATTGCCATGACGTCCAGCCGCAGCTGTAGATGTTCCTAATAAAGTGGCCCTTGAGTGTATGTGAAGCAAGACACACTGCGGGAAAAGCCCAGACTGACCTTCATCGACGTGAAGTTTCGGACGCGGTCAAAGTCGAACGTCATCTCCACAAAACCACTGGGGAAACTGGCGTTGGTCCAGCCCACATAGTCATAGCCGGGCCAGGCGCCATACACTTGGCTTTGAGTGAAGTTATCCGAACCCCAGCTTCCGTCGGTCAGCTGACCAAGGCCTTCTGTCAGGCTGAGAGATAGACCAGAGACTTTACATACAACGCAGGCTGCTGCTCCCATCACATCCACTCGAGGCTGTTATCAACAATTGTATCTCAATTATTGTCGTTTTTCACTTTTTGGCATAATTTGAATACGACCGTTGCTCTCTATATTGGGTTCAAATTTCATGACGAACGGACCAATAGAAATGCTCCAAAATGACTTAGAATAAAATCTTTTTACATTGACTTCCACTGAACGGCAAGAATATTTTTTCCTGCTCCTGTAAAGTTGTTATTTTGGTTAACGTTTTGGACTTCATGCCCCTGGGAACCTAAGTTTCCTCTCTAATGAAGTAACAATCTGGCTCCTCAGGGCCCCCCAGAGTAAATGTACAAAGGATGCCTTAAGAAGATCGTTCCAAGGTCTAATAAACATCGGAAGCTCAGTAAAAGTTTAGTATGTTGAAGATGAAGATGCTATTTACCTGTGGCCCACAGTACCATCGTACACGGTGTCATTGAGGTAAACGTGCTGGCCTTGAAAGGTCATCTCCTGGCCAGCAGGAGCGCTATAAGACAGGAGACCATCTGCAGTAGAGGAGAAATGTAATTTCCATAGCTAAGCTACATTGTAGGACAGATAGAAACACATGGGTGAAGTTAGTAGTGTTAGTAGTGTGTGTTGTGCTGGTGGTACGAGTGGATCAGACACAGCAGTGCTGCTGGAGTGTTTAACCACTGTGTCTGTCCACTCGTACCACCAGCGCAACACACAGTGTGTTAATGTGTAAAACTTCTAAGGCTTAACTGATCGATCGATCGATTGACTGATTGATTAAGTGACTAAACAAGGCCTGACCTAGCCATTCACATCCATAAAGCTCCACCCTCATACACACGATCATGGAGTGGTCCGTCACAGGCATGAAACGCACGAAACGTGCAATGATGGGCGGCTCCAGGTCCTTCAGCACGACGTCATAAGGGTTCTTGTTCCCCTCGATGACCTAAATGTGAACAACCAAAACAACAGACAACATAAAAACAAGAGAGCGTCACCCTGACAAACAGCCATTGCTATACATGAAATGGACAAAAGTATTGGGACACCTGCTCATACATTGTGTCTTCTGAAATCAGGGATATTAAAATGACTTTATCCTGCTTTTGGTGAAGCAGGACAATCTCTACTGTCCAGGGGAGAAGGCTTTCTACCATATTTTGGAACATTGCTGTGAGGATTTGATTGCAATCAGTGACAAGTGCGTTAGTGAGGTCAGGATGTTGGATCAACTGGATCCCAAATGTATCGGAGGGAGCAGCATCCATCATTCCAGAGAACACAGTTCTGCCACTGCTCCACAGATCAATGCTGGGGGGCTTTGACCTCCAATAGACATGATGCCAATAGGTTCACGGCTAGTCAGTACCTTCACCCGTTTGGTGTCCTCACCTGACCACCTTTTCGGTCGTGCCAGGAGACCCAGCGGCCGCCGTCCCGGCTGTACTTTATCCTGTAGCGCTGGGCGAATTCATTGCCCATGCCATCAGCGTGGCGCCCCTGGGTGCCCACCAGCGTGACAAAGTGCAGGGTGCGGAGATCAATCTGCAGGAACTCCTTCAGGCTTTTCGGCTCCGCCACCACGTCCGGACACCAGGCGCCGTCGCCGTCGTCAAAGTCCAGCCTTCGCAGGGAAGAGGGCACTGTCAGGTACATGTGTGAAATGTGACACAGCACACAGTGCGGCGCCCCCTGCTGTGTAGCTGCAGGAGCTAACCCCTGGCCACTGTCACACAATGTGCCTACCAAAAACGTACAAGCATCGGAACTCGACCTTGAAGCGATGGAGGAAGATCCTTTTCCATCATGTGAACTGGCCTGTGGGTGGCACTAGAACAGTAGCCACCTCACAATTTACAATTTATCTGTGGTTTGCCTCCCCATCGAGGCAAGTACACCTTAGTCCTTACGCAAGACCCCTAACTCTACATTCTCCTACATGAATCGCATGTAAATCACTCCGCATAAGAGCCCCGGACAAATGTGTGGGTGGGTGTGTGGGTGTGTGGATGTGTACTTGCCTGCCATATCTAGCTGCGGTCGACTCCGACCACTGGCTGGAGGCAGAAATGTCCTCATCCTGAATCTTGCCGCCAGTCATCCCCAGAGGATACCTGCACACACCTACCACACACACACACACACATACAGAGCCATACAAACAGGGTGAGCTAAAGCAGGGTGCTAGCATAATGCAGGATGCAGGGGTATGAAACCCCCCCAGTATTGAGCTGTGGAACTGACTGTACTTTTAGGAGGAGTTAGGGGTGCTCTCTCCGGGTGGGTAGATGGCGCTCTCTCTCCCCTTATCACTCTTAAGCGATGTTGGCTGGCACAGGCGTCTGTTAGCTGGTGTGGTGGAGCTGGGGATTCGACGGTTTTCTGGGACTACCATCCTATACCATACTATCATCGTACATGTATCAGAGGAGGCATGTGTTAAGTCCTTACCCTCCTAGTGTCGAGAGCATTGCTAGTGCTAAGGGGGGTTATGTACGGGAGGGTTAATTGGCAGTAAAATTTGGGAGAAAAATGGAAAAATCTGACAAACATCAAATCTGTCTTGGCTGGTGGATTGTATTTTGGGTAAGGGGATAACTGGAAATCGGATTATCCGCCGAACCGCTCCTTCAATGACAGAGGTGAGGTAGAGCGGGTGGGTTTGTTTTAGCTGTGAAATAAGGTGTAGCTGCTCTCTAGGAGCTTTCAGCGTGAAGGTGAATAAGCAGGCTCTGCTGCTTGGATCCCCACCCCAAAAGTAAATACCCAAATACCACCCAGCCCCTTCCAGGAGGCCTCTATATGGAGACAGAGGGTCTTTATGTACACCAGCTAGGAAAAGCCTAGAGAGACAAGCTTTAAGAAATTCGGGACTTGGAGAAAATACTTTTCCTTGCTTGTTTGTTTGTGTCAGTGCGTCTTAATGTCAATACAGAGCGACCAATGCCAGTCATAGGCTATTTAAAACAATCAGTATGAAGCTGTTTAAGAACTATTTCAGGTGTCTAGAATGATGAATTGACCTATATATGATCTCATGGCTAAAAAGCTGTAGAACAGAAGGATGTGGTTCTTGTCTTGAATAAAACCAATGCTAAATTAATACTATTTGAGTATACACTGTATAAAATATATACAAAACTGCTTCATCTACCTAATTCTCAGTCAAAACAGTAATCATTTTTCAGAATATATTTCTGCCAGGATGAAATGAAGATGATTCACTTGCATTAAAAAGGAGAACATCAAAGAAAATAGATACACAAAGAAGACTCATGAAACGACTATGCAAGACCTGGTAGACCAATGGAGAACCATGCAAGACCTGGTAGACCAATGAAACAACCATGCAAGACCTGGTAGACCTATAAAACAACTATGCAAGACCTGGTAGACCAATGAAACATCTATGCAAGACCTGGTAGACCAATAAAGAATCCATGCAATACCTGGTAGACCAATGAAACAACCATGCAAGACCTGGTAGATCAATGAAACAACCATGAAAGACCTGGTAGACCAATGAAACAATCATGCAATATCTAGTAGACCAATGAAACAACCATGCAAGACCTGGTAGACCAATGAAACAACCATGCAAGACCTGGTGGACCAATGAAACACCTGTGCAAGACCTGGTAGACCAATGAAGAACCATGCAATACCTGGTAGACCAATGAAACATCTATGCAAGACCTGGTAGACCAATGAAGAACCATGCAATACCTGGTAGACCAATGAAACAACCATGCAAGACTTGGTAGACCAATGAAACAACCATGCAAGATCTGATAGACCAATTAAACAACCATGCAAGACCTGGTAGACCAATGAAACAACCATGCAAGACCTGGTGGACCAATGAAACACCTGTGCAAGACCTGGTAGACCAATGAAGAACCATGCAAGACCTGGTAGACCAATGAAACAACTTTGCAAAACCTGGTAGACCAATGAAACAACTGTGCAAGACCTGCTAGACCAATGAAACAACTGTGCAAGACGTGGTGGACCAATGAAACAACCATGTAAGACCTGGTAAACCAGCAACACTGGCCATCCCAGAATCCAGACCTCAACATCATTGAATGTGTTTGGAATTGTTTGGATGCTGAGAAGCAGAAAATGCTACTTGCCGAAAAAAAAATCTTCAACTACAGAAACAGCTTGTGAACTATGGCTTTTGCACAGTACTCTATATTAATATGGCAGACGGTTCCGAACTTTTCCATTGTTTGCTAACATGTGAAGTATCTGCTCTTTAATGGCCAATGACTCGGCCGTTCGGGTCCATCAAGTCACACTGTCCTAAAAGCAGTGGCTGGAAATGTCCGAGAGCAGTGAATGAATGAAGAACTCCATCACCCCATCAGTCTTGTTGGCCTTGGCATGTTAAACAGACACCAGACCCCCCAGCGCAGGCTCCTCTACGCACCGGCTCAGCGTGAATGACTGCCCTGTTCCAGTCCCCGGCCTTGAAAACCACTAGAGCATCAGCCCACTGAGAGAGCTGCACAGACAAACGGCCACTTCTACTCGAAATTCTTCAATGGATGCCAGTCGTAGGGCCTTTTCCACACAAATGCAACCACTAAGATCACATGTTCAGAGAGCCAGAGCACGGTAACATCAAGCTCACTGTGTATGTCAAACGGTATGAAGACACCCCTTCTACTTGGTGAATTCAGCTACTGACCCAGGTGTTAGGCTCCAGACACAGAGCTTTTATAGTGTCTAGATAACAGAGCTGTGGAGCTGTGGAGCTGTGAAGCTGTGGAACAGTGGAACTGGGTTCTCTGGAGGAATGGAGCTCCATCCAATACCTTTGGGATGAGTTGGACTGCCAGAACTTTTCATAGAACATCAGTATTATGTCTTGTGAATACTGAATGCAGTCAAATTCTAACAGCAATGGTTGGATATCTACCGTGAAGCATTCCCAGACGAGAAGATGGTTTCCCTCAAAGTCCTTCAGATTGGGTTTGGTGTAAACCACTCCATTCTACAGAAACTTCACAGCGGTGGTGAATGGAACCCTGTCCAAGACGTGTTGCGATGCTCGTTGCCATCTTACGCCCCGCCAACAGTATATATACAGAATTTATCTACCACGATGGGCGCGGTGGTCTCAAAATGAAGTGTATTCAGGTCAATTTCTGGCGTATATGCTGCCGTCTTGGCAGTGGAAAACACAGAAGCTCCATTGACCGAAAACAACCTAAGCAGCCGTCAACAGTCAGACGTTCGTCGCTATTATGGCAGTGAATTGTCAACACAGGCACGTGCAGCCCGACGCTCGTACACCCCCATTGAAATAGCAATCCACCAAAGTCAGACAGCACCCGGCTCTTAATAGGAATGGCAAGTGATGCAAGTACGCCCAAAACACACCCATTTTGAGCCAAGCAAAGCGTACTTTTCTCGTCGTTACGATAGCAAAGACACACCGATACGCTCTAAATCAAGCTGCCCTTTAAAAAATCTGTCCCACCTTTGATATACTTCATCAGCTCGAGACACTACTACGTCGCACTATAGGAGGTAAGTAGACAGGTTTATTACAAATGTAGCCTGGAAACCATCGTTTATTGAGGCTGACATGCCTCTTTATGTCCGAGAACTGATGCGCAACCATGTGCGGCCTTGGGTTTCGCTCTTACCTGGATTCACCTGTGACCTCACAGCTCCAGTGAGGACGAGCAATAAGATATGCCATCGCGTCCCAAACATTATGCCTTGATTTTTATGCCTGTGAAAACACAACGCGACAGAAACGAGGGTCACTGAGGGTGAAGTACTGGCCCACCATCTTACACGGACACTCAGATCAGGGGCCGTGGCTAATCTGCTGATGCACAGTTTATGTTAACCCCTTTTTTAGCCCTTCATCGGTGGCCAGCTTCTGACCACAGTGGTGCTCTTGGCTGGATGGTTATGAAAATCCTTGGTGTGGGCTGTTGCTTCCTTATAAGGGCCCATATCACGGGAATCCATATATGGACCCAAAACTAGGCAAAATCATCCTATTTTGCATAAATTTGTTTAGCCCCGCCCATTCACATTCGCTGAAGTTATATGATGTGTTTCGGCCTAGGTTGCCGTCGGAATGAGGCTCAGTACAAAGGCCAATCAGAGCAGAGTTCATTTTCAGCTGTTTACACTATATGTCCAAATGTTTGCGGACACCTCTTCTAATGAATGCACATTCATGCACAACTTTAAGTTGCACCCATTGCTGACACCGATGTGCAAAGGCACACATGCACACAGCTTGTCAAGTCCCTGTGGAGAAGTGCAGCCAATAGAATAGGACTCTCTGCAGCAGATGAACCTAGATAAACCTATTGGCACCATGCTGCCTAAAGCCAGGCGTGGGCTAGAGGGGTATATAAAGCCCCCCAGCATTGAGCTGTGGAGCAGTGGAAGAACGGTGTTCCCTGGAATGATGGATGGTGCTCCATTCAATACTTTTGGGGTTGGGGTTGATGAGGTGGGGTGGGGATCCTCCATCATCCTGACCTCACTAACTCTTGTTGCTCTTGTTGTTGAATGCAATCGAATCCTCACAGCAATGCTCTAGTGAAATCTAGTGAAATGCCTTCTTCCCTGGAGAGTAGAGGCTCCAGCAAAATCGGCAGGATCGACTCTGCTTATTATTACTCTCGATTTCGGAAGTAACAGTAAAGGAGCAAGTGTCCCAATATTTTTGTCCTTTTAGTGTATGTTAAAGTAACAAAAGCAGCCTGTTTATTTCTAAGGGATGAATGAATCAAAGCTGGTTTCAGTACATAAATACACATAGATACCATAACCAGACCTGGGGTGGGGAGCGGGCGGGTGGAGGTATGTAGGAGCTGTGTCCTTTAAACACGAATAGTACGTAACCTAAAGCTACTGAGCGTGACTTTAAAAGACACAAAGGCCTTCTTGTAGGTCGACGAGCTCGCAGGTAAGCCCACTCTCTCTGAACACACAGTCCACTATCCAGTTGTTGTTTATTTATCTTGCAAATGGGGCTCCAGAGGTATGTCTCAGTCAGCTGGATGTGGGCGAAAAGTACTGTACGGTCATTCCTGAGGCGAGCGCCAGGCGATTACTCTGCAGAAAAAGCTGCGGCGGGTTGACGGACACAAGCTGCCGGCTATGATGGCAGGGGCGGGGAGGAAAGGGGGGCTGCATTCTCTGGAAGGATGGAGCTCCATCCAGTACTTTTGGAAGAACTACTCATCCAAAATCAGTACCTGACCTCATTCAATCAAATCCTCACGGCCATGTTCCAACATAAGTCATCTCCCAGAAAAGTGGAGGCTGTTTAATTAATACACTGAACAGTCGGATGTCTACCAAACCTATAGGGGATTTAGGCTAGGTATGTAAACAAATAAACAAACAAATAAACAAACAAACAAATAAATAGGGTAGACCCCTACATTAGCCTCAAATAAGCCCTTCAAGCAAGCCCTAATCCCAACAAGGGGCTTAAGCGTCCTAGCATGGTCTGGTGAGGTGAAATGACCTCAGTGTTGACGCTTATTATTATTATTAATAATAATAATAATAATAACAATAACAATAATAATAATAAATGTTTATGCAGGTGCAGATCATTAGTCATCAAAGTCTCGTCTAGCCTTATGAAGCCTCATGAAAGAGTTCTTTCCCTGAGGTTAAAACTTACCACTCTTAAGCCATGAAGTCCACGAACGCAGCTCCTGTGTGGAATTCCCAAACTGCCCATAAGGTGGACGTGCGCAGTCCTCGCCTGCCCAGGCCGTTACTGGAAGCAGAGAGGGGAGTGAGGGCAGTAGCCCTTTAGCAGAGCAGAAGTAAACACACAGGGGGGGCCAGCGCCACTTCTGGGGAAGTGCCAGCCAGCCCAGAACTCCACCTGGGACACATAAGGATCCAATTATGGGGCAAGGAAGCCATTTACTGCTGTTTCCTTTACGTTCCTACTTTCTTACAGATCTCACAGCTATGAGATCGACACTTTAAAAAGAGGTGATGTTGATGCAGCATTGATTTTTGAGCAGAATCATCATTTTGGTTGAAATTTTGATTTTGGTACTAAAGTTGGATTGACGGTGGAGCATCGATGAAAGTTGCTGGTTGCTAATGTTGGCAGCAATGACACTGAATTTACACTGAGTTATATTGACCACGTACAATTTCTGAGTGAATATTGGTAATGCATGTCAGTTCTAGCTGATATTTAATTATTTTAAAGCTTTAACTAAACTACTTTTACATTACTGAGGTAAAATGTTTGCTTGTGACTAAAGATTTTAGCTAGCTAACTAGCTATGTCTTTGGCTGTTAATGGAAAAAATTCTAGTTCGGGTTTAGAGTCACTGGGGTGAGAGTTCTAGCCGGGTTTAGAGTCACTGTGGTGAGAGTTCTAGTCGGGTTCAGAGTCACTGTGGTGAGAGTTCTAGCCGGGTTTAGAGTCACTGTGGTGAGAGTTCTAGCCGGGTTTAGAGTCACTGGGGTGAGAGTTCTAGTCGGGTTTAGAGTCACTGGGGTGAGAGTTCTAGTCGGGTTCAGAGTCACTGTGGTGAGAGTTCTAGCCGGGTTTAGAGTCACTGGGGTGAGAGTTCTAGTCGGGTTTAGAGTCACTGGGGTGAGAGTCCTAGTTGAGTTTCAAATCTCGGTGGTGAGTCCTAGTTGAGTTTTGAGTCGCTGAGGTACGAGTCCTAGTCGAGGTTTGAGTCTTGGTGGTATAAGTCGTAATTAAGTTTAGAATAAATGAAGTGCAAGTCCTAGTCGGGGTTTGAGTAACTAGGGTTTGAGTCCTTGAGTTTCGAGTTACTTGTGCGTCAGTCCTAGTCGAGGTTTGAGTCTCAGTGGAGTTCTAGTCAAGTTTTAAGTGTCTAGGGTTAGAGTCTTAGACTCACTGGAGTGAGAGTCTTAGTCGACTTTAGAGTCACTGGAGTGAGAGTCCTGGTCAAGTTTAGAGTGTCTGGGGTCAGAGTTCTAGTCGAGTTTCGAGTCTCAGTAGTGTGAGATATAGTGGAGTTTAGAGTTAGTGGGGTTTGAGTTCAAGTCGAGTTTTTAGTGTCTGGGGTGAGAGTCTTAGTCGAGTATAGAGTCACTGGGGTGAGAGTCTTAGTCGAGTTTAGAGTCACTGGGGTGAGAGTCTTAGTCGAGTATAGAGTCACTGGGGTGAGAGTCTTAGTCGAGTATAGAGTCACTGGGGTGAGAGTCTTAGTCAAGTTTAGAGTCACTGGGGTGAGAGTCTTAGTTGAGTATAGAGTCACTGGGGTGAGAGTCTTAGTTGAGTTTAGAGTCACTGGGGTTTGAGTTCAAGTCGAGTTTAGAGTCACTGGGGTTTGAGTTCAAGTCGAGTTTAGAGTCACTGGGGTTTGAGTTCAAGTCGAGTTTAGAGTCACTGGGGTGAGAGTCTTAGTCGAGTTTAGAGTCACTGGGGAATAAGTCCTAGTTTAGCTCAGAGTAACCGAAGTGCAAGTCCTAGTCAAAGGCAAGTCCTAGTGTGAGTCCTAGTCAGGTTTAGAGTCAATATGGTGCTGTGCCTCAAACTGCTTTAAATAAAATGTGTTTTATTTACTATGTTTTCCTCCCCAGTCCCGTTTCAGCAAGCACAGCAAATCAGCAGAGACCATCCGACAGCCACTTCACTGTAAAACAGTCCCGTTTATTGAGAAGCACACAGACAGAACAGCTCTATAATACCTAGACTAACTCACAGCAGCTGAGAAACTGAGCGAAGCAGCAGTCGAGCAGAAGAAGAGCAAATCCAGTAGCAGAGCACGGCACAGCAGTCCAGACACGGAGGGCCTGAGGTGGGTCACTTTGTTCCGTGTACCTGTACGAACTGTCTCAGCCCAGACTGCTTTATGAAAAAAGCAGCACTGGCCAATCAGAACACAGGTCATTTACATATGCACAGATGAGCCAAAACATTAAGACCACCTGATGGTTATCTGTGTGCCACCAAAACAGCTCACCCTATGAGACCACCTGCGGTATCCTGGTAAGATGTTCCAGCAGATCCCCCAGAAACCTCTTTCAGTTGTGAGGAGGATCCACATCCCACAGGTAAACACACCACACCCAGCCACCTTCCTCGATTGCCTCCGTCCAGACACTTGTGTGCCCATCGAAGGCACCTTTGATGGTGGACAGGGATTATCACAGGCATTCTAACAGGATCGTGGATGCTGCACTGTGGGGCAGCTTAGATAGGATAGCCATTGTTGCCTTCATACATCGATGAGCCTTGGGCTTACCTTAGACCACTGTCTGTAGTCAGCCACACATGCCTCGACCTTTTGGAGATGCTCTGATCCAGCCGAATGGACATAACCAAAAAAAAGGCTCTTGTAAAAGTGACTCAGGCCTTCGCTCCTGACCATTTCTCCTGCATCCAACCCAAGGACCATCTGTGGTTGCTTCCTCGAAGAGTGGTCTTTTGTTTTGGCTCATCTGTGAAAAAGTCTTAAAGGCACAGTAACAAAAACAGACTTCCTTGTAAGGGATAAAGAGAAGATAGGAGATGGGAGATGGTCATGCGAAAATAATCACCTTGGCCAAACCTGGGTCATTAGGCGACCTGAAAATGTAGAAAACAACCCACACGATACTGCCATCACTTACTTACTTTGCTACAGAAGAGAAAACAAGCAGAAAAGGACAGTCAAACATACAAAATATCAACAGGAGCATGCTGGTCAATCATGTTTCAGGATAACACAGACGCTTCACGAGGCAGTGGGCACTGCTGGTCATTTTGCCCTCCAGAACGGACAGCTGGTCTGTGATTAAAGTAAACGAAGGTACTGAGAACAAGCGGGACGTTTGCTGTCTTTATGTTTGCTGGTGGTGGCAAAGCAATCCAGGATTTTTCCTACTGCGCTGCCAAGACTCGCAGCACCCTTGACAATCTGGAGGTTGGGTTGCGACTAGACTAAGATCAGACCAGATCAAATTGGACTGGATAATATCAACACTTGGAAAATTTCAAGATGCTATCCGGTTTAGAATAGGTTTTCAAATGGCACTTCTGGAACATAGTGATATGAAGTCCTGTCACAGGTATCTGTGGGGTATAACACTTTTATTAAACACCCAACCCAGATTTGGGGACAGTAATACATGATAATAGCTAAGTAATTGAGTAATGTGGACAGTTGGACCACGGTAACTTTCAGCCTTTAGTAATATCAGAGCTTTCTCTGCGGGATTGCCTGTTTTTGCTGCAGTCCTATATAGTGATGAGGAATAAGCACAGTGTCTAGGATAACAGTAGACCAAGTGTGTCTCCGACCCCCTTTACTGACCCCAGCTGTCTCGATCATCGCTCTCGTCAGTGTTGGACTCGTAGCCAGACGCGATGCCAGACTCTCTGAAGCCAGGTGTCTCCAGAGCACTGAAGAATTGACCCTCGGTAGGAGATCCTTCGGCCGCCTGCTCTTCCTCTGGACCCTGGCCTGAGTCTCGGTCCTGCTCTTTCTTCTTCTCCTGCGCTGGGAGTCCAGGAAAGAAGCAGAAGGAAGAATTCAGCTGGACCAGGCTGGACTCTTGGGGGACGCTGCCTTGTGGAGAGGAGGGACAGGCTGGGCCGGTGGCAGCGTTGGCTCTCAGCGCAATCTCCAACAGGCTGTCCTGAGATCCTACTGCAGGAAAGAGGTCATCACGTCACATGTCCTAGTGGTGTTAATGTTATGGCTGATCGGTGTATATGTGCAGCTAATTACTGGATACATAAAAAGTCAATTACAGAACCGCACTGTAATTATGGACTCACTGGACGAGGTGGAGTGTGTGCGCAGCTCCAGCTCCTGGATGTGTTTGACCAGCAGGGAGAGGTGCTGCAGGAGCTCGCTGTTCTGCTGCAGGAGCTGCTCCACCCGGGCCTGAGCCTCCGCCCTCGCCCTCGACTCTACAGACAGCTGCTGCTGGAGCAGGACCGCCTGGCAACAAAACAAACAACAATCAGCTAGCACAAGCGTCCAATCGTCCAGTCAAACGAGCCAAATGTGTGATATTGAAGCATACAAATGCCAAGATCTTAGCAACCACCTGAGATACCCCAGCAACCCCCTTAAAAATGCACAGCAGCACCCTAGCAACCTTGCGATACTGTTTCTGTGAGCTTACCCCTTATATGGATGTGATTCACAACACCAATACCGCAGCAACACCCTCGTATCCATGTGTGACATTAAAGCATACAACTACCAACATCTTAGCAACCACCAAGAAGAGCATAGCAACACCCTAGCAACCTTAGGATAGCAACTGGACAGCCTCAATGTACCAACCAGCTAAACACAACACCAAGCAATATTTAATATCTGCGGCATAGCATCTGTTTTGAACACCACAGCAACCACCTGCATAGCAAATACCTAGGACACCATAACAGCAGATCATCTGCCTAGCAACCGCATAGCATCCGTCTGGGATATTGCTTAGCAACAACAGCAGCTTTTCGCAATGCAACCATGTGAGACCTCAAGGTCTCATAGCAAGCCCATCTGTAGTGCATAGCGACCGCCCTGAAACTGCTTAGCAACTGCCTGGGACACCATGCTTAGCAACAACTGCAACCGTTTGAAACACGGCAGAGCAAACATCTGGCAACTGTAAAACAGCCACCTGCAATACCATGGAAACCTCTTATCAGTTGCCATAGCAACTGCTTTGCAACCACCAGGGATACCACCGCAACTGCTTAGCAATTGCACAGCAAGCCCATCTGTTGTGCATAGCAACTGTCTTGAAACTGCTTAGCAACCATTTGGGAATTGCATCGCTCTGCATTTTTTCAGAGATTCCAAACAAATCCATGTAAATCCATGAATATGCAATATCCTCTTCCATCAGTCGATCCAAAAGCTCAACCGGACAAAAGCATGAGAGACGAGCAGCAGGTGAAGAAAAGCCTAAATGCCACGTCAGAGCGTATCTGTTTGAGTGGTGCCCCTGCCTGTGCTGAGGCAGCCTGGTTCTTCTGCTCCTGCTGCTGAAGCTGCCTCTGCAGCAGCTGCACCTGATGGCTCACGGTCAGGGGCTCGGACACAGGCGACGCCAGTCTGGACGGCTCTATTTCCAACACCGGGTCTTCAGAAGCATCCTGGAGAAGACAAGAGACAAGTGTTGTGCCCTTTAATGCAGTCTGGAGAATAAAGGAATTATGTATTTACACACTTTCCCACTACACTTCATATCATTCCCATTCTGCATCAGTAGATTCAAGCTGGCACTTCCGACTTCCAGGAATTTAAGCCTGTCTTGGCTTTCTAGGGAAGCACAGTGTGCCTAGTCCAGCAGTTCACCATATAAAACGAAGCTAATGCTAATCGCCAGTACATTTGGTTAGCTTAGACTAGTTAGACTTTGATTAGTAATATAAGCAGATCTGGCAGGAAGGTTTAAAGATGCCCTAGAATGGAAAACCGTATTTATCTTGATGAACCTCGAACCCCCAGCCCACTCACGAAAGCCATTCGAGACTAAGCGCAGTGGCTACTTTGAGAGAATATGGGCGTGAGGCTACAGAAAAAGGCTAAACGCTAATGCTAGGTTGACTGGAGAAGGGAGAAAAGTCAGCCGGAGCGAGCGCTGCAGCAGGTATCAGTGTGGGGGAAGTCGAAGGACTACATCATGTCGTCCAGCAGCCGACGGGAGTGGCTAAAAGGCTAATAGCTAACACTAGGCCTGCCAGAGAAGGGAGAAAGGCCACCGGGGTACAATCTCTTCAGCTAGCTAACCGCACATTGCACTGAGAGGACCCAGAGAGGACAGAAACACTCTTCCGTAACACGGCTAGGCCAGGCTAAGCTAGGCTGGGTTAGGTTAGACGGCTCATGGGTCATAACGGTGACGTAAAACAGTGAGAGTAGAGCTTATTAGAGCTTAGTAGAGCCAATCTGGTGCTGTCATTTCACCCACCCGTTTGTAGCTCCCCTTAGCACTAGCGATGCTCCCGACAATAGGAGGGTAAGGACTTAACACACGTCTCCTCCGATACATTCAGAGTTAGGCACCGCCTCTTTTCCAACTGCTGCTGATGTGCCGATAGCCAGGCAGCCGACACGCTCTGAGGAAAGCTCAAGGTCCCCAGCTCCTTCACTCCAGCTAACAGACGCCTGTGCCAGCTAACATCGCTTAAAAGAGCTCGGTCGACTGTGCTCTCTCAGACTCCGGCAGCTGATGGCAAAGCGGCTTGGCTTGGGATTCGATCTTGCGGTCCCTGAGCCATAGGGGTAGCGCATTAGACCTCTGAGCCACTCTGAGCTCCCTTGATGGCCACGTTTTTGTGTATTAATCAATGAATTTCCCTGAATAATCAAATATTAATATTTTCAGCAACCCTATTATAACTAATAATAGTAGTAGCAGTGGTGTTATTACAGTTGCATCAGTAGTGATGAAGCATCCAGAGGCAGTCGAGCATCTGTTCCATCTGTTGCCAGTGAATCACAGCCTAGTCCTTGCTGTCAGACATTACAAATATATGAAAGCCTCATTGCAAAGTCTCTTTCAGACTCCTTGATACCTCAACAGCTCAACCACAAGGAGGTGGTGCGATGGAGTCTGTGGGGATGTTCCTTATATCTTATTTATGACGGACACTGTGGAATGCTGCTAAAAAAACATGTAAAATGTATGTCGTGCCATGTATTATTCATCACCTTCTGGCGGCAAAGAAACTTCAAAACAAACCTGCCAATTAACTTCTTAGTAAACACCAGCAGTGAGAGCATCTAGGATCTAGGTTTAGCAAGCGTAAGAATCTGAGCCATCGGGCAGGTCCTGGTTGGGTTGTTCCTGGTGTGCAGTGGTCAACGCTCTTCGCTGGTGTCCATGGAGGCCACACCTCAGACCTTACAGGACTTAAAGTATCTGTCTGATGCTAATGTCTTGGTGCTAGATACCATAGAACCATGAGGTTGTGCCTCCTCGTGACTCCTCAAGACCTCTGAAGGTGTTCTGTGGTATCTGGCACCAAGACATTAGCATCAGACACTAGCACCTGCCTGATGTTCTGGGTTGTCCCATAGAGGCCCCACCTCAGGGCCTTGAATATACATCAGTTATGTATATAGTTACATATATATATATATATTTCTTTTATTTTTTTTAAAGGCCACAATACCTTGGCATCCTTGTTTCGGACAGAATCCTCTGTGGTGGTGTCTGAAGGTGAGGTCTTCTCCTCTTCACTTCTCTCCTCCTCCCCTTTCACCAACCAAGCTGCCAATGCAAAAGAGTCAAGTTTTTGAGTGATGCCACAGAAGAACCACGGTTGGTTCCATGAAGAAGCATATTTGTAAAAACTAAAACGGTGACTATGTGGAATTGGCCTTTTTTTAACATTTAAAAGGTTCTTCACCCTCACAGCTCTCCAAATCTGGACCTTGACTCCTGGACTTTGTAATCCTTGATAGGTGTGACACTACTTGGACCATTAACAGTTCCCTTAACTTCCTGAAAGAACAAAATCCAGGGCTGGAACTCAAGGTCCAGATTTGAAGACCTGGGTTCTGTCTCTGGAGATGGGATAGCGACCACCATCCCATCAGACAATGGATCCGATGTTCCAATAGCAGCTCCAAAACTGAAGTGATGGACATTCAAGGTAGTGTGCAGTACAGCTTAGATGCTCTGCCCGAGCCTGAGCCCAAGCCTGACCCGATGCCCAACACAAACTCTGGCTGAGATTTCTCACAACGTTCCTCTAGCTCGGGTAGAGTCGGGCTGGATTTTTTGGGCCCGATCTAAGCTCTAGTGTGCTGAAGCTCTCAAAATGGACCTAGCCTCGAAATGTGGTTGATAACAAATGGTTAACTAGAACCCGGGACTTCTTTCCTAGCATTTGTTTAAAGATATGCCCCAAAACAAAGAGGTCTGGAGAATAAGTATGCTGGTAAAGTCGTAAAGCATCTAGAGTACAGCTCTTACCGTCAACACTGTCCAGGCTTTGTTTATGGCAGACCTCAAACGCCTGGCCGATTGTCCTCACTATCCGCATAGCCTGGCTCTGGGACACAGGAGAAGAAGGACAATTTAAAATTAGCATGATTGGAGAATTAGCACGATTAGCATGACTGATCACTGACCCGAGACGCAGTCCATCAGCAGATCCATGTTTGATACGTGTCTGACGTGTGCTTCTTTGATTTCGCATTTGGGAGATGCTAGGCTAATGTTGCTAATAATGACTAGACTTAGACTGTCATCAACCTCATCTCTGTAAACACATGCTCAAATTTGGTGAAGTAAACTGAAGCTATTAAATTATTGCTTTTATAAAACAAACTAAGGCTAAAATACACAAATGTAGTTCGTTAAGCATGAGCACTGTTAGCAATAATGCTAATAATGTGACGCAGCCGCTCCACGTAACTTAATATGTTCGAGCTGCAAAGTGAGACCAGCTCCGTATTAATGCCTTTGGGTTTAGAATGGGCTCCTGTAGGTGTCATGTGTATGTGTCCCAATACTTCTGTCAACACAGTGTACCAAATGAAGCGCCTTCGGCTGATCGATTGCTTCCGTGGGGTCAGTGATCCAACGCGCTCGTTTGATTTCTCTCTGATTTTTGTAGCACAGCTGAAAGAACATTAGGCAAAGACCAGATGAGAACATGAGGGAGGAGAAGGGACATGGTGGTGGACAGAAGTGGTGGACAGAAGTGGTGGGTGGGGGGGGGGGGAGTGAAAGCGAGAGAATTACATTCATGAGTCCATTCTACATCAACAGCGCTGTCAGGGTGATGGATTAGTTCATTTCAGACCAGATGGGATTTGGAGCTCTGGATCAGCTTCCATTACCAGACGGACTCTCTTATAGACCTGCTTGATCTGTTTCCTTGTTTTGAGCATCAATTACTGGACGTCACTCCATCATGAAAAATTAATCACCCGGTATTTAATGAGCGCATTTCCATTAAAAAGTGCATGTGTACATGGAAGCCAGGGAAGGAGATAACCTAATGCTTTTGAATGAGGCACTATACAGAGCGTAGAGGTTATTGGAACATTCACCCACAGATTTTCTCATTTTTCATTTTCAACTTTTGAGGGTGCTGGACATTCAAAGGTGTCCTAGAATTAAAAAACTGCATTTTTAATGGAGGTGAGAAACTGTGAACCTCAAACACTGCTGTTCCTCCTTCCAAAGAACATCAACAGCAGATCCGAAACAGAGCTGGAAAAGGGGCCGTTTCCAAAACCCAATTCCCCCCATCATGTAAATACAGCATACAAATTTGGAGAGTCTGGAGAACAGTCGTATACAAAGAACTTACAGCCAATCAACACTGAATTTGCTCTCTTAGCTACAAATACTGAGAACGTTAGCCAACACCTGATTGTGCTGACAGGCTGGGGTGCAAAAACGAGACGGAGAAATCGATAGATCTTCTGGCGAGGTCAATAGAAAGCAGATTAAACTAACCTCTACCAAACTCATTAGTATCCCACCTCAATCCCTCTCGTCCACCAAATGACAGGGAACCCCTTATAGCTGCTCTGTGTGGATCAACCCATCAGCACCAAATTTCGAATCTCATTAAGAGAAGGGTGCCCAAGGGAAGCCGACCGACCGACCTTTCTCTTGGACTTGAAGACGTTGCAGCGGAACACGTTGCTCTTCTTATCCCTTGCGATGTAACTGAATATCTTCAGGTCCTGGGAATCATGGGAAACGTAGAATATTCTAGAAAGGAGAAAGAAACGGACACGGTAGCATCAATGTAATGCCGAATGAACTGTGGCAGCAACCATAAAATGTGATGAAGACGTGTTCGGTGACTCCTGGCCCAGGTCATAAGCCACCCACTCGGACAAGATCGGGTGCCAGGACTGCTGTGCTCCCACAGGAGGAGGGATGTGAGCTGACAGCCGGGCAGAAACTGCAGCGGTAGACATTGGATTGCCTCCTCAGTGTCATTGATGCAAAGCACCAATTGCTATTTGAGCTCTAACAGCGCCCCCTTGTGGGTGAGTGAGTGATAGAGTAAGTAAGTGAGCTCTGAGTGATCCGATGACTAAGGTGCAGCAGGCACTGTAAGCTAAGGATCGCGCTGGTTCAGGAATCCCAGGTCATGCTGCTTGCCATCAGCAGCCGGAGTCAGAGAGGGCACAATTGGCCTTGCTCTCTCAGGGGTGCTCAGGGGTGGGTTGATGGCACTCGCTCCCCACTTCATCACTCCTAGTGTGATGTTGGTCAGCACAGGCGTCTGTTAGCTGTTGTATGAAAAGTCGTTGTACGTAATTATCGTGACAGGCCTAGCTGTGGCATCCCCAGGGAATTACTGGCAAACTCCTAAAGATAGAGTCAACGCTTAGACAGTTGTACCACCCGACCCCCAAAATCGGGCAAGCTTTTTAAGAGCTCTGACTTCTCGAAATTGCAATTCCGCAACACCACTTCTATAATGGCAACTACAGGAAATGAATATCATCTTTTAAGCTTTTTAGGCAGACGTGTGAGCTTCTTTTGTGTACGATATCGCTAACATAGACAGATATCACATACTGAATAATTACTGACCTGAATATCAGCTAAGTAAATCCGTTCCCTATAAGATCTATGATGCAGTAAGAAGGGTAACCTACCTGTAAATGGGGTCCTGCGCCAGGGTTACTTGACTTTCGTCCCAGCTGTACCCATTTTTCTGGAAAACATATTTAGCATAGAATGAGTTTAGAAAGCAGATTCAGAGCACATCTTCACACTTCCCTCCATTATGAGACGAAGTGAAAGTAGGGCATGAGAACACCCCAAAGGCTGGTACCTTTTTCTTCTTGCGCAAAACCACTTTGACACCATCCACAGCGACGACAAGGCTGACTTTCGTTTTCTTAATGTTCTTCACTTTAAACTCGTACTGGAAATAAAATAAAAAATACAAAAAAACATGTTCAAGTTCTGAGGTTTAGACATCCAACACATCCGAACTACAGCAGGGATCGCTTCTGTAAAGACTAGACATGAAACAGGAAAATAAAAACGACATGGACGCTAAGATTCGCTTGTGAGTGCTGCTTCTGGGAGACCTGTTGACTGCGCTAGGAGAAATTCACCACAGTTTAACCCTAACCCTATACATAAACAAGAAGCCCTCAGAGCTGGGTTGAGATGGAAGTGAGAGATCCCAACGCAGCAGATCTTTGCTTTGGATCTTTGAGACTATACAGGTGGTTTGAAGGGCCTTCAGCCCTGTGAACCCATCTAGGGTCCAAACAAACTAATCCGCTAGCTAAGACAGTTTGGCTAAGGTACACAGTTTCTCTGAAGCACATCAAATCGTATGTTAGCAAGTTAGCAGTAAGAACATAACTCATGGCCTCAGCTTCTCTGAGAAGATCGATAGGAAACATCTATCTGGTGCCGATCCATTTTTTATCTGCTGAAAAAACAACGGCTAACAGTACCTTCCAGTACTACATACGGCCAGTTTGTCAGTTAGCAGCTGTTGTATTAGCACACTTTAGCCAAAACTGATTTGTCCATGATGAGTCCAGTGAACCCATATAGGGTCCAAGCAAACAACAATGACCCTGTTCAGTTTACTGGGCTCTGTTCAGACAGCTAATCCGCTAGCTAAGACAGTTTCTCTGAAGCACATCAAATCATATGTTAGCAAGTTAGCAGTAAGAACATGGGACATGGCCTCAGCTTCTCTGAGAAGTGGATTCTGGATTAATCTGCTGGGCTGGGTTAGATATTTTATCTGGTGCTGATAGATTTTTTTATCTACTGACAAAAACTAAAAAAACACCATCAACTTCTGAACACTTTACTACTTCTTTTCTGTGACACTCTCTCTCAAAGGACTCTCTCCATATTCCCCAAAGGGCGATAAACCCAGGCATGCCTGGAGAAGTCTTGCTCTGGTGCATTGCTGTTGTCATAAATCTAAAAGCGGCCCTGGAGCACGTCCAAAGACTTGTTTAGCAGCGTCGCTGAGAGGAAAGCCTTTGCACCAAAGGACGTGTTCTCTGAGATCTGCTCCCATGCAGATAAGAGCCGAACGGTAAGGGAGCATTCATGACTTTGTAAGCCATCAAGGAACCCTTCTTCTCCTGGGAGCATTTCAGAAGAACCTGCCAAGTGGAGGTGGATGTTTTCCAGTGGACGTGACTTCACGACAGATGTCATGCCGAGCAAGCCATGAAACAGTGGATCAGCTACTCGTTTTAGAGATTTGGGTTCGGCGAGAAGATCCAGCCTCATTCTGTCATCTTAAATCCCTGCTGATGTGACATAAAAGGAAGGATGATCTCTGAATAGTATCAAAAAAATGATGGTCGCTTTCAGGGCCATTTGTTTTTCCAGTGCTTCCCAATCCGATCGGAGTACTGCTAAGTATCCGGCGATTGGATTTGATCTGATCTGATCTTTGCATTTCTATAAATAATACAGTCACAGTGTTGGTACGATATGCAGCTCACTGTAAGCAAAATAGTTCCCGGCCTAACCGGAGAATAGTGGACTCCTAACAGTGCCCATCAAAAGCTTCTCACTCCTAGAGGGCGCCAAAGTGCACTCTGCTAGAGCACAGCGGTAAAAACAAAGGATTGGAAGTGGATCAGGCTTAAAATAGCTGATTCCGGATCCTTTCAGATATGCCCTGCCAATCCAAAGCCAGTCCACTCCACTCAATCCGATCAAATCCGATCAGATTGGGACAAGACTATTTACTATCCGAAAAAGCTAAAGAGTCTATACATGGTTTGACAATGGCAAAATTGTGTTGGAGAAATTCTCAAGTTCTTTAGGTACTATTTTTTTCCCTCAGCACCCTGCATGTATCCCTCCACCCTGAATGTATTTACAGAATAACACAATGTGTAAAAGCATGTGAACACCCGAGGTAGTGTTTTATCGCAAGTGACAGCACGGCTGTGATTTGGTCGAAGATCATCACAGCTGCGATGTTATTTACGATAAATCATAACCAGTGATATAAGCAGTGTTCTACTGCTTTTATACACCAGTTTTTACAAAACAAAGAAACACAACCAATAAAAATAGCCTTGAATTTAATACGGTCAGATCCTTCCGCCAAAAAGTAGTTCCACAACAATGCGTCATTGCTATGTAATGCTAACAATTCCAGAACACCAGAACTGACTAAGTGTTCGTTAAGGTACCTGTTGGGTCCTGTACACAGTCCAAGATACTGTTGATACTATAAGGCTCACCTTTGGCCGTGGTACTGTCCAAGTTTAGCTAAAGGCGTCTGTTTACGGAAAAAGTCCCGCCCTTCAGCAAAAAGAGCCAATCAGCTTGCTGGTTATGTAACAAGCAGAGAAGGGGTCGACGTGCTAGTGGGGAAAGCCACCCTCAAAGTAGCGCAATAGTCTGAACAAGCCAATTACTGAGCCGACCGCTACAAACTACCTGTGATGTTTTTATCAGATTTGATCAGTAATTTAAAATATGGATTAGAGACAGTAATCAGACCTTGTCTCTCAGTTTGGCCTTTTTAGAGTCGTTAAAGTGCTCAGTTTGTGAGGCTGGAACTAACGGTTGTGTAAAATTGTATAATATATGAACGAATGAATATTCAGTACTTTATTTATGTTTCTGTTTCTGTATGTCTTGTTTTATAATGCAGCTCCCACTCACTCGTATCCTCCTCATGGCTGCCAGGATCTCCAGCCTGCTTTTGGGTCTGACAACGTCCAAACTGCCCACGAACTGAAAACGGAAACACACCGAAGTTACATACAATCAATTAAGAGAAATAAATGTATGTCAAAATACTGTGTATCATGAAATTGTCTTCAAACATTAATGGTTCTGCTGAAGAATCCAGCTTCTAGATTGGACTTGCTGGTAGCTGGTTTAAAATTTTCTTAAGTTGCTCTTAAATGATTAGTTAGCTCGTCTTGACCAGCATGATATATGTTTTCATTTGAGTTTGCTGGACTAGAAGGTCTGCCAGCATGAGTGACTTGATCAAGCTGGTCGCACAGGTTGGCTAGTTTGGTCAGGTTGGTCATGCTGGATAAAAACCTTTCTCATACTGGTCGTGGCCAGGTTAGTCATGTTGGTATTGTTCATGCTGGTAGAACACCTTGATTAGACTGGTAAACAAGTTTGGCCGTTCTGGTAGACAAGTCATACTGGTTGACTATCTTGGTCAAGTTGGGCATGCTGGTAGACAAGCTTGGTCATACTGGTCAGCAAGCTTGGCCATACTGGTTGACTGTCTTGGTCAAGTTGGGCATGCTGGTAGACAAGCTTGGTCATGCTGGTTGACCAGCTTAATCATACTGGTTGACTATATTGGTCAGGTTGGGCATGCTGGTAGACTGTCTTGGTTGTGTTGGTCATGCTGGTTGACAACTTTGGTCATACTGGCTGACTGTCGGGCCAGATTGGCCATGCCTTGGTCATATTGGTTGACTATATTGGTCACGTTGGTTGACCACCTTAATCATACTGGTTAACTATCTTGGTCAGTTTGGACATGCTGGTAGACAAGCTTGGCCATACTGGTTGACTGTCTTGGTTGTGTTGGTCATGCTGGTTGACAACTTTGGTCATACTGGCTGACTGTCGGGCCAGATTGGCCATGCCTTGGTCATACTGGTTGACTATATTGGTCACGCTGGTTGACCACCTTAATCATACTATACTGGTTAACTATCTTGGTCAGTTTGGACATGCTGGTAGACAAGCTTGGTCATACTGGTCAGCAAGCTTGGCCATACTGGTTGACTGTCTTGGTTGTGTTGGTCATGCTGGTTGACCACTTTGATCATATTGGCTGCCTGTGGTGGCTGGATTGGTCATGCTGGTAGACTAGCTACTAAACCATCAAACTCAAATGGAAACCCAACCTGTGCTGGTCCAGAGCTGCAGGGATTATATATTTGTAGCACATCGTCCACCCCTAAGATGGACAGACATGCATCTGTACTGAAATTAGGGAAATGCAACAGGTCAGTTGGGCTTGGCGAGACACAGTGCAGCCTGTGAATGGTCACCTCTGGTCAGGTAAACCAGTCCCGTTTTTAAACCGGTTTAAATCAGGAAAAAACAGCATTTCCACTCACCTTCACCTCAAACGTGACACCATACTGGAAGATGTCGTCGTTGTCCACCGGGGTCCTCGGGTCCAGCGCGTCGTCCACCAGGTTATACTTGCTTTTCTCGGGCATTTCGCAAATAATGTGACTCTTACCCAAACACGAGCTCCAGCTGTCCACACCACAGCTGTCATGCGCTGACCAGCGACTGAGAAGCCTCACACACAGAACCCTCAGTTCTCCCAGAGCATTTCAGAAACGAGTCAAAAACATTAATAAACTTATAAATAAATCAGAAATGTTAAATTCGTTAAATTAAAATAATAATTAGAAACACTGAAGCCCTGATTGCAGCTGTCTCGTGCCGCCAGTGAATGGATGCAGCTGTGCAGCGTGTTTATTTTAGTTTACACCCGTTTTCAGGAAAGGTCCCGCCCCTCCTGCGCTGGGATTGGCGTATGGAGCCCAGCGTACTGGGCTGTTATTGGCTGGAGGTTCATGCCCACAAGCCGTTCGCCGAGTAATAAAGTAGTAGCCAATCGTTGCGCAGAACGGCAAACTGTACCAAATACGGGTGGAGAAAACTGCTGCAGCCTGCTCTCACTGCTGCTTTACTGACTGTACTGTGAAATTCCGCACAAGGCTGACATCTAGTGATATTTACTGTTAGTGCATGTAATGATAGAGTTCGACAATAGACAGACAGACAGACAGACAGACAGCTAGCAAGATTGATAAATTGTCAATCCGATAGATAGATAGACTTATTGGCAGACAGGCAGTTAGATAGACTGACAGATGGTTAGACAGACAGACAGACAGACAGACAGACGGACAGACAGTTAGACAGACTGATAGACAGACAGTCAAATAGACAGGCAGACAGATAGATAGACAGACAGACAGACAGATAGATAGACAAACAGACAGTCGGACAGACACATAGATAGATAGATAGATAGATAGATAGATAGATAGATAGATAGATAGATAGGCTGGTTGACAGACTGACAGACAGACTGATAGACAGACAGTTAGACAGACTGACAGACAGACTGATAGACAGACAGACAGACAGATAGACAGACAGACAGACAGACACACAGACAGATAGACAGACAGATAGACAGACAGACAGATAGACAGACAGACAGACAGATAGATAGACAGACAGACAGACGGACAGACACACAGATAGATAGATAGACAGATAGATAGATAGATAAATAGATAGATAGATAGATAGACTGACAGACAGACAGTTAGATAGACAGGTTGATTGATTGATTGATTGATTGACTGATTGACAGACAGGCCGACAGACAAAGACATAGATATACAGACAGGCAAATAGTAAGATAGACAGACAGACACACAGACAGACAGATAAACAGACAGATAGATTGATTGATAGACTGATTGACAGACAGTTAGATAGACAGACAGTCAGCCAGATAGACAGAGATAGATTGACTGATTGATTGATTGACAGACAGACAGAGACATAGATGTACAGACAGATAGACGGACAGAGACACAGACAGACAGATAGATAGATAGATAGATAGATAGATAGACAGACATACATAGACAGATAGACAAATATATGCATCGATAAATAGACTGATTTGCAGACATGCAGTTAGATAGACAGACAGACAGACAGAGACCTAGACAGACAGACAGACAGACAGATAAACAGTTTGGCAGATTCTGTGGGAGGATATGGACTTCTCCAGGCAACGAGGAGCCTGGCTACCTCAGTCCTGCTGAACACTAGAGGGCACCCGAGTGGTTGTCTTTAAATGCCCAGTCTGAGGCCCTGTCCTAACTCTTGCTCTAAGCTCCTCACTTTAGAGAAGTGCACACTTTAGTGAGTAAAGTTAGACTAAGTTAGGGGGTCTTGAGATTAAACTAAAGGTGGTGTTTCTTCAGTCCCGATTAATACACCTTTACACCTGCAGTTTCCAGACTGCTCCAGCACTCCCATGAGGGTTTTCACAAGCTCGGCATTAGCATGGCAGGGGCCTTTAGTTCTGGGAGGAGTGAATGGGACGTCTTAGTTGGCGTCTGTATCCACTAAGCTTTGTAATTCGCTGTGTTTAACTGAAGCTCTTCACTGAAGACGGGCGACTAAGCTTGGTCTACAACCCTGCAGGAGGAGACAGACAGCTAACAACATCACACCGCACAGTCTGAGTGTGTGCTATTTCAGCTATCTGTTTCTAATAAAGTGGCCGGTAAGTAGGACGCATATAGCCTGGTCGGATTTGGCACTGATTATGTCGATGGCGTTTTTGTCGAGGTTGTCGTCGTGACCCCCTCTCACAGCTACCTTGAGATGTCAAGGTGCAAATGTGCGTCATCCCACCAGACCTGGACTTAAGCTGGCTATAAATAAACACAAGCAATAGCTCAGCTAATGTGCTCGGGGGTCCTCCACGCGTACTGCTCGCACATTTCGTAGCCGGGCGAGGAAGGATGTCTCAGAACACACTGTGCTTTTCGCTCCTTTCTGTGCTATTACTTTTTGGCGGGGGGTGACAGATGGGGAGGGGGCTGTTATTTCACCGCCGCTTTTTTGGCAAGCTGCTGACCTCAAATCAGGGTGGCTCTTCACGGCACTTTTCCTATCATTTCCCCTCGCTTTGTTGCCAGACAGAGAGAGAGAGAGAGAGAGAGAGAGAGAGAGAGAGAGGCAGACAGACAGAATCAAGGATTAATGTGTTCCCGTCAGAATGAGGGTCAATCTAATTATGCCGTAAAAGCGAAATGCTAAAAGCATCAAAGGACCAAACTCTTGACTAGCCACCTTTGAACAGGGAGAGGACCCAAGACGTCCAGTTCGTTTCCGCAGTGCTACACTTGAAGTGCCCCTGACACACAGGCAGTACATCCCGTCTCCTCTTCCTAGCGCTGTAGGGCCTACCTGGGGCAACGTCCTGCACTTCGACTTCCACTCATCCAGATCTATTCTCATCCCATAGAAAGCCACAGTCCGGAGACTGATGTTGAGTTTAAGGGGCTAAAAATTCAGATATTCAGAAGAATCCAGAAGGAAAAGTTCAAAAATTGTTAGAGACACATGAATCTCAAGGAGAACACTAACTGGCTAGCATCCCTAGCTAGCATCTGAGTGATGGGGGATAGGGAGGGCCATCCAACTTGTTATTTTGAATTCCAAGCGATCACCAGGAATACAGCAACATGCGTTTATGCATTCCTGTGGTGGTTAATACATCCAGTCCTCAAGAGGGCGAAAGAGGACAAATCATGGAGTGGCTCCAAGAGATCCAGTGGACTAAGACGCTGCCACTATGACCCGAGGATCGCTGGTTCGAATCCTGGCATCAGGGGCTGGAGTCAGAGAGAGCACAGTTGGCCTTGCTCTCTCTTCAGTGGGATGCTGGCTGCCATAGGCGTCTGTTTGCCGATGCATCAGAGCTGGGTACCTGGGCAGTGGTTGCCCAGTGACGTTACATCAGCGGCAGTTCAAAAGGAAGAGGAGGAGGCATGTGTCAGCCCTCACCCTGCCAGTGTTGGGAGGGTACTAAGGAGTGGGTTGGGTATTTGGCTAAAATCGAAAATTGGGGAAGAACACTAGATAAAAGTAAACTTCGAACCTGATCCGACAAACAGGCTCTCGGACAGCCAAAAACCTACCAGCATTTTATAGGCCCAGATTTTGACTCTACATCATGTAAGCTCTGAGGCTGTGCTTCCTTCAGAGAATTATGCCCACAATGTTCCTGTTCCTGCCAGAGTCTCAGCTTCACTCTGCTGTAGGCAACTGCACAATGTCCTGGAGACATTAAATCCCACATAAAATGATAAGTGGATTTCATCGATTTTCCAAATACAACGTACCTAAGAACATTTCCCAGTTTCACGTCTTCTCAGACGGCTAATGTTGTCCCCAGGGGCACTGCCAGGGACTCTAACAATTCTGCCAAAATACTCAATTAATACATTTTAGGGCCCTTGTCAATCGCAGGCCCTTTAGATTGTCCAAACTCCCCCCCCCAGACAGCGCCCCTGGTGGTACCACCTTGTACTCACCTGCTCCAGAGTGCATAGTGAGCGCACTCCATTTACATACACATCCGACAAATCACTCCTCCAGCTGAGGTGACTCAGAGTGCTGCATTACTGTGGACTTTGTCCCTCCAATAGCAGGCAGGCACATGTGTGGATGATCTCTCCACACACTGATGAGTCAAAACATTGATTGCGGGGATTCAAGTGGCTAAGCAGTCTAATACGCTTGCTGCCCTGTCATATGCCTACAATGGACAAGCAAGAACTAGAGCTCAGACTAAGAGAAGAGTATCGCCTGGTCCTGTTTTCTTTTCCATCATGTGGATGGCCGAGTACGTGTCGGCATGTACCTGCAGGAGGTGCTGGAAAAACAAGTCAGATCTGCTGCAGCTCCACCTCACAACTTAAACAGGGCTTAAAGGGTCAGCTTGAATGTCCAGACGCCACCGTGTCCAACCTTCAGAGGTCTTGAGTGAGGGCTCTCTGCTTTGGTGGCAGGCAGAGAAGTATGGGTGTATTATGCAGGTGGTCATAATGTTTTGGCTCTGCGTTGATGTTGCCCCTTAGGACTGGTATCCCAGCCCCCCAGTCCCCAAGACCAGCATAGGAACGACTGCATCAGGGGGAACGAGGCGGCCAGAGCACAATGACTCACTGCAGAGCACTGAAGCCATGCAGGTTCGTCCGAGTGGGGGGAGGAAAACAAACCCGTGTTGAGGCGTGGAGTGTGGGGGAGCTGAGTGGGCCAGTGCTGTCGCCATGGAGACCAGCCTGCATCCATGCCGCGTTCCCAGAATGAAAAAAAGCGAAGTAGAAAAAAAGAAAACACGCCTCAGGTCGGCGGGGTATTCTAGAAACAATTAATTATCTCCCCAGTGGCTGGCTGCAGTTTACTGGGTTCAGATTATAGCGCTTAGCAAAAATGGCATGGCTGCGGCGAGCGCAGCGCCTTTTTTCAGTGATGACTAAATTCGATTTTCCCTGCGAGTGGGTTGGAAGTGCGAGGCAGAAAAATGTGTGAGGTAAAGGGAACGGCCTTCAGTGACTTAAAGGAAGGTAATAATGAGTCAGTGAGACTGGAACTGCAACTGGAACGGAGCAGACGCCCAAGTAAAAGATTTCTTAATAATAAAACTTTATAATTTTTCTTACACTGAATTTAGAAAAACATCTCGGAAACAGGGTCTACCCTCAATATCTCTGGCTCCTCCGCCATCTCAGCACATTTGAAAAATGGCGCTAATGCCAGGTTCACACTACACGACTTTCAGAGTTGTCCAATCGATCGTTGTCCCCTTCGCACTGCACCACTTGTCTTGTAATCGGGAATCTTCCTGTGGTCGTGATTAGACATGATTAGACTTGAAGGTAAGTAAGGTGTGTTCACAGTTGGCTGATTTCTTCTTTCTTAGCACTATCAATAGCGTTTACGAAGGGTTTAGATGAATTCTTCAGTTAATTAGTTGATTATTGAATTGGTGAAATAGGTATTCCACAAGGTTCCGTCTTGGGACCTCTTCAGTTCGCTATTTTACATGTGGTCAAAGAGTAGATCTGCCCACAATATCTCTGGCTCTCCCGCCATCTCAGCACATTTGAAATTAGAAATGCTAATGCTAACCTGCTAATGCCAGGTTCACACTACACGACTTTCAGAGTTATTTGATCGTTCTCCCCTTCACACTACACCACTACACGACTGATTGTGATATGTGGGTCATGGATTGCTTGTGAGATCTTTTACCAGGAGAAACCTGAGACGAGACGAGTCTGTCTGCTCTCCAAAAACACACTGCCGTCAGGTCAGGAGGTGGTGGTCCTTGTCCATGCCCAGCCAGGGGGGAGGTGCCAAGGAACTGAATAAGCACCTGGGTGACCTCTCCAGGGTCGAACTCTGATGATGTACCTAAAAGATGGATATGAAATGAATGAATTAATCTGGGTTTTAAGTGACAGGGTTGTTCTTTCAAAGTCAGCCGATCTCAACCTCACTAAAAATGAAGGTGAGATGTTCATTTTCCACTTCCTGTGATCTTCAGGAAAATCAGATGATGAACTTCCTGTCAAATAATGTGATTTGTGGAATATTCCAAGTTGAATTGTTGAGTGCTGTGTTCAGGGGTGGATGTGTTCCAGGGCTGGGTAAATGCAATACAGTGCTTTGTTCTCCTACAATAAAATATATTTTTTATTTTATGTTTTTATATTAGATTTATGCTTTTTTATGCTGTTTTATGTTTTAACATGATTAGACTTCACTTTGGGCTGATTTCTGCTTTTTAAGCCATATAATTCTTGTTGAAAATGGTATTCCACAAGGTTCCGCCTTGGGACCACTTAAGTTTGCTGTTTTTTTTATGACCTGCTGCAAAACAATGATGCTGATGGCACGACTCTGAGCAGATCTTGACCTTTGGACAGTTCACTTAATGTCGTTCAGTTCATTTAAAAACTAGCTTCTCAGCGAAAACAACCTTTTATTGATTAGGCTGTTTATCACGGCCTATCAGAACACCTTTCCGAATGATCTCCTGAGGCCTCTTGACGTGGTATTTAATTCTATGTCAGTAAGGTGCCAGTGATTTGATATGGGAACCATTTTTGGTGATATATGGAAGCATTTTTTAAAGGTTCTATATAGAACCATCTACAAAAGAAGACTTTCCACTCATTTAAAGAACCCTTTAATTAGGCAAACAACATGTCAAGCATCCAAATGTTTTTTAATAGAGAACCCTTTGTTTTTAAGAGTGTGTAGGAGGCCAGTGCGTCAGAGTGGGAGGTCAGTGGGAGTTTCCAATAAAGTGGACAGGTGGCAAGCAAACCATTAGACTTACTAGAATGACAGCTCAAAATTTATTCCGACAGGTTTTCATACATCACAGTGTCATAAATATCAAATCTGCTACTTCAGCAAATATAAATAAATATCAAGGTTTTTCAATAAATATACAGAAGTGGAAAAAGGGGAAATACAGGGTTTGTGCAAAAGGTCTTCTGCTCCTCGAACAGCTCCTTCGTTCCTCGACAGTTTTGTTCCAGTGCTATGGAATAATTCCACATTCCCGCCCTCCAACGCTCCAAACATGCGCTCCAGCAGGTTATGCCTTGACTCTTCTGAGCTTCGGTCTAGACCAGGCTGGAAGCTTGATTTCACCGCCGACGTCCAGCCAGCTGTTCATCTCAAGTCAACCTCAACTGCAGTTCAGTGCAAGTTCAGGTCCAGGTCCAGGCTCCTCGCAAAAAAAAAAGTCCTGTGCTCGGTCGTGAGAGTTGACCTTCATGGCGTCAGCTGTCTGGTGAGGTCCAGGTAGAGTGCAGACTTGAGGAACCGAGGATAGCAGTCTTTCTCCATCAGGGTGTAGATCTTGCTCTGAGCCAGCTCAAAGCAGGAGATGGTGGGCCGCTCCAGGTTCTTCTTGGTGATGGTCCTGGTCTCGTGGTCGAGGTTCACCTGAGGTGACGGAGAAGGGGAAGTTTTAGTTGGTGCGAATTAGTGAGTGTGTTGTGTGCTCTATGCTATTTGACGGCATTCTGGACCTACCTCTCTTGGTGCGTCAGAGCCAATGAAGTCCTCGAAGATTTTCTTGGCCTTGGTGCACAGCTTGGTGGACGACTTGGTGTTCCTGTAGTCCTCGCAGGCGAGATAGAAGGCGATGTTTTCTTCACTGTACTCGGACACCAGGAACGCTCGGAAGGCACACAAGCCATCTGCACACAAAGGAACAGGAGGTCGTTAGATCTCAGCTTTAAGTAACCCACCCACTCACCCCTCTAAACATCTACAGAAGGCTTCCAGACTCGAGCCCACTGGACACTCACCTTTGTGAGCCAGGAGGTTCTGAAAGGACGTCCTCCACTTGAGTGCGTCTTCCGACCTCAGCTTGTCGGCTTTGTTTGAGAGGCCCATGAGGTTGAGCTCTTGCTTGAGGAGGAAACTTCCAAATCGAGCCTTGAGCTCTTTGGCCCTGAAGAGAAGAAAAAGGGGAGGACAAAACGGTCAGTCGGGTGAGAAAGAACATTGGACATCTGTTTCACTGGACCAGTTCTCCTCAGGGAGAGCCAGTGCCATCAAAGATCAAGCCCATCTTACCTCTCCAGACAAGTGATTGGCAGCGATTCCAGTCCTTTGCACATGTTCTTGCAAGAAGATCTCTCCAGCTGCGCTGTAGCTGCCGTGGGCTGTGAAGCAGTTGTGATTCTGCCTGAGTCGCAGCAGCCGGGTGCTATTTATGCCAGAGCCCACTCAGGGACGTCGCTCCCCACAGCCAATGGAGAGCAGCGGCTGCAGAAGTGGGAGGCTGCTTTCTCTGGCAGTGGGTTGTGATTCATTTCCAGTAGACCACACGGCCTCTGAGATTTTCAGCTTTTCCCTCACGCCACAGAAGAGAGAAAAACCAGCTCATGTGCTTTGGAAGACGGATGTCATTAGGATATATCCCGGCAGAAAATAAATGCCCAGGTCGCTGAATAGAGTGAAATTGGTGTTAAACCGTCAGCCTGAATTAATAATCAAACATCTTTACACCTTTTAAAAAATCCACTTACTGCAGTGAGATATGAGAAGTCAGCCCTGCAGTATAGAATATCAGAATATCAGCTCAGTATAGAAATACATTGGCTGAAATATCTGCATTAATACATTTCTGTAAATTAATACATACATTTTACCACATTTGCCACGTTACTCTGTGGTTACATGCCTGGTTGTGAACTTGCTAACTAGCTAGCAATGTCTTCACTCTGTCAATTTCTTCAACCAATCACCAGCCAGTGTTAAAAGACCTCACTCTTTCCATCCCACTTCGCCACCAGTTCAGTCTTGGCGACTGCCCGGGGGTAAGCTTCGCCCCTGTCTCTTCTGAAAGTCCCGATGTTGCAAGACTCTAAATGCATTCGCTAAATGCATTAGCATGAGGAGCTAGCTAACGTTAGCATGGGTAGCACGGTTTTAGCTCATTATCACGAGGATAACTGAACAAGCTAGGTAACAGTATGTTGTAGTGATCTTCAACTTCACTGTTTGAAACGGTATTGTGAGATGGAGTTTCAGCTTCATGCTAGCTGCTAATGCTAGCTGCGTGTTAGCCACCTTAAAAAAAAACTGGTCTTGAAGTCCCAGAAGTACAAATTCCTCTTTAGACCAGTCGGGATGTGGACGGGTTGTGTGCCTGGGTTTCTGTGCTTGCCCAATATTGCTACATTGACCCTGAACTAGACTAAGCAGATAAGAAAAACGATGAAGATGATGCTTATGAGAATGAAGAAGGAGGAAATGCACCAGATGTGGTTACCTAGCACCCATGCTAATGGCATGAGCTCGTCAGTTAGTATGTCCAAATAACCGACAATCAAATGGAAAAAAGGAACCTAGGCTAATTAACTAGGCCCTGTAGAGAAGTACTGCCAATAGAATAGGACTCTCTGGAGCACATAAACATCATGACCCTATTGGCTCCATGCTGCCTAAAGCCAGGCGTGGGCTATAGAGGGGTGTAAAGCCCCCCAGCATTGAGCTGTGGAGCAGTGGAAGAATTGACTATGTTCTCTGGAATGGTGGTGGTGGAGCTCCATCCACTACTTTTGGGATGAGTTGGGGAGTTGGGTGGGGTGGGTGAACATCCTGGCCTCACTAATGCTCTTGCCTCACAGCAATGCTCCTCCAAAATCTAGCTGACAGTCATATCAGAATATTATGACCACCTACAGACCACCTACAGCAATACTCATGCACCCACCTGGGATACCAAAGCAACCACCTGGGGTAGCAATATCCTAGCAACAGTCGTTAATGAGCTCGTTTCCGAGATGCTACCACCATATCACCATGCCGATGACGATGGCTTTAAACTCTACAACTGCTACAACTGACTGTTGTTCTGCTGTGCAGCGACTCCTGCACTAATATGACCTCCATGGAAGAGAGCCCTCCGTCCACACAACCCTCCTTGCCTCCCCCGCACCTCAGCACCAAATGTGCTGAAGGTTCTCCAAGTAATTCATAGATGACGACTATTTCTTTGACATTTCTGAATGCCCCTGAAGATACAAGCTCATCCCCCCTCCATCATCTTTAAGTAGCGGGTGGATGCTGCACATCAACACATCAACTGTACAATTACGTTTCCAGTAAAGCCGGAGGGGCCGGAAGGCGCCTTACAAGGAGAGGAGGTCCCTGTTCATAGGAAGTATAATGCGAGTAAAGGAGGGCATTGAGGGGGTTACAGGAAGCGATGGGGGGGAGGGGGGAGACTCTCTTTCAGCCCAGGCTTCTCTTTAAGAGCCAGGAGGAAAAGGCCGCCCACGCTAGCAAAAGGAAATTAGCACGGCTGCACTTTGCTGCTAAGACAGTGGCAGCATAGACGGATCAACAGCTTCTCCAAGGCTGTTCACTCTACAGTCGTTCCAATAGTTAAAGGGCTCATATGATGGAAATAAAAGTGCTTGATATGGTCCCCTTATCACTAGCAATGCACCCAACACAAGGAGGGTAAGGGCAAGCCAGCCATCACCTTGTCTCGAACTGCTGCTAGATAGCCAGCGGTGGCCACCCAGCTCCATACAACATCTAACAGACGCCTGTGCTGACCAACATCACACTAGGAGTCCACAAACTTTTGTCATTTAATATTGAAGTTTGTTTGATCCCTAAAACCACGCTAATTGGGAGGATGGTGGGATGGAGATTATGGGGGCTTTAGTGGTGCTCCACTTCCTGGTGTTGGGGAGTGTGACTTTCCAAGAGCCAAGCGAAGACCCCGAGGACATGATCGAACATGATCGCTGCCCCCGAATGCTGTCCCACAACAGGGTGAAGGCAGCCTTCACTATATACAGGCCTACAGTAGAGTGGTCTGTTTGTCACAGAGGGGTCGCAGGGGTCACTGTTTTCGAGGACGCGCCGTCACAGGACATGTTTAGGCTTCAGGCCAGCGGCGGTCACACTGGGGTTCTTATTCCGCTGGTCCACTGCCATTGCCACTGGTCAGGTTGTAAACATGTTTTTATGACCGCTGCCCCAGACTGCAGTCCTATACACGCCGAAATACTGCGGATGCAGAAGGCTGCGTTCTTAGAAAGAGGCTTCTTGCGTCAGCTGTTGATGTTGTTGTTGTTGTTTTGGTTAAAGAGGTTTTAATGGAAGCAGATGTTTAGAAGAAATGTCAGGTGTACTACACAGCTGGACTGGGTTTGTTTATCTGGCGGGGTTAAAGAGAAGATGGAGCCCAAGTTCTGCCACCCACTACAGTTCCTTCCCTTCCAATGAATTCAGCGCTCAGGAGCTCAGAAGGCTAGGAAGGCAATAGGCTTAGATCTCAGCATTGCTTGGCTTACCTGGAATGCATCTACATCTTCAGGCAAAGTAATGATTGGACCCACCCCTTAATTCCACATACAATCATCTTCTGGTAAAAACCTCCAAAAGTTCCTCAAGGATCTTATACTTAAACTCACGAGTTGGAATCCCTGATTTGCCATCGGCAGCCGGATTCT